>NC_061901.1:4831690-5151741 GCF_905147765.1 Vanessa atalanta
ATTGCCTCTCAAGAACCAGTGACTTTGGAATTGTCGAACTTAGACACGCTCTATGACACGACTATACCTGTCTACCTACTCATCGGTGCATCAGTACTCACTATTAGCATCGTCCTCATTCGTCGCAAATGTATGCATTCAAAAAATACCAACCAGAAGGAAAATGAGGCAACCAGAACACAAGAAGTCCAGGACAGCCCCAGAGATCCTATGTTTCTATCAGCATTATTTTCGACAAAAGTCTCCAAATAGCTGCTGATCCTGCGGAGGGAGTTGTTAAGAAATAATCGCAAGACCTCCCGAACATCGAGCGCTACCAAGAATTACCATACCGTGAGAAATAATCACACCATGCATTCCTTGAAGCTACCACCTGTTGCCAGCGTCGCTGCTTTGTTTCGCAAGACTTCCCGAACATCGAGCGCTACCAAGAATTACCATACCGTGGGGACCATTCAGTGATTCACCGATTTCGTTATAAATATGTAATTCAGACTACAGATCTTTACTTTTTGTTCTGACATCGAACAGACTGTCACGTATTATAAATTAGAAATAATTAATTGTTAAATTTAATTACCTAAATAAACGTATAAGTTAAATTCGTTCGGTTTCATTCTGCATCCTCAACGGCAGCCCTACGCAATTAACACAATAACAAAATAATAAACACTAAATAAAAACAGGAAAAAAACAAACAATGTAAATAAGAAAATACAAAAATTTAAAAGGCCAAGGCAATAGGAACAAAGACATAGTAACTAATATAAATTAATTAATAACAACAAGTACAAGGGTATTCTTATTTTGTTATCAAAAATATCGTGTGTACTAAAATTAATAATAGAAATGAATACAGGTTACAATTAATAACACCTTGAAGGTGGGTACTGACGGCAGCGACTTTAGTCGCCGGCGACCTCAAGTCGCTGTAAAAAGTCACGTCTAGACCGTCGCTGGCGATACAACGACTTTAGTCGCTGCAAATCTGAAATGTCGCTAGCGACTTTGACCAAAAATTTATAGTATTTTTCAGCTTTATCAGCTGTTAGGTTCAATATAATATTCATTTATAATTTCAAGATATTAAATACAAAGTATACCACGATATTTATCAACTATTTAGATGATTAATTTGATAAATAAGTACCAATAAGTACTAAAGTCGCAGAAAAGTCGCTATCGACTGAAGCCGCTTCCGTGAATATGGACCTTAAGATTACATACACAGTTTAAATTATGAAAAACTTATCATTTACAGACATAAAATATAGACGTTACATTTATAGTCATCCATATTATTAGACATTGATTTCGACTTATATTCAGAGATCACCTCAACACAATAATAATTATAATGTTGATAAACGAAAGACATGCAATTTAAAAGTATCTAGATATTTCAAATAAAATTAAAAAAGCAAAAATATTTAATGTTTATGCCGTTAGGCTGTACGGTATAATACTTTTGCTTTTCCGACATGACCAAAGTCTTTTTTTTTTTTTCCTTTTTTCTGGCTTTTATTTGTGCCAAAAAGACACAGATTATTTCGCCAATGTCACGTGCGATGGAGAAGACACGGTAGAGATTGATCGGTGCGGTCGAGATTGCAGACTCAATTTAATTTTGAAGGCATAATAAAACAACACAATAATAATAATTAGATAAAAAAAATAACTGCTATTTAAACACAGAAAAACAATCACAAAACTATTTATAGCTTAATCTTATTACGTTTAATATATTTACATAGAAATTTACAAAATAGACTAAACACAAACATTAATAAACATTCGACATTAATAGGGCGAGGAACTTTTGGAGGGAGAACGTCATATGCGGGATAGAGGAGTTTGGGGCAAGAGAACAGTATATGTGGTAGGGAACCTTCGTCTAGGCCACACTCACACAAAGAGTGATCTCTAACTTTAATTTTACATAGATGTATGGGAGTACATGCATATCCAAGGCGTAGTCGCCCTAATTGCCAACAGACAGCTCAAAGAGTCTGTCAGGATAACAGTCTGTCTTAGGTCATGGGATTGGGCAAATAGGATGGCTTCCAGAATTGCAATCGCTTCACCGGAAAAAAATGATGTTTCAGGAGGGGATTTGAATTGAAGGATAATTTTGAATTTGGGAATCCAACAGGCTGAACCGACACAGCTATCGGGGGATATTTTAGAGGCATCAGTAAATATAAGGAGATGGTTTGACCATTTTTGATGAAAGATTCTTTGAAATTTACAGTTTGTTTCAGGAGCCCCTTTAGTAAGACCAAGATCTGTGATAATTGGTGGATTATATACAAGAGCTCTAAATGGAGTGGAAAAAAGAGGATTTGAATGGAACCTCAATATAGGATGCGGAAGTTTGGTAAATTTTAAAAAACTATCTAATAACAAGGATGGACTTTTAGGACGAGCACAGAGTTGGAACAGTTTGCTTAAACGGGACCAAAGAGGATGAGAGGATAACTGTAATGATTTTACCACGAAGCGGTCGCATAAAAATTGTCTTCTTAGTTGTAGAGGGGGATCAACACATTCAACTTGCAGGGCGTTAGTGGGTGAAGTCTTCATGGCTCCTATAATTATTCTAAGGCATTTGTGTTGGATTCTATTAAGTTTATCAGAAACGGTTTTATTAAGTGGATCTAAGACAAATAGTCCATAGTCTAAATGACTACGGACTATTGCATTGTACAGTAGCTTAAGAAAATATGGGTGAGCTCCCCACCAGACACCTGAGACAGCTCTAAGGACGTTAATGCCCTTTTCACATTTTTTGATAATATGTTCAGAGTGACAAATTCCGTTCAGTTTGTTATCAAGTATTATAAGCTTTCCATTATCCATTCCAAACGGTTTTTTAGGAGGTGTTCAGTTACTTTTACTAATGTAGATGATAAAGCAATGGGTCTATAAGAACTTGGGTCCAATGGGCTTTTTCCTGGTTTAAGAATGGGGATAATAATTTGGGACTTCCAAGATTCCGGGACGATTCCTGCTGAGAAAAAAGCATTAATTAAATTCAGATAGACGCATTTAGCTTTATCACTAAGGTTTACTATAAAAGAATAGGGAACGCCATCTTCCCCTGGAGATGAGTCTTTAAGTCCCTTTAGAGCTGTATGGAGCTCTGAGAGAGTAAACGGACCATCCATATCATCCGATGCAAGTGTTGGAGTCAGTGTAATAAAGCTATCCTGGCATGGGACAAAGGGAGGTGCCAGCTTGGCAGCAAAATCATTAAGCCATATGGAGGGATTATTGGCATTTGGATTTTCTGAGTGGAGGGAACGGCGAAATTTCTTAAGATTTGTCCAAACTGTTTGAGGAGGAGATCGAGGACTGAGGGATTCACAGAAGTTGGTCCACCCTAGCTTTTTCTTTTTTTTGAACAGTCTTTTAATTTTGGCATCAATACGCTGATATTTGATGAAATTTTGTGGAGTCATAGAGACTGTATATGACTCTTCGGCTTCAGATCTCCGTTGGACCATGACATTACATTCTTCATCCCACCAAGGAGGAGAAAGCAAAGTCTTTTTATTTATATTTTTTCGAGGAAAATGGGCATCAGCAGAGGATTTGATAGCATTAAGGAAAAGTTCATAGTAAGCAACAATAATTTCATCATTCACAAAACCAGGGAGGGAGTCTAACATGGCATCAACAGAGTTAGAGTATGCTGACCAGTTAACATTTTTTAGTCGGTATTTTAGAAGAGGGGATGATTTTAAGGATGTGAGGGATCTGTTCTTAAGTGAAAGAAGGATAGGAAAATGGTCGCTTCCAAATGTTGATGGGAGGATATTCCAAGATAATTGTGAGGATAGGGAGGGAGTTGATAGGGATAAGTCGACGGCAGAATAAGGATTCTGATTTGGATAAACTCTCCGAGTTGGCGAGCCATCGTTGAGAATGCATAAATTTAACATCATCAACGATGTCCACCAACAAGGGAGCAAATCCGTCACAGTGATAGGAACCCCATAATGTATGATGGGCATTAAAATCCCCCATAACAAGAACAAGGCTTGGAAGGGAAGAGAAGATGGAGTGTAATTCAGGAGCAAGAGAAGAATTAGGATGGGGAATGTAAAGGGATAAAAAGGATATATTAAAGGCTTTTATAGCCACGGCATTGATATGCTGGCTAAAAGGAGGTAAAGGAATTTGGGAGAAGGGAATAGAGTGCCTGATCAGGATGGCACTACCTGCATACCCATCACTTCTGTCATCCCTCAAACAGGAAAAACCCGGAATCCGAAATCGAGAACCGGGAATTAACCATGTCTCAGAGAGGGCAATAATGATGGGTTTATGTGAATTAATAAGGGAGAGGAGGTCAGGTTTCTTAGGACGAATGCTTTTGCAATTCCATTGAAGGAATCTGATTGGGGCCATTTTTAAGGATGTTGAAGAGTTGATGTAAATCATTGGTAACGTTGGACGGTAAAGGGATTTCATTACATGTGCTTAGAATGTTAAGGAGGATTTTGGTGAGTAATTCTAATAAGTTAGGATTGTTATTAGGAGGGGAAGGATTATCAACATTTAGAGCACAACCATTTGGAGAGGAGGAAGGGCAATTGCCAACAATGGCTTGGTGGGCTTGTTTATCATACCCCTTCCCTTGAGGAACTCTAGGGGCAAGAGAACGGAAGATGGTCTGTCTATATGATCTATTAGGAGGTGGGGAGGATTTAGATGGACTAGGGCTTGATGGAATATATACAGGAGAGGAAAACATCTCTTTTGCTACCTCAGCGTAGGATCTGCGAACATTAGGGAAGCGAGAAGCTGCCTCCATGTAAGAGATATTGTCCTGAGACATAACAATTTTTATTGATTGCTGTCGCGAATACTCTGGACAATCCTTGTCTGTAGCAAAGTGTTTACCAGAACAGTGAAGGCATGTAGAATTATCTTTAGTAACCTCACACAACTCACCTGTATGAGATTGGGAACATTTAAAACATCTGGGAGTAGATCTACACTGAGTCTTAATGTGACCATAACGACAACAATTTAAGCAAATTATAGTAGGGAGATTATATGTTTCAACGGGAAGAGAGGTATGGAATGAATATATTTTATTGGGAAGGATTTGGCCCTTAAACGTTATTACCACTGACTGAGTTGGAATCCAGTTCACAACTCCTTCGTTGATGGTTTTACGATTTAAACGCCTCATTTTTAATATTTCACCACAACCATGAGGAAGCTCGATAGACTCTATAAGATCCTCCATAGACCAGTCAACCGGAACACCTTTCACGAGACCCATTCTAGTTACATTGTAAGTTGGTAACGATGCTTTGTACTTACAAAGTTCCAGTATCGGGTTTTTTAAAAAATCATTTGCAGATTGGGCTTTGTTGCGACCTACGTTTTTAACTCCATCATTAATAATACAACCAATTTTGTGCTTGTGTAAAAACTGACCGAATTTGATGGCTCGGATTGAGTTACCTGCAGAAGGATCAGAAACTTCCCGGGAGACATGGACAATGAAAGGAAATGAAATTATCGTCATCAGCGTAACTTTTAGGGCCGTCAGTAAAAGCAGGATTAATATAAACAGTCTGAATGGAAGGAGTTGCGGTAGTGGGATGAACGACTGTTTTTTTGAGGAGGAATCGGGAGTAGCGGTTGATTTATCCCCGGAACGTTTGCGAGAGGAAGATTTATTGATGTCAATTACTTTTTCCAAGCCCCCGGGATCGGGAGGTTCAGGAGGAGGATCAACATCCATTATCTAACTACTTTAACTTACCAACTAATATACTATAACTATAAAAGTAAATAAACACTTACCGTAACCGAATATGGTTAGTAAAACCCAGAAACCATATAAATTAACTATTTGCACTAAAAAATTATGGAAAGAATAACAGAAAATGATTATAATAACACAGATATCTCACTAACACGTGTGTCAACCAAAGCTAACGCAAGCGAAAAAACGACAAGAGACTTGAACAACAGTCAAAACACTGACGTGTGACAGCTGACATTGACACGCTTGACAGCAGATTAGCGTCCGGATATTCTGTTTGAAAATGTTTATCTTTGTGGTGAATAAGCAGCTATGTTTCTTTTTCTTTGTATTTTAAATTTTAAATAGATATTTATCTAATTTCCATATTTTGTAGCTGCTATTTAGAATTTCAAAATATTTGTGTCATCTAAGTTGTTTTCTTTTATTTATTATTGTGCTTGTATAATTGTAGATAGGTAGCATAGATATAGACTTTTTTTTTTGTTTCTCTTTTTGTTATGTATTTATTAAGCCAGGGACAAATAATGTGGGAGATTATTTGTTTCGCTTGTGATTAGTAGTATTTTTATTTCGTTTAATTGTTTTTGTTATTTCTTTTATTTAGATTAAGGTATATATATTTATATATTAATATTTATTTTATATCTATATGTCTGACTTAAGTGATGCTTGTATAAATGATGATTTCTTTTCATGCTCCTCTGATGATTTCCGTAGTGTTTCTAGCCATAATCAATCTTTTGATAGTGAAGGCTGGACGGTTGATTCACAACTAAATTCTATTTTTTCCTGCAATTCTAATTGTCTTAATTTTGTACATATAAATGCGCAAAGCATTCCGGCACATTACTCTGATTTTCTCGCATCATTTAGCAACGTGCAGGTCGACGGTATCCTTGTTTCTGAGTCTTGGTTAAAACCTTCTCTTCCTTCGACTCTTTACACTTTACCGGATTTCACTCTAATTCGTAATGACAGAGTTTCTCAGAGAGGGGGAGGTGTTTGCATTTTCTTACGAAATAATATACCCTTTCGGTTAATACAACAATCCTCAAACCTTTCCCCTAACATCCTTGAATACCTCTTCATAGAAATTTCTTCCCATCACACTAAACTCCTTTTAGGGGTCCTCTATTGTCCTTCCTTAAATATTAATTATTTTAACACCTTTGAAGACCTTCTTGAGAAACTATCACCTTCTTATGAACATGTGATCATAATGGGTGATCTTAACACTTGTCTCGTGAAAAATGATCACAGAGCGACAAATCTAAAATCTATCGTGTCTTCTTTAAATTTTACTATTCTTCCTTTCTCAGAAACTCATTTTTCACCTAATTGTACTCCGTCTCTTCTTGATATCATTATTGTCTCCAACCCTCACAGTGTGTCAGCTCATGGTCAGCTGACAGCTCCTTTCTCCTTCCATGATTTACTCTTCGTTAGCTATAAACTCTCCTTCTGAAAGCGCAAGACTAAAACAATTCTAAGACGCAATATGAAAAATATAAATATTGCAAATTTATGTTATGACGCCAGTGACATTGACTGGAGTAACGTTTATGCATTTACGAATGTTGACGATAAGGTGGCCTATTTTAATGAATCATTAACAAAGTTGTATGACAAGCACGCTCCAATTAGGAAAATTAAGGTAAAACATCTACCTGCACCTTGGCTCACTCAAACTATTAAAATATTATGGCAAAACGTGACAAAGCCAAGAGAGTCTCTAAAAGGAATCCTACTGACCTTAATATTGCGACGTACAAAAAATTACGAAATCTCTGCAATAGGATGTGTAGAGATGCTAAACGCCGTTTCATCCACTCCTCCATCGATAAACTGTCTACTTCACAAATGTGGAGATTTTTTAAATCTTTAGGCGTGGGTAATCCCTCAAAATCTTCTCAACATTCATTTGATCTGAATTCTCTAAATAAACATTTTTCTACTCCCCCTTTAACAATTTCAGTCTCTACAAAGGCTGAAACATTGTTAAAGATGGCGAACGCCATCACGCCTGATTGTATTCCTTTGAATCCAATACCTTTCCAACAGCTTGGAAGTTAGCACATGTGATTCCTTTACCCAAATTATCAAATCCCTCTTCATTTACAATTTCGTCCCATCTCTATTTTGCCTATCCTATCAAAAATCCTTGAAGACGTTGTACATAAGCAATTGTCAGAATTCCTAACACATAATCATCTCCTTAGTCCTTTTCAATCCGGTTTCCGTTCCGGTCACAGTACTTCCACCGCACTGCTTAAAGTCACTGAAGACATTCGCTTCGCTATGGACAAAAGAGAGTTTACTATTCTCATTTTGCTCGATTTTAGCAATGCCTTTAATTCAGTCGACTTTGATGTATTGCTTGGTATCCTTCGCTCACTTAACTTTGCTCAGCCTGTGATTGATTGGTTCCAATCTTATCTTCGTGGTCGTCGGCAGATGGTAAAGTCTGATGAGGCTTCCTCGGACTGGGCTGATCTCTCTGCTGGCGTTCCGCAAGGCGGCTTACTTTCTCCTCTTCTGTTTTCAATCTTCATTAATGAAATTACCAAAGTTATTTCTTCTCACTACCATCTCTATGCAGACGATTTACAGCTTTATAGACACGCCACCTTATCAAATCTGTGTTCGACCATACATGATATCAATCATGATCTTGTTAAAATTAAAAACTGGGCTGCATCCTTTGGCCTTCTTGTTAATCCCTTGAAGTCGAAGGCAATGATAATAGGTACCAGACAGTTACGTAGCAAAATTAATTGGGACATTGTACCATCAATTGTCTATGATGGAACTCAAATTGCATATAGCGACCAAGCTACTAATCTGGGGTTAGTCATAGATTGCAATTTATCATGGAGAGCTCAGGTTAACGAAGTCAGTAAACGTGTCCATTTCTCTCTGCATTCTCTAAAACGTTTGCAGAATTTCCTTCCTTTTAAAACAAAAATATTACTTGCACAATCCCTTCTTCTTCCCATCCTGGACTACGCTGATATTTGCTATCTTGATGCGAATGATGAGCTACTCGACAAACTAGATAGACTTTAAAATTTGTGCATTCGTTTCATTTACGGTCTGCGCAAATTTGATCACATTTCTCAATTTCGACGTCAGTTAAAGTGGCTTCCTATCCGACTTTGCCGGAGCTTGCACATATTATCGCTTCTTTTTGATATATTAAACCATGGTAGCCCTGATTACCTACATGAGCGTTTTCTGTTTTGTCCTGCTCGTGAAAGACCAGTACGCGCATGTGTGGCGTCGAAAACTCTTGAGGTACCATTTTTTAATTCTACTTCCTATGGTAACTCGTTTTCCGTTGTTGCCGCTCGCCTATGGAACTCTCTTCCAGATAATATTTTCCATAATAATGTTACAATAAGATCGTTTAAAATCAGAGTTAAGCAACACTTTCTTGCCACTTAAGTTTAATTTATTTTATATGTTTGTATATATATTTTTTTGTATCTATGTAACTTGAATGTATATATATATATATTATAGATAATGGTATATATTAATGTATATATTTGTATTTAATTGATATTGTACCTACACCATAAATATGTATTACAAATAACCTCCACTAGATTCAGGGTTTCTGGAAGAGATCTCTTGTTAGAGATAAGTTATACCTTTGTACACATTTTTCATTTATATAATTTTCTGTATACTCTGTTGGTACATAAATAAATAAATAAATAAAATAAATAACATTTGAACTCTGAGATGCCCACTGCTTGCTTAAACTTATTTGATGATTTATTTCAATGGCTAAGTTATTTTCGTTCTTTTGTAGAATAGCAATGGCATTTTCGTACTTTAGTGCGTCCGTATAATCTAAATTTCCGGATATACTTTTGATTATGGAACCAAGACCGTTAACGAGGCCTCTTTTTGAACGTTTTCCTTGAAAGGTTAACAGTTGCTCTGACATGTCATTTAATTTCGTTGTAAGATATTTGACATGCGGAGCGTAAAGTAACGACGTTTTATTATTTAAGTCAGGTGCTAGGTTCCTTAACTTCTCTCGAACGGATTCTAACCTATTTCGCACATTATTTAAATTTATAATTTGAACAAAAGAATGGAAATGGGAAATTATTCTAGTGGGTCCTAGGTTGAAGGGGAGAATACCCGGTCCATTTTTTAAGCTTTCAAGTGTTATCACGTCTGCTTGCCCCAGCTTCAGGACCTGAGCCAGCATTAACGCGAGTAGTGTTTTCTGTATCATGAACATATTTCGGTCTCTCTGCGTTATCGATGTCTGGATACCTCTCTTGCAGCACTACTCGTAGATTCGGATGCTCTGGATGCAGCAGCTAGACAAGCTACGGCGAGGCTTCACGCGATTACGGAAATCTTCTACGCGAAACGTTCCGCGAGCATCCTACCGACTGCGACAATTACGTAGGGCTGCCGTTGAGGATGCAGAATGAACCCGAACGAATTTAACTTATACGTTTATTTAAGTAATTAAATTTAACAATTAATTATTTCTAATTTATAATACGTGACAGTCTGTTCGATGTCAGAACTAAAAGTAAAGATCTGTAGTCTGAATTACATATTTATAACGAAATCGGTGAATCACTGAATGGTCCCCACGGTATGGTAATTCTTGGTAGCGCTCGATGTTCGGGAAGTCTTGCGAAACAAAGCAGCTACGCTGGCAACAGGTGGTAGCTTCAAGGAATGCATGGTGTGATTATTTCTCACGGTATGGTAATTCTTGGTAGCGCTCGATGTTCGGGAGGTCTTGCGATTATTTCTTAACATGTTAATGTAACCGTCAACCGGCGCGACGTGCAGAAATTATGATTAATAGATATAGTATTAATATTTATTGAAAGAGTATATACATATTTATCTTATTTTTATTTTATTCATAATATAAATATATATATATATATTTTATATATTGTATTCAATTTATCGAAACGTACAATTAAAATTGTAAAATTATGTCCACTACAGATGATATATTTTTATCAGCATGTAGTAGTACATAAATAAATACATAATATATATATATATATATATATATATTTATTGTTATCTGTGTATTGTGTAATATTATATTATGTATGTATTATATTATGACTTAAATTACTGTACCCTTCCCATATATGTAAATATTATGATCCTCTGCCCAAAGGTTGCCTGGAAGAGATCGCTGCTGAGCGATAAGGCCGCCTGTTGCGCCTTATGCAACTTTGTGTAGCAATAATGTAATTTTTAGTTTTAAGTTTGGGTGCAATAAAGGATAAATAAATAAATAGTAGTAGTTGTTCCTCTGACGTAGACGATGATTCTTTCCATGTTCCTGAAACGCTTGGATCCTTGCTTAGTAGTTCTTTTCTCAATTCTCCTCACTTTTTTAATGTATGTCATATTAACGCTCAAAGCTTACCTTCTCATTTTTCTGATTTTCTTGAAGCCTTTTCCAATGCCCCTGTAGACGTCATTTTAATATCCGAAAGTTGGTTAAAACCTTCTCTTAGTTCTTGCTTATACAGTCTTCCTGGTTTTGTGCTAATTCGGAACGACCGTATAGGCAAAGGAGGCGGAGGTATGGCTATTTACCTTCGCTCTGAGATTCCCTATAATATTCTTTTTTCATCTCCTTCTTCATTCTCGTTCTCTGCTGAATTTTTATTTATTGAAATCCGTCTCAGGGGTGTGAAAGTGGTCCTTGGAGTTATTTACTGCCCTCCTGCTGTTGACTATTTCTCTTCACTTGAACCTGTCCTTGAGTCCCTTTCATCGGATTACACACATCATGTAATCATGGGCGATCTAAATACAGATATGTTAAAAATGACTCCACGTTCTTTAAAACTTTCTAGCCTCTTAAATTCTATTAATTTCAACATTCTCCCTTCTGGAGCTACACATCATAACTTTGACTCGCCTGATACTTGGTTGGATGTTATTATGGTCTCCTCAACAAATGATGTCATTAAATATGGTCAATTATCAGCTCCAGGATTCTCTCGTCACGATCTTTTATATGTGTCCTACAAGCTTAAGCCTCCTAAAATTAAACCTCCTACAGTGTGGATGCGCAATCTTGCTAAAATTAACTTAGAAAACTTAAAAAATGATGCAGAATCGCTTGACATGTCTTTAGTGTATAATTCATCAACAATTAATGATAAAGTTTCTCACTTCAATACATCCATTTCATCACTTTTTGATAAACATGCACCAATGTGTCCTGTTAAGATAAGAAGACCGCCCGCTCCTTGGATTACTAAAGGGGTGCGTATGGCTATGTCTCGTCGTGATCGTGCTTTCCGCAAATATAAACATGACAGGTGCAAAGAAAATTGGGAATTATATAAGGCTACTCGCAACCGGTGTAACTTAATGGTAAGAACAGCCAAACTCCACTATTGTCATATTAACGTAAGTAACTCGTCTGTGGCCTCAATATGGAAGTTTCTACAAACATTTGGCATAAATAAGCGTAACAATAAATTTTCTGTGCCTTCATTGTCTCCTGATAGTTTAAACTCACATTTTTCTTCTTCTACTCTATTATGTCCTAATATTAAATTACGTACTATTTCAGAAATTGAATCCATGGCCTCTCCTTCTTTTAACGACTTCGTTCTTTCTCCAGTGTCTGATAAAGAAATTCGTAAAATTATACTGTCAATCACATTGAATGCTACTGGTGTTGATGGCATTAATCGATATATGATAACATCTATTCTAGACTATATACTGCCAGCTATAACTCACATTGTAAAGTTTTCTATTTCATCAGGAGAGTTCCCTGTACTATGGCGTAGAGCTTATGTTATTCCTCTTCCTAAAGTTTCCAACCCCTCCCAGTTAAATCACTACAGACCCATTTCCATTCTTCCTTTCTTGTCAAAACTCTTAGAATTAAGTATTTACCAACAAGTCTCTTTCTTTGTTTATAACAATAACATTCTCAGCTCATATCAGTCAGGTTTCCGACCAGGCCATAGTACAGCTCCTGCTCTTCTCAAAATAACTGAGGATATTCGGATTGGTATGGAGAATAGATTGATCACCATACTGGTCCTTATTGATTTTTCCAACGCGTTTAACTTGGTAGATCATGATATTGTTCTTGCCATTTTTAAGCATTTAAACTTTTCTTCATCAGCTCTGGACTGGTTCTCCTCATATCTTCGCGGCCGCCAGCAAGCGGTCAGGCTGGATCAATCTCTTTCCGGGTGGCTTGACTTATCTGCTGGCGTGCCGCAGGGTGGCATCCTTTCTCCTATTATTTTTTCTATTTTTATAAATTTTCTTAGTTATAACATCGACTGTTCTAACCATTTCTACGCCGATGATCTGCAATTCTATATTCATACTAAGTTGGAGGATATCGATTCAGCTGTAAATAAAATTAATCGAAACCTTACTTACATATATAACTGGTCTAATAAATATGGTATCATGGTAAATCCAGCTAAGTGTCAGGCGATCATTGTTGGTAGTTCGCGTATCATTTCCAAGTGCGATATTTCTTCTTTGCCAAATATCGTGTTTAATAACAATATCATACCTTACTCTCAAAATGTTAAAGATCTCGGACTGCACATTGATTCAACTTTGAGCTGGAAGGTGCATATTAATGAAGTTAGTCGCTCGGTTACCGCCACCTTAAGGTGTCTCAATAGATTAAGAAATTTTCTCCCTATTAAAACCAAAGCTTTGCTAGTGCAAGCCCTTATATATCCGATCATCGATTACGCTGATGTGTGTTATGTCGATCTCAATGAATTTTTTTTAAACAATCTCGATCGCCTCATAAATAATTCCCTGCGTTTCATCTTCTGCCTTCGAAAATTCGACCACATTTCCCACTGTCGAGCCGAATTCAAATGGCTCCCTATCCGCCAACGCAGAGATTTACGGCTACTGTGTTCTCTTTTTTCTATTCTTTTTGACCCTCTTTCTCCTGATTACTTAAAGGATAAATTCAAATTTCTTTCTGACAATCACGATCGAAAGCTACGCTCTATTGATTCTCTCCTTCTCTCTTTTCCCAGTCACTTCTCTGGTTTTCTAACTAACGCTTTCTCTGTCCAAGCTGTCAGATTATGGAATAAACTTCCGGTAGAAATTAGAAAGGCTCCTACTAAGGCATTGTTCAAGCGTCGTTTACAGGATCATCTTATTAAAAACCTCTCTTAAGTTTCTCCTTCTTTCTCTCACTACGCTGTGTTTTTAAAATTTCTATTATGTCTCTGTTAATTATAAATGTGTATTCTCATGCATATATATAATATTTTATCTATGTTTTTGTTTCATTATTATTATTATCGTATTTATTGTAAAATTTATTGTTACCGCCTTCATGACTTTCTGTTTGGCCTAAAGGTTGACTGGTAGAGAATGCCTTCAGGCATTAAGTCCGCCTTTTGTTCCAACTTTTGTTGTTGGTCAATAAAGTTTTTAAATAAATAAATAAATAAATATCTGACGATTCCGCGTCAAAAAAAGCTGCACCTATCAGTTGACCATCTTTAGAACCGTCCGTAAAAATTTTATAGTAGTCATCATAAGTTTCATTAATAAAATTGTTACAATAATTATTTAAATAATTTATGGTATAGGTTCTTTTAAGTTTATTGATATGTACTATATTTGTTTTAATTATGTTTGCAATATCTATATTACTAGTCCATGTGTGAAAAGAAAAGAAATCTGGGGAATTAGTGCTATGAACCTTAATACATTTAATAATATCGTAGACTTCTAGTAATAAAGGTTTACGTTTTCGTTGCCATAAATTTATTATATTCAAAGCTGAAAACTGCTCTAGTTCTTGGATTACTGGGCTATTTGTAAAAGATTTTGATTTTAAGAGAAATTTACCGGCTAAATAGAATCTACGGAAACAAAGCGGTTGAACACACAGATCACATTTCATCACGTGGGTCGGAGTAGACTTAATATAACCCCCGATAATTCTTAAAGCTCTATTTTGCATTTTATCCAATTTATTCAAATGAGAGACACTACTGTCGTTATACAAAAAACAAGCATAATCTAATCGACTTCGAATAATGGACAAATGTAGTCGTCTCAAATGTTTGGGATGAACGCCCCAGCCATAACCAGCTAAAACTTTAAATACGTTAAGAAATTTAGAGATTTTTTCACAAGAATAATTAATCTGTTTAGCCCAACTAAGAGATCTGTCTAACCATAATCCCAGGTATTTTATTTGTTCTACCATAACCAAAGAAGAATTATTTACCAAAATCATAACTGAATTTCTACTATGACCTTTTCTAAACACACAAACTTTACTTTTCGTTGATGAAATATCTAATCCTAATTTAGCAATTACCTTAACAAATTTATTCACACCTATTTGGAGTTCTCTTTCTGCCTCGATAACATTTTTACGCGTTATGTACAAAACAAAATCGTCAGCGTATTGTGAAATATGAACATTATTAACTGACTTACATATATAAATTGTTGCAATGTTAAACAGCAATGGAGATAATGGATCTCCTTGCGCTATATCCTGACTAGTTTTTCTAGAAATAGTTAAATCGTTAATTCTGATCCTAAGGTATCTTTCTGAGAGAAAATTCCATAAGTAACGGCAAAACATTGCACCCACGCCTAATTTGGCTAATGTATGTAACAATGTATATATATCTATGTTATTATATGCGTTATCGATATCCATGAAACACCCGACAGTTACAAAGTTTTTACAAAAGCCTGTTTGTATCCTAGTCACAAGTACGCTAAGACTATCCATTGTAGACCTTGCCCTTCTAAACCCTACTGTATCTGAAGAAAAAATATTGTTTTTTTCCATGTACCACTCTAACCTTTTATTTATAATTGAATGAAAAATTTTACAAATACAGGAAATTAAAGTAAATGGACGAAAAGTTTTAACATTACCTGAATTAGATTTAGATTTAGGAATGGGGACGATAGATATGTCCCGCCATTGCTTTGGTACAACATTAGACCCAAATATTCGGTTATATAGATTAAGTAATATGTTTTTCGCTACAATTGGTAAACGCTTGATCATTGAAAATGAAATTTCATCATGTCCTGGAGCAGTATCTTTAGATTTTATACATGCTTCTAATTCAAGTAAAGAAATTTTGCGTTCTAAATATTCATTGTACGATGTGAAGTTTGGTGAATTTCGACAACTGAAATCTGGGCACAAGTTTCGTAATAAATTATTAGCATTTGCTTCACTAATCGGAGATCTTTGAATTTTATAACCTTTAAGCCATTTCATGCGTTCCCACATTTCGGAAGTTGCAAGTCTCTTGCAAGGACGAACAAAATTTTTGCCAAGCTTCATTTTGTGCTATTCTAATAAGTCTTTGAGTCTGTTTTATTTTATCATTTAAAATGTTTAAATTACGCGGTATAGGATTACGACGAAAATTTCTTAGGGCAATGCGACGAATGGCCACTGCTCTTGATAGCTCAGGTGTCCAGTATGATTTAGGAATAAATTTAGTGTCAGGGTTTCGACAAAATCTAATGTAGGGAATATATTTGTCGGCAGCTATGTTTATAAGATTAATAAATACATCATAATCCCTTTGAATATCATCTGTAAAATTGAAACTTAAAAAAAGGAGTTCTAAATATTCACGATAACCAACCCAATCGGCGCGTTTAAAATTACTCAATTTAATAATCATATGATCACTGCCAAGACATTCATTCGTGACTGTCCAATTAAATTCCAATGAAATATCTGAGCTGATTAAACTTAAATCTGGCGATGACTTGCGTAAAATATTTCCGGTCAATTGAATTCGAGTAGGACTACCGTTGTTAAGCAGGACAAGATTACTTTCCAGTAACGAATCATAAATTTGAACACCTCTAGTATCTGATTTAAAAGACCAGCTTATGTGATGGCCATTAAAATCGCCTAACAATAATGATTTCCGGTTGGCGAGCGAAAATAAATTCTCCCAATCTCGTTGAGTTGTTTGTACATCACTAGGGCAATATATTGAAAAAATGTATTCAATTTGTTTGCAATTTAATATCTTAACCCCTACAATTTCGATACCATTGTTGTCAACTTCTACGTCGATTGAATGAGCTTGAATTGATTTGTGAGTAAAAATTGCTACTCCACCATAAGAATTATCTCTATCATTTCTAAAAATATTATAATTGGTTACTTTTATAAAGGCATCTGGTTCGAACCAAGTCTCACTAACCACCGCGATATGGATCTTTTCTTGAATCAACAAATGTTCAAATAATTTTAATTTTGGTCTTAGGCTTCTACTATTCCACTGAATAATATTTAATCTGACAATTTTTTTAACATTATCATCCATTGCATTGTATATAATTAAATGATGTCTTAACTAAAGGAACATATGAAAAAAAATTAACTACTACTAAGGTAACCCACTCAATTATTTTTTGCACAATTTGTTTAAATTTAGATGAAATACTTATGTTTTTCTGAAAAATAATACATTTAAGTTTATCAATCAATTCCCGATGTAAATTAATTTCATCTTTAGAAAGGTTCTCAGCATTATTGTTAGGTAAATTATCTTTATGACACTCATATTCTTTTTCATAACTATTCTCAGAATCCGATGACACTTCTATGTCTGCATACACATTTTCAGCACATTTAATAGTTTTCTTCTTTTTCTTCTTCTTCTTTTTAATATTTTTTTCATTTTCGAAAGGTTTAGGATTCTCAGAAACATTCTGGGTGACATTTTCCATTTTAGGATAATCTGATGACATAAGCAAAGTAGGCGCGTACACATGATTTATATTAGGCTTTGAAGGAATTGTATCTGACTGAAAAGTTTGTAAAAGCGGCGAAGGAGGAACATAAATACTTAGAGCTTTTAAATATGAGCAATTGAACTCCGACATTATTTCTCGAATCCTTTTTTCTTTTTTAAAAACGGGGCATATTTTATCCAAGGGCATATGATTTCCTTTACAATTACTGCATTTGAAAAAATTACTTTCACAATTCGGGTGATTTTTAGTGCACTTGGGACAAATGATTTTATTAGATGGGCACATTTCATGTGTATGTCCAAACCTCCAGCAACGAGAACATTGAGTCACCGGGAATACATAGGATTCTACTTTAATTCTAAGGTCCAGGAGGTATACATACGCCGGAATATTTGGTCCTTTAAATCCAATCTTGATAGTTTCGCTAGGAAACCAACCATTCTCTTTACGGCGGTTTAAGCGCTGTACCGTTAAAATTTCGAACTCACAAGATAAATTATTTATTATTTCTTCATCTGATAACTCTACATCAATATTTTTAACAATTCCATATGATAAGCCTATCTCCCATGATTTTTGACATCGCCACCCCATGTCTTTAAATATTTTACACTTTAAAAATACTCGTTGCGTATACGTTTTTTATTTATTTCTATCATATCCATATCCTCTTCCATATTTATTTGTTCAACATAAGTTTTTTCTATGCAGTTCATGTTATCGTCGATCTCATTCAAATGGTTTGTTAAGTCATTAGTACTCAACATTGAACCTGTAGCCATTGTCAACAGCGGTCATTATGCGTTTGTACACTAATACAAAGGCAGCGATAACACAGTATTACGGAGAATCGGTTGAAGCAGTCGTAAACAACAAAAAAATTATTTATCTACGCGCTTCACACACGTCGTACTCTAACCGTTTGTGCATTAACACTGAAGTCGGCTTTAAAAGATGACCTAATGCCTAAGAGAACCAGCGGTAAACTGTCTACCCAATTACAGTCAGCGTGACACATAATCGCTGCTTTTAGTTGGCGATGGAATCGTTCCACTAGCCCGTTACATGATGGGTGATATGCGGTAGTCCGGCGATGTTTGAATCCAATAATTTTTCCAAGAAATTGGAAAAGTGCCGATTCGAACTGATAAACCTTGGCGCGTTGACACGAAGAGCATGGACGAGACCACTCTCGACAGTCTCTGCGCACCCCGGGTCAAACGAATCGCTCAGCGACTAGCTTAGCCGTGGCGTTAGCACCTGGGTGGCTAAGGCTACGGAGGGTGTCAAAGATTTGTCCCCTCAAGAGTTTCGTCACGAAGGGCCTTGGTGATGAAGTGCTGATATCACAATAAAGCTCAGAGCGGGAATTAGGAATGCTCAACTTTCTGAGGTGAAGTGAAGATTCTCCTTTCAGAAGCTGAGCCAACTCCTTGTCTTAGGCTTGAGATGAAGCTAGCATGTCTAAATCGACTGGTATCTGCAGTTCATCGACACGAGATAAGGGGTCGGCGACGACGTTGTCCTTACCTGCGATGTGCCTAATATCGGTCGTGAACTGTGAGATATAGTCGAGGTGACGGTACTGCCTAGGTGAGCAATTTACTTTCCTCTCGTCGAAAGCGTGACAAAGAGGCTTATGGTCGGTATACACTATGAAATGACGTGCTTCTAACATATGCCGGCAATGTTTAATGCTCTCGTATATAGCTAAGAGCTCGCGGTCGTACGGAGAATATTTTTGTTGTGATGGGCTCAGCTTCCGAGAGAAGAATGCCAGTGGCTCCCAGGCACCGTTCTTCAATTGCTGCATAACTGCCCCCATTGCTGTGTCAGATGCGTCTGTTACCAGAGCAAGTTCCGCGCAACAATCTGGGTGTGCCAGTAATGCAGCATTGGCAAGGCTTTCCTTACAGTTGTTAAATGCTTGCAGTATTTCACCGGATATATCTATGGGCTGTGATGCCTTAACGCTGCCAGCAAGTAAGGAGTTTAAAGGAGCCTGGACTGAAGCTGAGTGAGGTACAAATCTCCTGTAAAAGTTAAGCATTCCCAAAAACTGTCTGAGTTGCCTGACTGTTTTAGGGACTGGGAATTCTCTGATAGCCTGAACTTTGGATACCAAAGGTTTGGTGCCGGATGCCGAAATTTTGCAACCTAAAAATGTTACCTCTGATGCACCAAAGATGCACTTTGACGTATTTACGAGGACGCCATACTCCTTCATTCGTTGGAATATCTGATGGAGGTGAGCTTCGTGTTCTGCTTCATCCTTGGAGAAAACGAGGAAATCATCCAAGTAGCAGAAACAAAAGTCGAGGCCTCTTGTCATCTCGTCAACAAACCTTTGGAACGTTTGGCCTGCATTCCTTAAGCCGAAGGCCATATATGGATATTCGTACAGACCAAAGGGCGTAGGGAAGGCAGTCTTGGGGATATCATCCTTAAAGGCGGTCAGAATCTGGTTGTAGGCTTTCGTTAGATCAATGGTCGAAAATATTTTACAACCAGAAATGGACTGGGCGAAGTCATGGATGTGCCTAATAGGATACCGGTCTGGTATAGTTCGTGAGTTCAGCAACCGGTAATCACCGCAAGGCCTCCAACCATTATTCTTTTTAGGCGCGAGGTGCAGAGGTGAAGCCCGGGCGCTTTTAGAAGGGCGCGTTGTGCCATTACTTAGCATAAGCTCAAACTCATTTTTTGCAATTTTAAGTTTGTCCGGTGCCAGCCTGCGGGGGGTACATGAAATAGGAGGTCCAGGTGTAGTCCTAATGTGGTGTACTGAATGGTGTTCTGGAGTGCGCGGTATGCCTGAGGGGCGAGTAATCTCGGGAAATTTACCTGGGAGCTCGTGATACCTTGTGTCACTTGTCGCGACCTTGATGGAGAACACACTAGTATTAACTATTGCAGCGCATGACGATAATGTTGTTGTGTTATCGATTAGGCGTTGATTACGACAATCTACTACTAAATTAAAAAAAACTAAGAAAATCAACGCCTATTATTGGCTTTGTTACATTAGCCACGGTAAATCGCCAAGCAAAAGTTCGTCTTAAACCTAGATTTAACTTTAGATCGATAAATCTGTAGGTGTCAATAGTAGACCCGTTGGCTGCACTTAGCTGGAAGTCCGTCATGGCCGGGCGATCCCGAAGTGCCGAGCGAGGGTAGACACACAAGTCGCTCCCGGTGTCCACCCGAAATTGTGTGTTGGAGTAGCGGTCGGTTATGAAAAGGCGACTCGAAGATGCCGGACAATCGTTTGTCGCCATTATCGACTGCCCGCGGAGTTTCCCGACTTCGCGAATTCACATGGCTTCAGACACTTGAGGGACTGAGACCCGAATTTAGTATGGTACCAGCATGTGGGATACTTCCGATGACTGGAACCTGACCGGCTACGACGGCGAGCAGGTGAGGTTGGCTTGGAGCGCCAAGGTGTAGTTTGCGCCTTCTCACAAACTTTTTTCCCTTCGCACTAAAATAATTCTCATTGTTATTTGCTTTCTTTTTGCTTATACTGCTGTTCTGGTTCACAAATATTCTCTTGCGTCGTTTTTTAGGTCTACCATTGTATGATGATGCAGCTGTTCAGAATCGTCGTTGATTTCGGCTATATAATCAGGCTCTTCAGTGTTGATACAATTATTCTCATTAGTGGAATTTATAACATTAACAGTGGCTTCTATATGATCTTCATCAATAGTTGGACGAGGGTGACTTTCTTTAATAGGACTAGATTTTTTATTTTCAGATTTTTATCATCAATTGCATTTGTACTATTTTCATAATTTGTATTTCTTCACTAACTTTGAAATTTTTTGCCTCCCTTCAGGAACACGTGCGTTCTGGTCTCTCGTTAGGGCTGTCTTAGGGAATTTCTGTCAGCCCTCTTTTCCATCTTTGCACAGGGACGATGAGTCACAGGCCCACACCGCGAAGGAGAAAGCTGATCTAATAGGCTCTCTCTTCGCGGTTAACTCGACTCTGGATGACCGAGGAAAGTCACCACCAACAATCCCGCGGTGTGATACTACGATGCCGGAGGCTAACTTGCGGCAAAGTGCAGTTCGTAAAGCACTTCTTTCCTTGGATATTCATAAGTCGAGTGGACCCGATGGCAGGATTGGAGGGACCAATCGTGCTACGGACTTGTGCTCCCGAGTTCGCGGCGGTCTGAACGTGTCTTTTCCGGCAATCCTATGCATTCGACGTCGTCCAGAACTCCTGGAAGACTGCTTTGGTGCATCCGATCCCTAAAAAGGGTAACCACTCAGACCCGTCCAATGCATGCCCCGACTTAAAATTCGTCAATGCTGGTGTTCCACAAAACTGCGTTTTATTACCCACTCTGTTTCTTCTGCATATCAATTACTTGTTGCAAATCTGTAACATTCACTGCTATGCAGCCGACAGCATCGTAGACACCTCATACACCGGCCGTGCTAATATTTCTTCGGAAAACGTTGAAGAAAACGGGAACAAACTTGTGTCTGAAATCGAGTCTTCGTTAAACAAAGTCTCGAACTGGGGCCGGCTAAACCTAGTCCATTTCAACCCCAAAAAGACGCAAGTTTGCGCGTTAACTGCTAAGAAAACACCATTTGTCGTATCTTCACGATTTGAGAACATTCCGTTGGCCGCCACAGCTAGTATCGGAATACTTGGCGTCGATATTTCGAGTCTTGTTCAGTTCCGCGGTCAATTGGAAGGCTAAGCCAAATTGGCATCAAAAAAGCTCGGTGTGCTCGCCAAGGCAAGAAGCAAATTCAGCCTCACATGGAGTACTACTCTCACCTTTGGGCGGGTGCTCCCCAGTACCAGCTCCTTCGATTTGGCCGTATCAAACGTAGAGCGGCTCGATTATCGACGATCAAGCCCTTTCCGATGTGCTTGATCCTTTGGCTTTGCGTTAAGATGTTGGATCGCTCTGCATCTTTAAATATTTTTTTACGGGGAATGTTCCGAGGAATTGTTTGGATTAATCCCGGCTGCTGAATTTCACCTTCGGACATCTTGTCAAAATTCCAAATATCATCCGCAACACCTAGATGTCCGAAAATCCACAACAGTGCGATTTTTAAGACATTTTCTGCCTCGCACAACCACTCTGTGGAACCAGCTTTCGCCGGCGGTTTGTCCAAGCCTTGGGAACCTTCAAGAAAAGAGCGTACTCCTTCCTGAAAGGCCGGCAACGCACCTGCAAGCCCCCTGGTATTGCAGATGTCCATGGGCGGTGGTAGTCATTTTCCATCAGGTAAGCCTCCTGCTCATTTACCACCTATAACATAAAAAAAAATCCCTTCTCTGATCTTGGCACATGTCTCTACAACAAAATAGAAATACACTTTTTGATTGGGCTTATCAGATCTACGAATAAAAAAGGGTTTTTCAATACAATATCAAGATACTTAACGTATAAACTATCTCTCATAAAAAGCTAACCAACATTCAGTTATAATATATGTCGGCGCAAATAATAAAAAGACGCTGATTTAGAGAGTAAATCAATCTGATCGGACCAAATTATATTATTTTAGCATAAAAAAGAACTTTAAAGTTGACATATAACTTCACAATTATTTAATTAATGGTTCCTTTTTTTAATTTAAACCAGCAACATACCTATAAACGAATTACTCATGAAAATTTTAAAATAACAATAATTACAAACTTACCTTAATAACTCCAATATGGATTGCTTACAGTTAACTAAACGTGGGTTTATTGAAGTAAGTTATTATATTCTTTATTGCACTAAAATATGTTACAAAGATGGTACAGTAATATATGTACAGGCAAAGGTGGACTTATCTCTAAAAGAGATTTCTTCCAGTCAACCTATGGAGGTGAGTGACAGGGTGATGTAGCGGGCAAAATAGTGCATACTGTAGTATAAAAATAATATAAAAATATAAATACTTACATAAATAAAAATATAATACATAAACATACATAAAAATACAATACACAAAATACATATACTACGTATATTATTTATATATACTATATAAATACATAGTCAAAGTCAAAGTCAAAAATCTTTATTCAATATAGAAGTGTTTGCACTTGCTTATTGATTGTCAAAAATCTACCACCGGTTCGGAATTTAGCACCTCGGACCTGAGAAGAACCGGCGAAAAAAACTCAGCGGGATATATTTTTTTTATTTTTTTTAACCATTTTCCATGTAGGTACAATGATAAGTATATTTTAGTTGTTTGAAACAGCCTGGAGGCGATCATTTCATTCCCAAGGTGTGCAATCAACTAAAAAGTCATTAGTGTTGTAATATCCTTTAGCACACAAACGCTCTTTAACGACTCTTTTGAATTTTATAATTGAATAATTTTGAACGTTTTCTGAGATCCTGTTGTAAAAACGTATACATTGCCCCAAAAAAGAGTTACTAACCCTGTGTAATCGGGTACTTGGAGTAACAAGTTTATTCTTGTTCCTAGTGTTAATAGAATGTACGTCACAATTTCTGGGAAAATCATTTATGTTTTTGCGTACATACATAACATTATCAAAAACAAATTGAGAAGCGACAGTCATTATTTTAATTTCTTTAAATTTACCTCTTAACGAATCTTTTGGGACCAGGTTATAAATTGCACGAATAGCCCTCTTCTGCAGTACAAAAATAGTATTAATGTCAGCTGCATTACCCCAGAGTAGGATGCCATACGACATTATACTATGGAAATAACTGAAGTACACAAGGCGTGCCGTATCCACATCAGTCAAAAGTCTAATTTTTTTTACCGCATAGGCTGCAGAGCTAAGTCTATTCGCCAATTTATTTATATGGGGGCCCCATTGGAGCTTAGAGTCTATTGTCATACCAAGGAACTCTGTTGATTCTAAAACATCTAATGCTTCCCCGTTTAAACGTACACTCGTTTTGACACATCTTACATTGGGAGTAGTAAATTTAATACATTTAGTCTTTTTACTATTTAACATTAAATTATTAACACTAAAAAAAATTACTATTTCAGAGAGAGTATTGTTCACATCGTCATATATTGAAAGACGTCTTTTTATTTTAAAAATTAAAGAAATATCATCAGCAAACAATACTATCTCTAGTTTATCACCTAGGAGATGTGGCAGGTCATTTATATAACCAAGGAAGAGAAATGGTCCAAGAATTGATCCTTGAGGGACCCCCACAGTAACTGGAGACCCGGGAGATCTCTTTCCATTTACATCAACCCTCTGAATGCGATTGCTCAGATACGAAATCAGAAGACTGAGTGCAGTGTCCCTAATTCCATAATGACGTAGCTTCCTGACCAAAGTTTCGTGTTGCACACAATCAAAGGCCTTAGATAAATCACAAAATATCCCTAAGGCATCCTGTGACTCCTCCCAGGCCCTGTAAATATTTTTAACGAGCTCAACACCAGCGTCAGTTGTCGAGCGACCCCTTGTAAATCCAAATTGTTTCTTGTGTAGCAACTTGTTATTGTTAAAATGTACTAGCATTTGATTTAGTAATAACTTTTCAAAGATCTTGCTAAGAGTTGGTAGTACAGAGATGGGCCTATAGTTGTTGGGGTCTGATGTACTACCTGATTTAAATATTGGTAATACTCTACTATGTTTCATGAGGTCAGGAAACACGCCACTAAGGACACATTTATTAAATATAGTGACAAGGTAGGGTGCGATTACATCAATTATTGAATTGACTACCTTGACAGAGATCCCCCACAGATCGGCCGTTTTCTTAATATCTAGTGATCTGAAGGAACTTATTACATCACTTACACTTACTGTATTAAATTTAAAGCTAATATTACATTCTACCACATGGTTTTTTTAATAATGATTCAGCAACGATAGGAGAGGAATTTAATGAGTTAGTAGTCGAAAATGGAATGTCAGCAAAAAAATTTTCAAAAGCAGTTGCAACATCCCGATCTGAGGAAAATAAATTGTTGTCAATAGATAAGCTAAAAAGTCGGAGATGTTATTTTTGACTCTTCCAGTTTCACAATTAATAATTTTCCATGTCATTTTAATTTTATCAGGTGCCTCAATATTTTTTTTTTATATGCAATGATTTAGCTGTATGACATACACGTTTGAATAGTTTAGAGTAGGCACTAACATAACTGATAAATGAAAAAGACCGGTTGTATGATCTTTCACTATAAAGTTCATACAACCTCTGCCTACTCTTGTGAATTCCGACAGTCGCCCAATCATTAAATTTAAGAAAATTCCTAGAATAGACTGTCTTGGAAGTAAATATGGCATTAAATTCTCTTTTAATTAATTTAAAAAAAATGTTATAAAGCTCATTAGAATTATCATTTAATTGTAAATATGAGAGCTTTGCCATGATATTACTTCTGAACTTCTCAATTCGATACAAATTCATTGGAACAAATGTCTGTTTTAAATCCTTAGCATTATTATTTATTTGCGAATTAAATGAAGCCAACAGTCCACAATGATCAGAACTTAACATATTTATAATACATTTATGATTAGGTACACAGTTGGTAAATATGTTGTCAATACATGTTCCAGTGGATTCAGTGATTCTAGTTGGCTCTAAGAATAAGTTAATGAGGTTATATGAATATAATAATGATCTGAATCTAATACTTGTGCTACAGTTTTCTAATAAATTTATGTTGAAGTCACCACAAATAAAAATATATTTACTTGATCCAGATAATTTCAATAATGCACTTTCCAATATTTTCTCAAATGCTTCATATAACCTACTAGGAGGTCTGTATACGCATACAACAATGACATGCTCAAGCTCTGCACAGGCTATTTCAATAGTCTGCTCAATAGAAAGGCTCACAACATCCTTACGTTCTTTAAATTTTAGATTTTTGTTAATAAGTATTAATGAGCCACCACGTATAGCTTTTTTTCTACTGAACATACTAGCCATCTGGTGACCACTGAAGTTAAACATAAACTGATAATTTACAAGCCAATGTTCTGTTATACATAAAATATCAATGGCATTACTGTTTATGAATAACTCAATTTCTAAATCTTTTCCTGTCATTCCGTGAATGTTTTGGTGCATCAGGTTTACAAGTTTACTATTATTATTGTTTTGATTATTTCTAATTTTAAGATTTAGGAATTTATCCAAGGTTAAATTACTATTAGGTAAATTAATATTAGTATTAATAATACTTGAGCCAGAGACTACCTCTTTTGTCTTAAAATTCAATTTAAATTACTTTTATCAGTGTTAATATAAATTAAATTGTTATTTTTATTATGCATATGATCCTTGGTAACATTAGGCATAAAATAATTATTGATATTGTAAGCAATTAGGTTACCAATTTGTCTTCTCGATTTTATTGGTAGGTACATAGTACCCTCTGTTAACTTAAATCTATATATGAATTTATTAATGTCAAATAACATAAAATCATTGCTACAATGTCGGGTCAAATTGTATAAAGATACATTTAAGTCATAAATATGTAAATTCTGTGCATCTGTCAAGGTATGTGAATATGGAAATGTACTAATTATAAATTTGCATTTCTTTTGATTTTGAATTTCACATAATAATTTTATATCCCTAATTAGATTATTTTTGTTCAGAGACAAGCTGTCTCCATGCATTAATACAACTATATTATTGGAATCCAGATGCATAGAACTTATCTTATTTATTTGGTACTGATAGGTTGCCCCGGGTGAGCATGTATTGACTACATTTTTTATCTTATTTTTTAGTATTGAGCCAAAGCCCTGACCTAACTTGTCAGATACTACTATAACATTTTTAACATTTTTATTTATATTTATTTCTAACCCCAGTTTATTGTGGTTGTGGAACCCTGGTGAACATTGACTCAACTTGAGAGGTTGGGACACTGTGTTAATATTAGTGTTAGCAGAGGCCAACTCATCTTCTTGAGTACGCAAACAGTTACACATGGATTCCTTTGATAAGGATTCAAATTTTTCCAAGTTCGAGGTGCATAGCTCAAGAAGATTGTTGGCTGCATGTATATGTTCCTCTATCTGTTTTTGAGCCAAGTCATATTTTTTATTCACAAATTCTAAAGATCTCTGGAGGCTAGAAATTTCTAGTTGCAGATGTTCAATGTTATTGTCATATCTATACTATATTTATTATTTTGCAACTTATTATTACATGATTTTACTTTATTAATTAAATGTGACCGGTCTTTTCTCATTTTGTATACATATTGATATTTATAAGTATTACTAATTATTTTTTTTGTTTTTTTTAATGAATTTATTTAATTTTATGTATTTTTTTATCTTTTTATGTGAATTCATATAGGTATGAGTAGCTTCAGACTCCTGCAAGGTGGTATTGTATATAGTCAGAGGCATGTGTAACTAACTCATGATACAACCTTTCAGTCGCATCACATTTCTGGATTGTTTTAACATATACATACATATTTACAAATCGGTGTTAATTTAATATGCAAAATAAAACAGAAAAGACATGGGGAGAAGTAAGGTTAAGATGAAGGGTTAGCTTGTGAGAGAAAATAATGTTTCAAGCGGCTTTTAAATAAATCAATACTACTACTGTTTTGGATGGATTTCGGCAGGTTATTCCACAGTATCGGATTCACACACAGATTCCACAGCACGTACTGTAAACGATTGCAGTCGAAATTTTGTATTACTCCTAGGCACATCAAGCATCGAAGTGATGCAAGAGCGCCTGGAGCGTATGGGAGTGGGTAGGAGGTTGATCCGGGAGCTAAGGTACGAAGGAGTATGCGGGTTATTGAGTATGTTGAAAAGGACTGAAAGGATGTGCATATCTCGGCGAAATCGGATAGGGAGCCATTTAAGTTGAGCGCGGAAATGAGAAACATGGTCATACTTACGTAGCCCGAAAATAAAACGAATAGCGAGGTTTTGTAGGCGCTCTAACTTATTAAGTTGCTCCTCCGTCACATCTAGAAAGCAGGCATCGGCGTAGTCAATACTTGGGAGAAGAAGTGATTGAGCGAGCATAATTTTGGTATTGAAGGGGAGAAAATATTGGAGACGTTTGAGAGTGTGAAAAGTGTAATGAAAACGCTTACTGATATCGTTGAGGTGAGCAGTCCATGTTGCAGTCTATGATCAGGCCCAAATTTTTTACTTTGTCATGGTATGCTATTGGAACCCCAGCATACATGACACAGGGTACAGACGACCAGTCTATTTTACTTCTTAATCTACTGCTACCAACAATCATGGCCTGAGATTTGTCGGGGTTAGCCAATAAACCAAAGGATTTAGCCCAGGACTGAACAGCCGAAAGATCTTCATTAAGGCAATTAACAGTGTCAGACAGCTCACTCAACTCAATATGACGATACAACTGCAAATCATCTGCATACAGATGAAAGGGAGAAGAAATAACACGCGATATATTATTAATAAAAATAGAGAAGAGCAGAGATGAGAGAACGCCACCGTGAGGAACACCGGCAGTAAGGTTTGTCCAATCAGAGGATGAATCCTTTGTTTTTACACATTGCCGGCGCCCGAAGAGATAGGAGTGGAACCAATCAATGGTAGTTGAAGAGATGTTAACTGCTCGGAGGACACCGAGAAGAATGTCAAAATCAACAGAGTTGAAGGCATTGCTGAAGTCCAACAAGGCAATTACAGTAAGCTTGGTATTATCTATAGCATACCGCATGTCCTCAGTTATATTCAGGGCTCCAACAGTGCTGTGGGAAGGTCGGAAGCCGGATTGGTAAGGACACAAGTGAAATAGGAATAGAGTTGCTTGTGAACCACAGACTCTAGGACTTTAGAAAGGATAGGCAGTATAGATATGGGTCGGAATTGCGAAGGGGAGGAGGGATTGGAGGTTTTTGGTAATGGAATGACATAGGCATTCCTCCACAGTGATGGAAAGACATTGCACGATAGTGAGAAATTAATAATGTGTGTGATCACAGGTGCAATATCCTCCAGCACAGGAAGAATCATGTCCAGGCTGAGATTGTCACTGCCGATGGCTTTCGTGGAGATAGACCTGACATTCCTCTTAACGGTATCCCCCGAAACTGGTTCAAAAGTGAAAGGGGGTAGATCTGGTGGGACAAGACGAGACAAATAAGACAGGGTAGCTGTTTTAGTGTCATTATCTAGTGTTATAGGCGGAGTAGTAAAGTGATGATTTAAAGCATTGAGATCCACGACAGTTTGACAACTATCCGTGGTTTTGCCCACACCTAAAGACCGTAAGAATCCCCAAACTTGCGCTTGAGAAAGATTCTGAAGCGTTAAGTGAATATAGCGGCGTTTAGCATCCCTACACATTCTGTTGCAGATGTTACGAAGTTTTTTGTATGCGTCAAGGCCTTCCTGCGATGGAAATTTTTTGTGTCGGGCTTTTGCTCTATCGCGTTTAGCCATGGTTCTTCTGATCACCGGCGTTAACCAGGGAGCAGGCGCGTGTTTCATTCGCACTGGGCGAACAGGTGCATGGACATCATATAAACGTATCAGTTCAGCAGTCAGTGATTCAACCATGTCATCAATATTATTAGTTGACAATAGAGGTGCCCAGTCAATATTTTTTACATCCTCTCTCAAGCGTTCCAGGTCCATATGTTTAAAGTCGCGTAGAAGAAAAACCTTGCCTCTAATCTTGGGAGGTCGCACTTTGTAAGTGATGAAAATTAGGTCGTGATACGAGAATGGAGAAGTCATTTGACCGTGAGAGAAAACAAAATTGGGGTTAGAGACAGTGATTAGATCAAGTTGTGTAGGCCTGTTGTTTGGAAAGTAATGAGTTAGAGAAGTCATGGGAAGAAGGTTTAAATTCAAAGATGACATTAGCGTTTTCAAGGTTTGTGCTCTGGAGTCATTTTTCAAAAGGCATGTGTTTAAGTCACCCATGCATATTATGTGATCGTACAAGGGGACAAAATTTTCAAGAAGGCTTTCTAATGTGTTAAAATAATTTATCTTATCACTTGGACAATATAGCACTCCAAGCAAAATTTTTTTATGATGTACGACTATCTCCAAGAAAAGATACTCAAGATAGCCTGTGTATTGAGAAGAGGAAGAAGAGACTACACTGACAGGAATGTTGCTGCGAAGGTAAATACTAACGCCACCACCACCCTGAGCAGTGCGATCATTGCGGAATAACTGATAACCTGGAAGAGCACAACTGGTAGATGGAATTGACAGTTTCAACCAGGTTTCGGACACAAGAATTCCGTCAACCACGCCGGTACTGAAAGATGTGAGAAGATCAGAGTAGTGAGCTACTAAGCTCTGTGCGTTAATATGCACTAAGGAGAGGAGGTTAGTAGTATTATCAAATATTTTTGACAATTTCACTTCAAGTGTTTCAGAGTCTGAAATTGACGTGTTGTTGCTACTTGAAACACTCATAAATTCATCCGATGAACAAGAAAAATATTCTTCATCCAACATTATATAAAATATATAATATATAATAAATTAAAAATATATATATCTATGTATTTAAAATATATATATCTATGTATTTAAAATAAATATATAAGTATTTAAAATAAATAAATACAAAATTGCTAATTATAAACAATACACAAACCTCAGGCATAAGTTGACCTTTAAAAAAAAATCCATTACACTTAAGAAATGAACACACTGTACATCAAATATAAATAAAAATAAAAGTAAGTTTTACCAAAAAAACAAAATAATTAAAAGTAAGTATCAAAGTAAATCTAATATTGAAATGACAAAAAAAAAAAAAAGTATCTAGTATACATAAACAAAGATAGACTTAAAATTTATACAGGCTCAAAAGGTCAGAATCCATAGCAGTAAATAGTGACATTTGACAGTAGTTGTTATATGAACATCAAATTAATAGGACAGGTAGTTAAAAATAAAGTTATAAAACGTTAATATAGTTCAAAATAAAAGTTAAGTTACAATAATATAAATTAGCAATACCCTGCAATGTAAAAGGCAGCGGCAGAGTGATATAAACCGACCGAATTGCGAAGTTATAAACAAAGTACCCGTGATCAGTTGTGGCAATTTGGATGCTGAGCGAATAATTGTTTGAGCTCGGAAGATGATGTAATCTTTTTCCGGGTATTGTTTGGAAGAAGGATGACAATTTCGCCGTCTACAGACCAACACTTCTTTATTCCAAAATATTTCCGAGCTTCTACGAAAACAGCTTGACGGGACTTGGTCAGAAATTCTGTGACTGTTATTTTGGAACCCTTCAGCGCCGTCTTGGCCTTCCATACTCTGGAGCGAAAGTGTACGGAGGTGAAATGAATTAATATAGGACGCGGAGCATCCCTCTTCACCCCCAAGCGATGGCAGCAGTCGATCACTTCAGGTGCAGCATCTGATATCTTCAATTGGCCAGTTAATACAGCTAACGTTTTCTTCATGACCTCTTCGCCTTGGTCTTCTTTAACACCATGGAGGAGAAGAACCTTCCTACGACACTGAGAGTCTATGTGATCCAACCCATTTGCAACAATCTCGATCTGGGCTTTGAGTAATCCGAGCGATTTCCACACAAGGGACTTGAATGTGTAAAACTCAGCAGACAAGGACTTTATTGTTGGATTCGTAGGAGCAGAGGCGCTTGATGGTACCAAATTTCTTTCAAATTCTTCCATTCTTTGACTGAACATCGCAGAGAGTTCCTCCATCCCTTTAACCAGCTGTTCAACAGGAGTATCCATTTCTCAGTGGTGTAATAACTTATGTGAGAGTGTAGTGATGGTTCACTAATGCTTAGGTAGTGTAAGTATTAAAACATAGGCACTAATGTATTTAATAAAATTAAATAAAGATAGAGCTTTGAAAAGTACGATTGTATATTTTCACTATACCCGCAATATCCTCATATGCATGCAATATGCAGTTAGTACATAAAATGGGGATATGACCTTAGAATTTCATTATTTAAGGTGAACTTGTTGTTTGGCATGGTGCGAAAATGCTGACTGACATTTAGCAACACTGTGTCAAGCATCATAACATTTTTTGTGACGACAAATTTCACTATTTTGAATTTCGGCCATGTTAAGGAACTTAAAAGATTATTGACAAATATTAAAAACGTTATTTTATGATATAAATCCATTTTTAGGTACTTTTATGTTTTAGATGACTTGAAACACTTTTGTAGAATGTTAAATACGTGATATATTTTTATTATATTTATGTATAGATGTCTTGAGGCTGTGCTCTAGGATGCTCTTTTCTGAAACACCCGCCGCTCGGCCGATGAATCTGCCGATAGCGTCGCTACCATCGTCCGTGTAATAGACACAGGTGTTAGTGTGTCTAGTGATTGCCACAACTGCGTGAGGAACACTTTCGTGGATACGGAGCCTCACATTCTTCGACTGGACTATGATAACGTCGCCGTAGGTCTGTCCCTGAGATTCGTGAATGGTCATGACGCTTGACCCTTCACCTTTTCCGTATCCCTGATCCATCAGGAGTATCTTTTCCTCCTGCGTATGGGTCAGATATAGGGTTTTGGTTTGGTCGGATGGTATGTTGGCGTCAGCGAATCTCTCAATTTTGAGGGAGTAGATAATGGGGCTTGCAGAGTAGATGTTACGGTAGACCTCGCTAATGGCGTATGCGACGTCCAGGGGGTTTCGGTGCGTACAGGATAACTCACAGGTGATATTTGTTGTCAGGCTTGGTCGGCAGTACCTCATTTCGAACAGATTTTCCTCTGCCCAAAGGTTGCCTGGAAGAGATCGCTGCTGAGCGATATGGCCGCCTTTTGCACCTCATGCATCTTTGTGTAGCAATATTTTCTCTGTCTATATAAGGCAACTGGTTGATATCTCCGATGAGGACCACCTCGCTAGCTCCGGACAGCTGTGCCGCCATTACTCTGGCTCCGAAGTGGTTCATGAGGGCTTCGTCGACCGTAAGATGGTTACATTTTATGCTCTCGTTGAACCCGTTCACTAGCACGGATGCTGTAGTTCGTACCCTTAATTTAGCTTTTTCACCAAATCGGTTTGTAAATTGTTCTTTCAGGTCTTTGGCGGCTTCGATTGTGGAGGTGACTACCACTTCTTTGTCCTTATCGAAATTCCTGACAATGTGAGTCGTCTTTCCGCATCCTAGTAACCCGTTTATCCACGATATCTGTGGCAGTTCCAGACTCACGAGAGGTGTGTTGACCCCCCGACCTTCTGAGATGAACTTTGCCATCGCGAGTATCCTGTCGTCTACCATTACTCTCGTGCATCTGGCCACTACTACCACTGGTTGGTGTGAAGAACCTAGGGAATCTAGGCATCAAGGCGTCTTTTCGCCCCTCATCATCAACCAGGCCCACGAATCCTTCTGCAGCGCTGTAAGCAGCCATGTACCGCCCCGACATTTTCCCTTTGAAAACTTGGGATGTGTCATTGTTGTATGTTGGCCGCCTCGGCTTCTTCAAGCTCTACCTCCAGCAGCTTTTCGTTACCGCGCCGGTTGGTCTGCCGGTTTTTGCAGGTGGCTAAGTGGACCTCACGGGTGGCCGTCACAATAGCCCGGAAGTCTAGGAAAGCATTCACTGCATAGTCTCGAGGGTTTGACGCTGATTTCAGCTTTGGTGGTATTACTTATCCTTTATCGGCCCTTGTTAGATGGACGCGTGTTGTTTTGGGCTTTCCCGGGTCGTTCACTATCAGGAATTCCCTCATTGTCTGCGCCTGTCGGTTCGATGAAACCGACGGGCCGGGGTCTGATTGGGGTGAGTGCGACGTCTTGTTCTTCAGAGATATCAGATCGCGGATTAAACACGTCACCGCCGTCACTGCAGGTCCAGGGCTCGGCCGTCTGTCTCGACGGCACTTCGGGGTCTGGGCCGTTCTCTGCGCCGCTATTTTCAGCTGCAATCGCTCAGATCCGCTTAATTGGGACTCGATAGTAGCCTTTGGAGGCTTTGCAGTGGGGAATGTTGTTGGGACCTCGGGTCTCAGGAGTCAGGTCTTCCCCCCTGTCCTCATATGCGATAACCTCATGTTTTTTAGAAGCTAACAGGCAGCCAAAGCGGACAGCAATGTCACCTGTTTCAAAGCCGACTTTCATGGCGTCCACGCTTATTGTACTTGGGTTCCGTCCGTGGTCCTCCTCGCCCATCTTCAAGAGCATTATGCACGCCATTGCAAAGGGGCCTTCCTCTTCCCGTTTGAAGAGTGCGACAGTTTCGTAGTCGCATCAGTCGACAGGTCAAAGCACCCGGCATTTGCGTTGTTAGCGCGTCGATGGTGGTCCGCTTGATGCTAACTTTGGAAGTGCTCCTTTTAATGAGTAAGGCTATTCCAGGAGACACAGTCAAACAGGTATGTATTAATCAGATCGAATACTTAGGCTGTACAAGTTGCGAAGGTCAGGTTAGGCCGAGTCACGAAAAAGTTAAGGCTTTGGTTGACACACCTGAACTGCAGAATGTCAAGCAGGTTCATCAGTTCATGGGTTTAGTCAGCTATTTTAGACGTTACATAGCTGACTTTGCCCAGAAAACCGCTTGTATTACGTGAAATGCGTCGCCAGAGAGCATCTGAACGACTACGTTCGAATCAAGAGCGTCAAGATGCATACTTCAACCAAGGTCGTAAGTTGCCTCGTACTTTTGAAGTAAACTCATTGGTTTTTGTTAGAAAACAGGCACAATCGAATGGGAAGCTGGATTCCTGTATGCGAGGGCCTTATCGCGTGGTAAGAGTTCTTCCGCACTGTCGCTATGAGCTTCAGCTTGTGGCCGGATCGTACGGTAAATTAACGCAAGCAGCTGCGGAATACATAATTCTGTGGCAAGGAGAGTGGACTCCCGATGTGTGCTCTGCTATGTTTAATGGTTGGGATTTGATGTGAGTTGTTGTGCTTTGTTTGTGTGCTCGGACACTGTCTTGAAGTCGCTCAGACATGTGGTCCTGGAGCTGTGTACACGCAGGGTCATGCCACGAGTTGGCCTCTGACGAGTCATGGTGTGTGTGGCGTATGTCTACGGGGCAAACATTGTCCGTGAGTGGCAGCCAGAGTGTCACGCAGGTGACTTTTGTGTTGTTTACCTGATACCCTTGAGGGGTAGTCAGAACGTCACCTAGGTGACCATGTGTGTGTTTACCTGGTACTCTTGCGGGGCAGCCAGAACGTCACGGAGGTGACCTTGTGTGTATTGTCCTGATACTCCTCAATGCGGAGGTTTATCAGAGGGCCTCGAAAGTGACTTCTTGATTTGTTGTTACTTATGTGTTGTCCTGGCGGAAGCCAGAAGGCCACTTTCGAGAGCTTCTTATTTTACTGTTGCTCATACTATGTTTGCCGACATCGTTCATGAGTAGAGCCATTGTCGATGCCTTCTTGCTTTGGTTACCCTTTGTAAGGGGATTGCTTGAGTGCACGCTTGCGGTCCGTTTGCATTGAGTATCCAAAGCCAAAATAATACATCTCTACAATGTTGTTTTAACATTTCAGAAGAGAATGATGTTGATGAGGAACCATCAAGTGAGGATGGACTACAAAAAGACCCTGCTGCAGAAATCCAAGCTGACGAGGCCGTTCAGCTGTCAGGAACAGCCGTCTTAGAGGAAAATCCCTCTCAACCTAGTACATCGGCGCGATGACGTCAGATGGAAGGGATAGCAACACGAGAACGGAGCAATACCGTGCGGCGCTTCACTTTGGCATCAGCGCTGGGGCAAGATGGTTGTGTGGTTGTGCTCTCTTTGCTGTTCGGCTGTTATCGGGTCAACATCTCGGCAACGTTATTCTGTCCGTTGGGTTTTTTGTTAGATTGTTCCTTAATTGTTGTAATAGATTCAAAGGTGTTTTATTTTTAGTTTTGGTTTAAATTAATTTTGGTTTGTTAAATTTAATTGCTTTCAAAGTAGATTCGTTTTGTAAATTGTTTTCTTGAGGGCAGTAAATAAATTTTTATTTAAAAAAATAACTTTTGGTCTTATTTCTAAGAATATTTTATATATTATATCTTTTTTTCTCGGGTAGGTGCTTAAATAGTAAACACACATTATTTTATGCTCTTGCAATTTTTATTAATTTTAAATATATTTATGACTATATAATATATATGGAATTGATTTAAAAGTCCTTCAATCTACCAGCTTTAATTCCTTATAAGAAAATCCACACACATTGAGCAAAATTTTTATTCACTATTTATAATGGACGCACTTAAAGTCACTATATGTGAACTAAGAGAACATTTTGACACAAAAATGGCTGATTTCCAAAGGAGTCTCCTAGCTTCTGCTAACCCAGTTTCAAGTCCCACATCCAACATCGCAGCTTAATTCAATGTATTCCGAACCTTCGTAATCAGTGCTCTGGAAGGTCTTCAAGCTCAACTCGGACTTCTGGCTTGTAAACAAGAAGAATTGGAGATGTGGACTCGAAGAAAAATCCTCTTGGTTCATGGCATCCAAGAGAGCAAGAATGAAAAGGTTGCATCAGTTGTTGTTGAAGCTCTCTCGGAACGTCTTAAGATCCCCGACTTAAAGACAGAAAGCATTAGCCGTTGACACCGTCTGGGGCGGGCTAAAACTAACAAGCCTCGGGCTATTCTTATAAAGTTTCGCGATCTTGGACTCAGAAACAAGATCTGGTATACAAAAACCGGTCTTAAGAACTCCGGCATAACTTTGTCAGAATTCCTCACCAAGGATCGGCATGGCGTCTTTACAGCTGCACGACAGCGATTTGGTGTCGATAAATGCTGGACAAGGAATGGGTATGTGATCGTTATGAGCTCTGATGGTGCTCATAATAGGATTACTACTTTAACCGAATTAAATTCCTTGCCCTCTTCATCCGGTCAAATTCCTTCAACAAACAACGTTACTGGTGCTAGTGCAACAACCTCTGCTAATACACCCGTGCATAAGGAAGGTAAATCTTCTTATATTAGACCCAAAAGAGTAGTTAAAAAGTAATTGTGTGTGCTGGTTAAGTAATTTTTGTGTTTCTAGCTTCTCTTAATAATCATTTTCCTTTTATATGCATAAATGCATGTTACGTATACGTCTTTTTGCCTTTTACTATTACGTTGTTTTTTTTTTTTTGTTTTAAATACCCACTTCTTACTTCTATTATTAGCATAACTTTACTAACTTCACCTTATTTTTTCTTTTTTTTTGTCTTTAATAAACAATTGTGATTTTTTTTTTTTTTTTTATTTTGGCTTTTATTTATGCCAAGAGGGCACAGATTATTTCGCCAATGTCACGTGCGATGGAGAAGACACGATGGAGATTGATCGGTGCGGTCGAGATTACAGGCTTAATTTAATTTGAAGGCATAATAGAAGTTGACTCTCTGTTAGCCCATAACCTAAAACAACACAATAATAAATAATTAGATAAACATAAATTATTATTAAGATAACATATATGAACAAATACAAAAATATTTACAACTTAATGTTATTACGCTCAATATATTTACATAAAAATTTACAAAATGGACTGAACACAAACATTAACAAACATTGAACATTAATAGGGCGAGGAGCTTTAGGAGGGAGAACGTCATATAAGGGATGGAGGAGTTTGGGGCAAGAAAACAGTATATGGGATAAGGAACCTTCGTCTAGGCCACATTCACACAAAGAGTGATCTCTGACTCTAATTTTACAAAGATGTATGGGGGTACATGCATGTCCAAGGCGTAGTCGGCAGATAGTTGTGGTGACCCAACGATTAGCTTGCCTGTGAAGAGAAAACCAAGGTCGCCTTGGAATATCTGGTTGTAGAGATGCGTAAAATCTACCTTTAGATTTTGATGAAACTTTCCAAATAGAGTTCCAGGATTTATCCAGATAAGTTTTCGCTAGAGCACACAAGTCCTGAGATGAATTTTTAAAATGTTCAAGAGAGCCAGTTGTTATAGCAGCTCTAGCGAACGAGTCTGCTGCATCATTATCGGATATACCAGAGTGGCTTGGTATCCAGGCAAGCGATATTTCCAGCCCCTTTTGATGACAGGAAAACAATGCCTCCCTGATCTTAAAGATGATAAAAAATTTTCGCCTACTACGAAACGGATTTTCCTTAATTGCCAACAGACAACTCAAAGAATCTGTCAGAATTACCGTATTTCTGAGGTCATGGGAGTGGGCAAAAAGGATGGCTTCCAAAATCGCAATCGCTTCACCAGAAAAGATGGATGTTTCAGGAGGGGATTTAAATTGAAGGACAATTTTGAATTTAGGGATCCAACAGGCTGAGCCGACGCAGCTATCAGGGGATAGTTTTGAGGCATCAGTAAATATAAGTAAATGATTTGACCAATTTTGATTAAAAAATCTTTGAAATTTAGAATTTGAATCAGGGGCCCCTTTAATAAGACCAAGATCTGTGATAATAGATGGATTATAGACTAGAGCTCTAAATGGTGTGGAAAAAAGAGGATTTGACTGGAACCTTAAGATAGGATGTGGGAGTTTCGTAAATTTTAAAAAACTGTCTAATAGTAAGGATGGACTTTTGGGGTTCGCCCCAACGCAGAGTTGGGATAATTCGCTTAAACGGGACCAGAGAGGATGAGAGGATAACTGTAATGATTTTACCACAAAACGGTCGCATAAAAATTGTCTTCTCAGTTGGAGTGGAGGATCAACACATTCAACTTGCAGAGCGTTAGTGGGAGAAGTTTTCATAGCTCCTATAATTATCCTAAGGCATTTGTATTGAATTTTATTAATCTTATCAGAAACGGCTTTATTTAGGGGTTCTAAGACAAACAGTCCATAGTCTAAATGACTACGAACTATTGCATTGTACAGTAGTTTAAGAGAATAGGGGTGAGCTCCCCACCAGACTCCTGAGACTGCTCTAAGGACGTTAATGCCCTTTTCACATTTTTTAATAATATGCTCAGAGTGATAAATTCCGTTCAGTTTGTTGTCGAGTATTATGCCTAGAAATTTCGTCTTGTTGACAAAGTTGATTCGTTGATCCCCACAGACCAAGTCAAAGACAGGAATTAGTCTTTTCCGAGTAAAAACAACTGCCTGGGTCTTATCTATTGATAAAGATAAGCCATGGTCAGAGAGCCATAGGTCAAGATAATGCAAAGCAGAGTTTAATCGCAAAGTTAAATTTTGAATAGAAGAAGATTTAAGATATAAAACAATGTCATCGGCATATTGAAGAATGTTACAAAAGTTGTTAACAGACAATTCGAGATCATGGGTATAAATGCTGTAAAGCAGAGGGCTGAGGACTGAACCTTGCGGGAGACCTTTCCAGACAAATCTGGGGGGGAGAATACAATTTTGATGTTTAACGGTAATTGATCTGCAAAATAGCAGATTACATATGAAATGAGTAATCCTCGGAGGTATACTCAGCTGTTGCAGTTTCTGCCTGAGTACCGGAAGAAGAACATTATCATATGCCGAAGAAATATCTAGAAAAACACCCACAAGGTACTCTCCGTTAGAGAAGGCTATTCGAATGTCTGTCGTGAGAATGCTGAGACTATCAAGAGTGCTCAAACCCTTTCGAAAGCCGAATTGAGAGGGCGAGAGAATATTCCTGCTTTCCATTATCCATTCCAAACGGTTTTTTAGGAGATGTTCAGTAACTTTCACTAATGTAGACGATAAAGCAATGGGTCTATAGGAATTTGGATCCAAAGGGCTTTTTCCTGGTTTGAGTATGGGAATAATAATTTGGGACTTCCAAGATTCCGGGACGATTCCTGTTAAGAAAAAAGCATTAATTATATTCAGATAAACGCATTTAGCTTTATCACTGAGGTTTATTATAAAGGAGTAGGGCACGCCATCTTCCCCTGGTGACGAGTCCTTAAGTCCATTTAGAGCTGTGTGTAGCTCAGAGAGTGTAAACGGACTATCCATATCATCCGAGACTGAGGTTGGAGTAAAGTTTATAAAACTATCTTGGCATGGTACAAAGGGAGGTGCAAGTTTGGTAGTAAAATCATTAAGCCATTCGGACGGATTATAGGCGTTTAGGTTTTCTGAATTGAGGGAGCGGCGAAATCTCTTAAGATTTCTCCAAACTATTTGAGGGGGAGACCGAGGACTAAGGGATTCACAGAAATTGATCCAACCCTGCTTTTTCTTTTTAGAAAATAATTTTTTAATTTTGGCATCTATACGCTGATATTTGATGAAATTCTGTGTAGTCATAGATGCAGTATATGACTCTTCGGCTTCAGATCTCTGTTGGACCAAGGCATTACATTCTTCATCCCACCAAGGTGGGGAGAAACAAATCTTTTTATTAATATTTTTTTGTGGAAAATGGGTATCAGCGGAGGATTTGATAATATTAAGGAAAAGTTCGTAGTATGCAACAGCATTTTCACCATTTACAAAATCAGGGAGGGAGTTCAACATGACATCAACAGAGTTAGAATATGCTAACCAGTTAACGTTTTTAAGTTTATATTTTAGGAGAGGGGATGATTTGGTAGGAGCAATGGATCTGTTGTTTAATGAGAGAAGGATAGGGAAATGGTCACTTCCAAATGTCGATGGAAGGATGTTCCAACATATTTGCGAGGATAGGGAGGGAGATGCTAGGGATAAATCAACAGCAGAATTAGGATTCTGATTAGGATAAACTCTACGAGTAGGCGAACCATCATTGAGAATGCAAAAATTTACATCATCAGCGATATCCACCAACAAGGGAGCAAATCCATCACAGAAATAGGAACCCCATAATGTATGGTGGGCATTAAAATCCCCCATAACAAGAACAGGGCTTGGGAGAGAAGATAAAATGGAATGTAACTCAGGAGCAAGTGAAGGAGTAGGACGGGGAATGTAAATAGATAAAAAGGAAATGTTGAAGGCTTTTATAGCTACAGCATTGATGTGCTGGCTAAAAGGAGGTAAGGGGATTTGGGAGAAGGGAATGGAGTGCCTGATCAAGATGGCACTACCTGCATACCCATCACTTCTGTCATCCCTCAAACAGGTGAAACCCGGAATCCGAAATCGAGAACCGGGAATCAACCATGTCTCAGAGATGGCAATAATGACAGGTTTATACAAATTAATAAGTGAGAGGAGTTCAGGTTTCTTAGGACGGACGCTTTTGCAGTTCCATTGAAGGAATCTGATTGGGGCCATTGTGGAGGATATTAAATAATTGATTTAGGTCATTGGCAACGTTGGACGGTAAAGGGATTTCATTGCATGTACTGAGGATATTTAAGAGGATTTTTGTGAGTAGTTCCAATAAGTTAGGATTATTATTAGGAGGGGACGGGTTAGCAACATTTAAGGCACAACCATTAGGAGAGGAGGAGGGGCAATTGCCAACTATGGCTTGATGGGCATGTTTATCATACCCCTTCCCTTGAGGAAGTCTAGGGGAGGGAGAGCGGACAATGGTTTGTCTGTATGATTTACTAGGACAGGGGGTGGACTTAGAAGGACCAGGGTTAGTTGGGATGTATGTGGGAACGGAGAACAACTCTTTTGCTACCTCTGCATAGGATCTACGGACACTAGGAAAGCGAGAGGCAGCTTCCATGTAAGAAACATTGTCCTGAGACATTACAATTTTTATAGAGTGCTGTCGCGAATACTCCGGGCAATCTTTATCTGTGGCAAAGTGTTTGCCAGAGCAGTGTAGGCATGTAGCATTATCTTTAACAACATTTAAAACACCTGGGAGTGGATCTACACTGAGTCTTAATGTGGCCATAACGACAACAGTTCAAGCATATTATAGTGGGGAGATTATAGGTTTCGACAGGGAGGGATGTATGGTAGGAAAAGATTTTACCAGGAAGGACTTGACCTTTAAAAGTTATAACAACCGATTGAGTTGGAATCCAGGACACAACTCCTTCGTTAAAAGTCTTACGGTTTAGTCGTCTCAATTTGATTATATCCCCACATCCATGAGGGAGCTCAATTGACTCCAAGAGATCCTCCATAGACCAATCCACTGGGATGCCTTTTATTAGACCCATTCTGGTAACGTTATATGTGGGTAAACTAGCCTTATACTTGCAGAGATCTAATATTGGGTTTTTAATAAAATTATTTGCCGCTTGTGCTGATGAAAATTGTATTTCTATTTTATTGCGACCAACATTTTTAACACCATCATTAACAATTGAGCCAATCTTGTGATTATGTAAGAACTGTCCGAATTTAATGGCTCGTATCGAAATACCAGCAGCTGGATCAGCAACTTCCCGAGAGACGTGAACTATGAAGGGACCTTTATCGTCATCTGTATAACTTTTAGGGCCATCGATGAAGGATGGATTTACATATACAGTTTGAATGGAAGGACTTGCGGTAGTAGGGTGGACTACTGTTTTCTTAGAGGAGGAAACAAGAGAACATGAGGAATTATCGCCGGAACGTTTGCGAGAGGAGGATGATGAGAGGTCAGTTTGTAATTCTGAGCCCCCAGGATCGGGAGGTTCAGGAGGAGGATCGACATCCATTATAAACTAACTACTGTAACTAAACTAATATACTTTATCTATAATAAAAAACTAAAAAATAACACTTACCGTAACCGAATTATGTTAGTAAAACCCAAAAACCATAAAATCGAACTATTTGCACTGAAAATTAATGAAAGAATCACACAAAGTTATTGTAAAAACACAGATATCTCACTAACACGTGTGTCAACCAAAGCTAACGCAAGCGAAAAAAAACCAATTGTGATTTATGCTTATGTGACAATATGTCAGCTGACATTGTCAAAGTTGACTAATGTCACAGACAACATCTGCTGACCATAGACTATATCTGTGTATTAAGTCAGTTTCACACTATCAATAAAATTAAATGCACTTAATTATTAGATAGATATCTACTTGTTTACGTCTTGTATATTGAATCGTTTTTATTTTTAATCTTCATGTAAGTGTTTTTAAACTTTTGTTTTGTCACTTTTTTTTTTTTTTTGGCTTCTGTATACTAAGGTGAAACTTGTTTTTCTGCCTGTTGTGGTAATTATATTTTTAATTCTTTCTTTATTTATTTTATTTTTTGTTTTCTTGTTAAAATAGTTTTATTTTATTTTAGACTTTTAGTATATTTTAAATTTGTAAGTGCTTTTGGTACCGCTTTTAGTACTGCCACTGCTTTTCTTTCTTTATTATTAGATATTATTTTATTTATTATTGTTATTATTAGATAGTTAGCTTGCATATTGTTTTTAATATGCTCGTTTGTCTTTCTCTCTTAACCTTCTGTTTTATGTATATTTAACAATTATCTCGAGTGATCTCTCTCATGATTCTGGTGGGTGAAAGGACTTTGTGTATTATTATTATTATTATTATTATTTTTTTCTCATTTATTGTTAGTATTTTATTTTGTCTTTTATTATATCTTATTATTATATATTTATTCGCATATTTTATAGTATACAATTATGAGTATCGATAATATTGAATGTAATATTTTTTCAGACGACGACAGCAATAGTTTCACCACAGCTTATTCCTCGGATGATAGTTTTCACAGTTCTAATTCTCCTCTCTCCTTGTCACTTGATAATGCCTTCTCTTCTTTTCCTAAAAACTTTAATGTAGTTCACATAAACGTTCAAAGCATCTCTGCCCATTATTCCGACCTTATATCCTCTTTTGACTTTAACACATGTCTCATTAGAAATGATGCACGTGCAAAACGTTTGTTAAATATTGTCAGCAGTTCTAATCTTAACGTTCTCCCTTCGAGAGCAACTCATTATTTTCCCGGCTGTTCATCATCTCAGTTGGATCTTAGCATTGTTGCATCCTTGGAGCATGTAGAATGTCATGGACAATTTCCCGCAGAGGCCTTTTCTTACCATGATCTAATATATTTATCATATAAAATTCGACCTCCTAAGATTAGGCCTACTGTGGTAATGCGTCGCAGTTTTAAGGATTTTAACAATGATGCGTTTATGAGTGAGCTTAGCCAAATTGACTGGGATTCTGTATTTAGAGTTGAATCGACTGACGACAAGTTAGACATCTTCAATTTGCTCCTAACTCAACTTTTTGATAAATACGCTCCTTTAAGTCCCATCAAATTAAAAAATCTTCCTGCTCCTTGGTAAACCAATGAAATTAGAACGTTAATGACTAAGCGTAATAGAGCCAAATTTAAATACAAACATAACCCCAGTACTGAAAATTTATCTAAATACAAGCGCTTGCGTAACCGTTGCAGCAGGGTTTGTCGAGATGCGCAACGACTTTATATCCACAACTCAATTAAGAACAGTAATTCTTCTCAGACGTGGAAATTTCTACAGTCGCTCGGTATCGGACGTCAACCTTGCCCTGTCAATCCACGACTTGATCTCAATGCTCTGAACGGATTTTTTGCTACTACTGTCCCAATGGATATCAAGGAAAAAATAAAAACACTTAGTATTCTTCGCTCTCTACCTATTCCTAACAACCCTCCTTTCCAATTTTCTCCAATGGCACTAAGTGATATTAGGGCTCATATTCTGGCTATCAGGTCTAACGCAATGGGTAGTGACGGAATCAACCGCAGAATGCTTCTCCTAATTCTTGATCAAATCTTACCTGTCATTTCTCACATCTTTCCCTTCTTGTCGAAAGTATTGGAACGTATTGTGCACCGCCAGCTAAACGACTACGTTTTAAAGTACAACATCCTCTCCGAATATCAATCTGGCTTTCGTATGGGCCACAGCACAGTTACCGCTCTGGTAAAAGTATGTGATGACTTACGTTCCAATATGGACAACAAGCAGCTGAGCATCCTTACATTGCTGGACTTTAGCAATGCATTCAATGCGGTTGATTTCGAGCTCCCGTTGGATGTCCTCCAGTCCATCAATGTTGCTACGGACGTAACTGACTGGTTTCGTAGCTACTTGTTTGGTCGTCGGCAAAGTGTACACATTAACAGCCACTCTTCTTCCTATCTCCCTCTCACAACTGGTGTACCGCAAGGTAGTGTCCTTTCACCTCTCCTGTTTTCTATTTTCATTAATACCATCCCAAAAATCCTTTCACCCTCTTTCCATCTCTATGCCGACGATCTGCAGGTCTATGTTACTTGTACAGCACATGACATTAATGATGCCATCGCAAGACTCAATCAGGACCTGCTCAATATCTCCAACTGGTGCAAGGCGTATGGTCTCCATGTTAATCCTGCCAAGTCCCAAGCCATTATAATCGGTAGCACCTGTCAACTCCCCAAACTTGATTGCATTAAATTACCTGCAATTCTTTATGACAATGTTTCCTTAACCCTCTGTTCCCATGTAAAAAACCTTGGTCTCCTTATAGATAGTAACCTCTCTTGGTCCGTGCAAGTTGCAGAAGTGAGTAGAAAGATTTTTGCCACTATTAGCTCTTTCAATCGTTTGAAGCACCTATTACCGGTTAAAACAAAAATCTGCCTGGCTCAATCACTACTGCTCCCAATACTGGACTACGCTGATTGTAGTTATACAGACCTAACAGAAGAACAGCTAAACAAGCTTGAACGACTACAAAACGTCTGTATCAAATTTATTTTTGCGCTACGTAAATTCGATCACGTCAGCGAATACCGTAACCAACTGAAGTGGCTTACAATTAGACACCGCCGCAACTTGCATATACTCTCCCTTCTCTATTCTATCCTCTATAATCCTTACTCTCCCTAATTACTTAAAAACTCGTTTCTCTTTTTTAGGCACTAACACTGATTGTTATCTTGATCTGCGGTCAAGAAGTGACAATCGCTTAAAGATGCCAACAGCTCATACTCGTTTTTACAGTGAATCTTTTACTGTTAAAGCTGTGAAGCTATGGATTATGCTTCCCCCGGAAATTCGTCGCTCTGATTCTATTTATATATTTAAACGTCGTGTGAAAACTCACTATCTTTCCTTACAATAAGTAATGTATGTACGTTTATTGATTATGTATTATATATAAAAATGTTATATGTGTGTATGTATATATATTTATATGTATCTTTGTATGTACGTATATACATATATATTTATATGTAACATATGTAGGTTATATATATTTCACATTAGTATGTATATTATTAGTCATTATTCTCTTTTACCGTGAATATTATTTTATTTTTATTTTTTGCACTATCCTGTTTCTGCTTTTGCAAATCCTTTCACCAAAGGTTGTCTGTTAGAGATTGCTTTTGCAATAAGACCGCCTTTGCACGCTCTTATTTTCTTGTCTTTGTTGTAGTTGTTCTCTTTATTTGTATGTCCTTTCACTGTGTGTGCAATAAAGTATTAAATAAATAAATATTTATAATACATTTATGATTAGGTACACAGTTGGTAAATATGTTGTCAATACACGTTGCAGTGGATTCAGTGATTCTAGTTGGCTCTAAGAATAAGTTAATGAGGTTATATGAATATAATAATGATCTCACCACAAATAAAAATATATTTCCTTGATCCAGATAATTTCAATAATGCACTTTCCAATATTTTCTCAAATGCTTCATATAACCCGCTAGGAGGTCTGTATACGCATACAACAATAACATGCTCAAGCTCTGCACAGGCTATTTCAATAGTCTGCTCAATAGAAAGGCTCACAACATCCTTACGTTCTTTAAATTTTAGATTTTTGTTAATAAGTATTAATGAGCCACCACGTATAGCTTTTTTTCTACTGAACATACTAGCCATCTGGTGACCACTGAAGTTAAACATAAACTGATAATTTACAAGCCAATGTTCTGTTATACATAAAATATCAATGGCATTACTGTTTATGAATAACTCAATTTCTAAATCTTTTCCTGTCATTCCGTGAATGTTTTGGTGCACCAGGTTTACAAGTTTACTATTATTATTGTTTTGATTATTTCTAATTTTAAGATTTAGGAATTTATCCAAGGTTAAATTACTATTAGGTAAATTAATATTAGTATCAATAATACTTGAGCCAGAGACTACCTCTTTTGTCTTAAAATTTTATTTAAATTACTTTTATCAGTGTTAATATAAATTAAATTGTTATTTTTATTATGCATATGATCCTTGGTAACATTAGGCTCTATAACCGCCACGTAGATGGTTCTGACTATTTCTACATTGAGACCCCATGTCACCTTTGCTTTTACCTGCACGTACTAGTTGTTTGTAAATTTCTGCCGCTTTTTTACAGGTAGCGGCCACATGTGCGTTAAAGGTGAGTTTAGAGTCTATTATGAGACGCAGCAGCTTGATTTTGGTTACTAGACTCAGCTGGGTACCGGACATATAGATCACTGGATCGTTGAATTTGAGCTTCTTGGTGATAAGCATCGCGTTGGTTTTGTGCGCTGCGAAGCTCAGTTTGTTTTCGACGCCCCACTCCTGTACGACCGCCAAGGTGGATTCAACTGTAGTCTGCAACCCGCTGGTATGGTGATTGGAGAAAACAAGGACTACATCGTCTGCGAAGGCTTGGTAGTGAACCCCCATTGAGTGAGTGATACCAGAAGTACTAATTTCTTTGATCTTACTTCCTCCTGGATATTGTCGATTAGGTCGTAGAGAGCGTCTTTCGTTCCTCGCTGGGCATGAATCGGTACTGGCTCGGGTGCAAAGTGGGGAGTAGGCGCCATTGAAGCCTGCCCACCATAAGTTTTTCTACTACCTTACCAAGGATTGGTAATGATCCGATTGGTCTGTATGACTTAGGGTGGGTTTAATCTTCTTTTCATGGTTTGCGAAGAATGCATACATGGGCAGCTTTCCACTGTTTGGGGAAGTACGATAGCGATAAGCACTTGTTTGCTAATGCTAAGAATACCTCCCTGTTACAGTTTATTGCTGCGGTGCAGATATGGGACGGTAGACCATCCGGACCTGGAATTTTTGCTATTCTGTTTCGGCATGGACAGAGCGGCACGGATAGAACGTTTCCGCGAGAAGCTTGACTGACTGATCTGGCGACAGTGTTTCACCAGCTGAGTTCTTCTCGAAGTCTTCCTTATCACTCTGTAGACACCGTCCCAGACGCTTTCTCGGTCCTGGGTCGAGCAAAACTCCTTCCAGCTTTGAGTAGTTGCTTCACACGCTTTCCTCTTGTAATTTTCCTTGGCCTGTACGTATTCTTCGACTGTGAGTTGTCTTTTCTCCGAAGCACATCCTTTTTAAGGTCTTCAAGGACGGCTGACCACCATGGTGGTCTAGGATTGCCATTCCACGGCTTTAGTTTCGGAATCGTGTCTTCACACGACACGTGGATAGTCGATGTATAGATGTTTAACGTCTCCTCCAGTTCCTCAGATCTTGTGAGGCTCGAGACGGGTTCCAGTGTGATTCCACTGTCGACAAGCTTAGTTCTGAATATAGTAGAGAAGTCCGACCACTTTGCCTTATTGGTATTATATCTGCGCGTGGAGATAGGCTTCAGGGGTACTAGGGCTTTCTCTAATCGCAGGGTGAAGGTAATCGCATTGTGGTCTGATGTTATGAGACTTCTATCCACTCTCCAGTCCTCCACTCTGTCTACCAGGGATTGGCTGGTCAGCGTCCCGTCCACGTAGCTCATGTACAACCTTTCTCCTCGATATGTTTCGAAGGTCGGTACGTTGTTAGGTTACGTGTTTAGGATGTGGAGGTCCATTTCCGTGATGAAGGCTTGAAGTTCTTCTCCGCGATGGTTTTCGGAGTTGCTGCCCCACCAATAGCTCCAAGCATTCACGTCTCCTGCCACTAGCAAGTTTTTGGATGAGATTTTTTGAGTGTTTGCCCTAATTTGGGTTAAGTAGGGGTGCAAGTCATGGTCCCCCTCGAATCCTGAGATTAAACCTATCCTCAGCTGTCCCGCCTGCAGGAATACTGCCGCAACATTTTCTATAACGATCTGCAGGTCATGGATGACCTCCAGCTAGTCACCAAAAACGATTAAAGCGGCTTTGACGGACTTTTGGCGGTTCAGGGTGCACTGGATAATTTTCGTGCCGGAGTAGTGTTTCATCTCATCTGTCCCTCCAACATAGGGTTCTTGGACAAGTGCGACGCTAATCCCGTTTTTCCTGAGCTGTTTTTAGTAGTTCAGCTGTGGCTAGTTTCGAGCGTTGCAGGTTGGCTTGTATAAACAAGATAATGCCCGCTGTTTCATTAGGACTTTCGAGGTGGGACCGGTGTGTTTATTTCAATGGAGCCTTTAGCAGTACTGGACCTTGGATCTCGCTATATGGTCCCTCTTTTGTTTTTCCTGGCACTCAGGACGTAAGCCGTGTGTGCCAGTTCCAAGCTATCTCTTTTTGCCCGTGTGCAGTTTATACAGCGTGGAGCTTCTGCCTTTGTCCTGGCAGGGCAGTCCTTGCTTGTATGCTCAACGCTGCAGTAGCTACAGGTGTCCTTTGTAGCTCTACATTGTTTCGTAGTATGGCCGAAACCGAGGCACTTGGCGCATTGGATGTCGGGAGACTGGTCCTCCACCGAGCATCTGCTGAAACCGACGTAAATCTTCCCGGCTTGCGTTAGCCGCTTCCACACTTCAGGGGACAACTCGAGGACTGGATGGCATTCGTGCGAGTTCCTAGCTCGCTTTTTATAACGGACCTTCATTTTTAGGTCTGCCTCGCCAACGCCGTGCAGAAGCTGTTTGTTCTGCGATTTAATATGTTCTTCTATTTCGTCGTTGGCGAAGCATGCCAGGACGCCTCGCATGCAAACGAGGGGGTTCTGATTTGCAGGCCCCCTGATGTTTAAATGTTTGTCAGTTTGGACACGACTCTTTATTAATGTCATGTCTTCCTTGGACGCACATCTTATGACGACCTTCTGATCTCTAGCCTTCCGGACTCTGTCGACCCTCGCTCCTGTTTTTTTGATGTCCAGGGTGTATTTTTGAGGTCACGCTATCACTACTTTCCTTCGGGTCTTTTGAGGAGATGATCAACGTATGGTTGGTGTTTGGGTGGGTTTGGGTTTTGCTGTGGCTTGGGCGAATGTGAGAGGACTCGGTTTGGGTTTTTCACCTTTGATCAGCTCCGTCACCTCTTGTTTGATGGTCGCCAGAGTCTGTTTCACCTCCTGTACCGTCAATTCTGTTTCCAGTGACGGTCTCGCAGTTGAGGCGGCTTTGGGCTTGGTTTCTCTAAGGGTGCGAATTTCAGAAGACATGATGTCCAGTTTTTCGTACATCATTTGTATTTTTTCAGTATTGCCCTGGACTGAACATTTTTTTTTTATTTATTAACAATCACAACTTTCTGTATACTTCAAAATTTCCTTCCTAATTATATATAGAAATATTTTAGCCTGAAATAAATAGTATGACATTACAATTTAGGCAAATATATTATATCTAGTAACAATTAGTTATATGTAATTATTATCATCTAAGGCTATTTTCGACAACTATGTTTTCCAAAGTTCTTCCTCCAGAAGGCGCCACAGACTCGAAACGTCTTACCAGCTTTGGGAACGGTTATGTAGCCATGATGCTCCATCGAAATTCTTTTGATAGTTTCTTAATCTTCTGACACCAGCCTTCCGCACCGTTGTCACTGGTTGCTCGATCGTAGACGGTGTGCTGCGTCGTCATCATTACGGTGACGGCCAAGTACAGCTTCCCGAATCGCGTTGACGAGACCATTGAAACACAAAAAAAATAAAAAATTAGTAGGTACTTATATGAATTGTAGATCCCACATCATTTTTTTTATCAATTATTAATTACAATAAAACCAATTACCTTAATCAAAATATACTTTATTCAAGTAGGATTTTACAATCACTTTTGAATCATCATTTAACAAACTATTTTAAAGTAAAGCTACCACCGGTTCGGAATGTAGATTCTACCGAGATGTACCGGCAAGAAAGTCAGTAGTTACTCTTTTTCAATATCCAAAAATACAATCATTTATTTATTTATTTATTGCTTTAGAAATACCATCGGCATATTCACAAATCATATTTAGGAAAAACAACAAAAGAAAACTTGTACAGTGTGATACACCATTACAGGTATTTACATTTTACAACTTACATGTTAACAAAGGTAACTAAACACTACACTCAAACATTTAATAGAATCTGTGAGAATAAATTTTAAACAAAAAATATCAATACAATAGGATAATAAACAATCTTTGATAACAAAAAGGATATTATAATTATTTGACTTACCAATAACACTAATATTTTTAAATATTAAATATTAATTACTAACTAAAACAGTATTTAAATTTTTAACTATCACTACTTAGTTCGTATATGTCGATGACATGGGAGTCAAGTTCATTGTAGGATCTCATACAATGAATTAATGGCGAAAATTTTCCAACATTTGTGCGATATCTAGGAATGGCGAAGGTGCTTTTAATTGGAAGGTGCTTTTAAATCATGTCAGTTAAATACAATTATACTAACTTTCTAATCATCAACAGCATCCTTGGGGTGGAGGGAGGAGGCCAGAACAGGGGTACATCGTTTTGGACTCCCTTTATACTCCCGGCACATCCAATTGCCGTTAATCCTCGTATCCTAGTGGTAGTGCCACACTGCATCCTAGTGGTAGTGTCACACTGCATACTTTCGGGTTGCAGCCGAATGGGTCGGCACGCCCGGGGAAGTACCACTCTCTCACTCAAAATCGGCGTGAAGTGGTAGCTTTGCTACTGCGTTTCGTCCGGTATGTGAGAGTCCCGGAGGCCTGATCCCCCTCCCCCCAAAACATAATGGTTGTGAAGAATCCCTCTCTCGGCATTCCCAGGGATCAGGGATGCCCAGGCTGCCCTCCGAATTCTGGGGGGGGGGGGGGAATTTTGCGCTCGCCACTGTTTGGGGCAACCCCTACCACCCTCACCGGGGACTTCTGCAACATAAGGGGACTCAACTCCAACTTGAACGCCGTTCACTTTCACCTTGCGTGTAGACTGCGACGACCATCCGCGAATCTACGCGTGCCTTTATAGGTCCCATAGCGGTAATGCCGAAACCGACCGACTGGTCAACCAGTCCACGACGTGGAGGATCATGCACCTTCCCTGTTGGACCTTTAGCTGACTTCCCATCCGGATGGCTACCAGGTTATCGTCGATCCCCCTCTGGGCTCGTCGGACCACTGTCTCGTCCAAAGTACAGAGCCGGTTGCGCGGTACTCACGACCTCGTTTCGTGGGCTGCCGCCGAGTGTGGCACTACAGGTCAGCAGATTGGGATGGGATGCGGTCCTTCTTTGCATCCTACTCATAGGGGCAGGTTTGTTTCTCGCTGGATGATCCGAGCGTTGTTGCTGACTCTTTCGCCGATGTGGTACTTCAGGGTATGGAACTATTCATTCCGTATTCTGCGGTCCCCATCGGTGGCAAGTCCCAGCCCTGGTTTGGTCGTTTCTGCAAAACGGCTTCACGCCGAAAATGGGAACGCTACCAAGACTGGGCTAACGCATCAGCGTCTCGTGATGTAAATATCAGCGCATTCAGAAAGGAATATAACTCTGCCTCTAGGTCGTTCAAAAACGTGATCGCTAAGGCGAAGACGGAGTACATTGACAGAATTGGCGAGAGTCTGGTGCGCCTCCCTTCAGGAACACGTGCGTTCTGGTTTCTCGCTAAGGCTGTCTTAGGGAATTTCTGTCAGCCCTCTTTTCCATCTTTGCACAGGGACGGTGAGTCACACCGCGAAGGAGAAAGCTGATCTAATAGGCTCTCTCTTCGCGGTTAACTCGACTCTGGATGACCGAGGAAAGTCGCCACCAACAATCCCGCGGTGTGATACTACGATGCCGGAGGCTAAATTGCGGCAAAGTGCAGTTCGCAAAGCACTTCTTTCCTTGGATATTCATAAGTCGAGTGGACCCGATGGCATCCCTCCAATCGTGCTACGGACTTGTGCTCCCGAGTTGGCGCCGGTCTTAACGCGTCTTTTCCAGCAATCCTATGAATTTGGCGTCGTCCCGAACTCCTGGAAGACTGCTTTGGTGCATCCGATCCCTAAAAAGGGCAACCGTTCAGACCCGTCCAATTATAGGCCTATAGCCATCACCTCCTTGTTCTCCAAGGTAATGGATTCCATTATAAACTGCCAGCTCCTGTGGTACCTAGAGGAGTACCAGCTGATTAGCGACCGCTAATACGGTCTTCGTCGGGGTCGCTCAGCCGGGGATCTTCTAGTTTACCTTACTCATAGATGGGCAGAAGCAGTTGAGAGCAAGGGGGAGGCGTTAGCAGCCAGTCTGGACATAGCGAAAGCCTTCGATCGCGTGTGGCACTAAGCGCTTCTTTCGAAGTTCCTTCCTATGGGCTTCCCGGGAAATTATGCAATTGGATTACCAGTTTTTTGGCAGATCGGAGCATCAAGGTCGTTGTCGAAGGTGCATGCTCTGACTTAAAATTCGTCAATACTGGTGTTCCACAAGGCTGCGTTCTATCCCCACTCTGTTTCTCCTGCATATCAATGACTTGTTGCAAATCAGTAACATTCACTGCTATGCAGACGACAGCACGGTAGACACCTCATACACCGGCCGTGCTAATATTTCTAGGGAAAATGTCGAAGAAAACCGGAACAAACTTGTGTCTGAAATCGAGTCTTCGTTAAGCGAAGTCTCGAACTGGAGCCGGCTAAACCTAGTCCATTTCAACCCCAAAAAGACGCAAGTTTGCGCGTTAACTGCCAAAAAAACACCATTCATCGTATCTCCACGATTCGAGAACATTCCGATAGCCGCCCCAGCTAGTATCGGAATACTTGGCGTCGATGTTTCGAGCCTCGTTCAGTTCCGCGGTCAATTGGAAGGCAAAGCCAAATTGGCATCAAAAAAGCTCGGTGTGCTCAGCAAGGCAATACAGTATTTCCCGTCGGCCCATCGTCTAAGACTATACAAGGCGCAAATTCGGCCTCACATGGAATACTGCTCTCACCTCTGGGCGGGTGCTCCTCAGTACCAGCTCCTTCCATTTGACCGTATCCAACGTAGAGCGGCTCGAATTATCGACGATCAAGCCCTTTTCGATCTGCTTGATCCTTTGGCTTTGCGTAGAGATGTTGGATCTCTCTGCATCTTCTACAGAATTTATCACGGGGAATGTTCCGAGGAATTGTTTGGATTAATCCCGGCTGCTGAATTTCACCTTCGGACATTTCGTCAAAATTCCAAATATCACCCGCACCACCTAGATGTCCAAAAATCCACAACAGCGCGATTTTTAAGACATTTTCTGCCTCGCCCAACCACTCTGTGGAACCAGCTTTCGCCGGCGGTTTTTCCGAACCGATACGACTTGGGAACCTTTAAGAAAAGAGCGCACTCTTTCCTGAAAGGCCGGCAACGCACCTGCAAGCCCCCCGGTGTTGCAGATGTCCATGGGCGGTGGTAGTCACTTTCCATCAGGTGAGCCTCCTGCTCGTTTGCCACCTCTGACATAAAAGCAAAACAAAATTGACAAGTGACACTTCATACGATCAACATCTATTTCAATCCTTCTGCAAATTTAATTTGAAAAGAGTTTGAATAGGTCCTCTGCGGGTAGGCACGAAAGCATAAACACGCAAATTTTAGAGCTCTGTATTTTTTAAATATTTAAATTATTAATTTTCATATATGTTATAATTTAATTGTACCTGTGTATAAGTTGGCGGTCACTGAACTTTCTTACAAATCATTACCTTTTCACTTTAATCACTTCACATAAATATGGACACAACAGCTGAGCAGCTTTTAAAAAGCATGGAAGAGCTTTCAAAATTATTTAACTCGAGGATGGGCGAGTTTGAGAAAAATTTGCCGCAACCCACTTCTGCTTCCAATCCAACAGTGAAAGCCTTAGCTGGAGAATTCCTAACTTTTAAGACCTTTGTTTGGAAATCATTAGGCATTCTCAAATCCCAGATTGAACTTCTTGTCCTTGGCTTCGATCGCTTGGAGACACAGTCTAGAAGAAAGGTCTTACTTCTTCATGGCATTACGGAGAGTGTGGATGAGGATGTGGTAAAGAAGACGATGACTGTGTTGACGGAGCAGATGAAATTGACTAATGTTAAACCTGAGTCACTTGAATCTTGCCACAGGTTAGGTGCCAAAAAGAACTCGGCTCGGCCTATCTTAGTGCGCTTCACAACTGTGCAACTTCGCTCAAATGTCTGGAGGGCTAAAACATCGTTGAAAGGTTCATCAATTAAAGTAACGGAATTCTTAACAAAGTCCCGACAGGAAGTTTTTGTTGCGGCTCGAAATCATTTCGGGATTCGAAGATGTTGGTCTGCAGATGGCATCATAATTATTGTTCTGCCGGACAAATCCCGTGTTAAGGTCGTGTCTCAAGATGAACTAAAGCAGCTGATAGCTAAGTATCCTAAAAACACGACAGCTCCATAGTGTTAAAACATATTTGTTAATTTCTTAAGTTTGTTATTGTTACCATAATTATTTTCGTCATGTTTTAACATTCTAAATATTTTATATTGTAATTGAGGGTACACTGAAGTCTCTTTGTTCACTTAATTTATCTTAATTTTAAACAGTTAAACGTTATCTTTTTAAATTTCACTAACTTTTTAGTATATTAAGGTATTCTCGATAAAAATAAAACATATGATTGACGACAATATTTGATTATGTCACTGTCAACTGTCAGCTGTCTATTTCACGTCGTCTACTATCTGTGAGCTTTGCGTTTAGTTATTGCATTAACCACTTTTTAATTTTTAATTTTTGATTTAACTTTTATTTTAACTTAGCTTGTTATTTTATTTTTTTTTGTTTTTTCCTCTTGTTATTTTTTTTCCGTTAATTACGTTATTGATAAAATTCATACCTATGTTTGCCTTGCAGTCAACTTATACATAGGAATAGTGTTGTTATTGGCAAATAGTTATTTAGTTTTTTGTATTTTTAGTCTATACCATAATTAGATATTTATACTGTTTTATATAGTGTTATATATATCTTTATATATATTTATTTATTTTCTTTCTATTTATTTCTACTTTGATGAACTTTGAAGATGATTATTTTTCTTGTACGTCAGATGATTATGAAAGTGCCTTAAGCAGCAACAATGACTCACTATCTGATACTGAACTTCTGGAGGCAAAACTCCAGAAAGTATTCCTCCCAAATAAGAACCTCCTTTCACTGGTGCATATCAACGCGCAGAGTCTACCAGCTCACCATTCTGATCTTCTAACATCCTTTGACACTAGTGTAGTCGATTGCATTCTAGTTTCTGAAACATGGCTAAAACCCTCCCTACCGTCTACTTCTTGTTCTCTACCCGGCTACCAACTGTTTCGCCATGACCGCATTGGGCGTGGTGGAGGTAGAGTGGGTATTTATTTGCGCGGAGACTTTCCGGCCAACATTACTCTCTGCTCCCCACCACATTCTGTAGACTCTATAGAATATCTTTTTTTAAATATTGAGATACATCATAAAAAAATTCTACTTGGTGTTCTTTACAACCCTAGTGATAAAATTAATTATTTTAATGACCTTGAAAACATTTTAGCTAATCTTTTACCGAACTTTGATCACGTAATATGCATGGGCGATCTGAACACGTGTATATTGAAAGACGATTCACGAGCACAGAAACTGAATGCATTGCTGTCTTCTTTTAATTTACATTTACTTTCAATGTCTTCGCCCACTCATTACTTTCCTGGCTGTAAGCCTTCATTGATTGATTTGATGTTTGTCTCTAATCCTCATTTTGTTATTTCTCACGGTCAAATGACTGCTCCCTTTTCCTATCATGACTTAATTTTTCTTACTTATAAAGTGCGCCCTCCTAAGGTTAGAGGCAAAGTATCTATTCAGCGCGATTTCAAGCATATTAACCTTGAACGTTTGAGAGAGGACGTAAGAAATATCGACTGGTCGTCACTACTATATTCGAATAACATTGATGCCATGGTCAACGATCTAACTACTGAACTGATTCGTATATATGACATCCATGCTCCTGCACGACCAGTGCGGATGAAGCATGCACCAGCTCCCTGGTTAACACCAGTAATCAGAAACACCATGGCAAAACGCGATAAAGCCAAGAGTCGATATAAAAAGTGTGCATCTGAGGAAAATTTTGTAGCATACAAAAGATTACGTAACATCTGCAACAGAATGTGTAGGGACGCAAAACGTCGCTACATTCACTCAACAATCAAAAATCTCTGTCAAACCCAAGTTTGGAGTTTTTTAAGGTCAATGGATGTGGGCAAAACTCCTGTAGCCTGCCACAGTTCCGTTGACCTTAAAGCACTAAATTCTTTCTTCACTAGCCCTCCCACTACTGTAGATCCTATAACGAAATCAGATACTCTTTCTTATTTATCTTCTCTTGAACCACCAAACTGTCCCTCTTTCTTTTTCCAGTTGGTTTCTGAAGATGTTATCAAGAAGTGTGTCCGTTCTATTTCCACCAAAGCCATTGGTAGCGATAGCCTCAGCCTTAATATGATACTACCAGTGTTGGATGACATTGCACCAGTGATCACCCACATTATAAATTATTCACTTTCATGCAATGTCTTCCCAACACTCTGGAAGAAGGCTATCGTTATACCTCTTCCCAAAACCAGCAATCCTACTTCTATGTCCCAATATCGTCCTATATCTATCCTCCCTATCCTCTCTAAGGTAATTGAGTCCATTGTACACGAACAACTTTATTCCTTTCTTACAACTTACAACCTGTTATGTCCTTTCCAATCTGGCTTTCGTCCATCCCACAGCACTGTTGGTGCCTTGCTGAAGATAACGGAGGATGTGCGGTGGGCTATGGATAACACCAAGCTCACTGCAATTGCTCTGTTGGATTTTAGCAGCGCCTTCAACTCCGTTGACTTTGACATACTTCTTGGTTCTCTTCGTGCAGTCAACGTCTCTCCTCTTGTTATTAACTGGTTTCATTCATACCTCTTCGGACGCCAGCAATGTGTAAAAACCGACGATTCCTCGTCAGATTGGTTAGAGCTCACGGCTGGTGTCCCTCAAGGCGGCGTACTTTCACCATTACTGTTTTCTGTTTTTATTAATAACATTTCCCGATTTATTACTTCTCCCTTCCATCTGTATGCAGATGATCTACAGCTTTATCGACATTTTAGTTTGGCTGAGCTACCCAGGGCTGTTGATTTACTGAATATGGACCTGTCTGCTATTCAGTCGTGGGCTATATCTTTTGGCCTTCTTGTGAATCCCAAAAAATCACAAGCTATAATTGTAGGCAGTAGCAGGCTTAGAAGCAAGCTAGACTGGGGGCTAGTCCCCAAACTACTTTATGACGGGATTCCAATTTCTTACTGCGATTCAGTAAGGAACTTGGGTCTTATTATTGACTGCAATATGTCCTAGGTAGCCCAAGTCAATGATGTTAGCAAGCGGATACACTACACTTACCACTCTCTTAAACGTCTCCAATACTTTCTCCCTTTCAGCACAAAAATTATGCTAGCGCAATCTCTTCTTCTACCAATCCTCGACTACGCTGATGTGTGCTATTTGGATGTGACTGAGGAGCTACTTAATAAATTAGAGCGTCTTCAAAACCTGGCTATTCGGTTCATTTACGGCCTACGTAAATATGACCATATACCTGCATTTCGTAATCAACTTAAATGGCTCCCTATCCGCCTTCGCCGTGATATGCACATCCTGTCAGTCCTTTTTAATATTCTTAATGATCCAAATTCTCCTGCTTACCTTCGCTCCCGTTTCAACCTTCTTCCTCCTCCAACACGTTCCAGACGTTCCTGTATTACTTCAGAGTTAGTAGTGCCTAGAGGTAATACAAAGTTTCTGCTTAACTCCTTCACGGTACGTGCAGCAAATCTCTGGAACAGTCTCCCAAAACACATTCAAAAGAGTCCAAACATCAACCTCTTTAAAAAAAGAGTAAAAGAGCACTTTCTCTCACTACTTTCATAAATTTTGACAAATTTACTATTATCTTTTAGTTTATTTTTTTATTTTTACAGTAGATATATTTATAATATTTGTGTATTTAGATGTAGTATAAGTATAATAATTTAGTATATATGTATTTATTATATTATAGATATTTATGTAAACGTAATACATATTATATTAAAATTATTTTATATTATATATATTATATTATATTAAAATTGTTTCTTTTATATATTATTAGTAAGAGTATGTAATGTTGCACTACTTATACCTGCTACATAACACTATCTCTTACAGCTGTGGGTTGGCTGGAAGAAATTTCTTTTAGAAATAAGCCCGCCATTGTGAACAATAATTTCATGAGTAAAATTACCATGTAAAATTTCTCAGTGCAATAAAGAGTATTATATATAAAAATCAGATGAATGGATAATAATCTTATATAAATTATAAAGTTTGGAATATCGTCAATCTTGAATAGTGATAAGTGTGACGAACTGCGATCTTTTTGAATAGTTATAACTGTTATAAGAAGTGGACAAAGTGCATCTATATCAAAGTACCCGCAATTATAATATCAGTGTTTGCCGTTACCATAAACGGTGGCCGGAGCATTGCTTACTGTGGGTTGCCGACTGTTACTATAAGAGCATTTATTACCGTGTTAAGATTAATAAAAAAGAAAAAAATCAAAATAATTACTGATTTTTCACTTTTTTTTTTTTCAAATGGCATCAAGTTCATTAAACAAGTGTGGTGGGTGTACGCAACTTATTAAAGTTAATGAAAAGTTTTTGACATGCTCATCGTGTCATAAAAATTATCATGCATACAGTATGCATGATAATTTAGTATGTAAAAAGGAAGAATTTATTGGGATAGACACTATCTGGCTATGCCCGGAATGTAAACCCAAAAGAGGTAATGCTGATGACACGCCGGTTAGATCAAGGAAAATAAATTTTATAATTTATTTTCAGCTCAGCAGTTTTTTATTAAACAGCCAGATCAAATCAATATCACTCGCCGTAAAAAAGAGAAAACTACAATGGCCGATGTTTCAGATATGTCTATAGTACCTGTTACACAAGAAGAAATACGACGTATTGTCAAAAATGAAATTCAAGACTTAATAAAACATTTTAATGAAACATTACGAAATTCTATTAAAGATGAATTAAAATCGATTATGGATGAAATTTGATGCGTCAAGGAATCTATGAAATTCATTAATGATCAATACGAAGAAATTAAATCTGAAATTAATTCAAAATTTAATCCTGTGGATAAGCTGTATAAAAAAAACGAGCAACTTAAATCAACAGTTCAGGATCTCGATACACGCTTAAGTATAATGGAGCAACAAACAAGAGGATGCAACGTCGAAATTCAGTGTCTGCCAGAGTATAAAAATGAAAATCTTATAAATACTGTAATTAAGTAAAGTAATATTTTGCAATTTGAATGAAAGTAACATACATAACGTCACACATATTGCTAAGCAAAACCCTAAGACTTCTAGACCAAAATCGATTGTTGTTCAATTTAATAGTCCTAGAACTCGAGACACCTTTTTAGCTGCCGCAATAAAATATAATAAAAATAACCCTGAACAAAAACTGAATACAGAACTTTTTGGGATTGGAGGGGCTAAAGTGAATGTTTACATAGTAGAGCAGCTGTCACCTGTCCGAAAAATAAGATACTTCATGTTTTAGCGAGACAGAAAGCAAAACTAAAAGGATATAGATACGTTTGGATTCGTAATGGTAGGATATTTATGAGAAAATCCGATAACTCAGACTATAAATATATAAAAGATATTGCATACTTAGATAAAATAGACTAATTAATTTTTAATTTTTTTCTATCAGTTTTTTTATTTCATTAACTGTATTAGTTTATATAAAATAAACTTCGATCAATTAAGTGTATATTACCAAAATGTAAGGGGTTTAAAAACAAAACTTAAAGATGTTAATTGGAAAATTTCATGTTGTGATTATGACGTTATTGTTTTCACGGAAACATGGCTTAATATAAGTGTTCTTGATTCAGAGATATTTGATGATCGTTACAAAGTGTATAGGCGAAATAGAACAATAACTAGATTTAATAACAAAACTGAGGGTGGTGGCGTATTAGTTGCTCTTTCCAGAAAATACAAGTCACGGCGATGTTTGACTATGAGAGTTTGAGTGAGGATATATGGATAAATGTTACTCCATCGGTAGGTGGCTCCGGTGAAACGATTTACATATGTGCCGTTTATTTGCCGCCGCCGATAAATATTAATCTATTGTCCCATTTTGTTGATAGTGCAAGTACTCGAACAAAATAAAAATTGCGTTATATTGGGTGATTTTAATATTAGTTCTATAAACTGGTTCGACAATAATGGTCAATTTATTTCTACACCAATGCATGTAAATAACAATTTTGAAAGAACGTTGTGTGAATTTCTTGCATCAAACAATTTGGGTCAGTACAATAATTTGAAGAATTCTAATCGCAAGATTATTGATCTTGTGCTATCTAATTTAACATATTTAATGATCGATACTCCTCGAGACGTCTTAGCTAAAACTGACACTCACCACCCTCCATTGATTTTGGATTTATTATTTACAAAATTAAAATTAAAAAATTATGAAGAAATAGGGAAGGCACTGGATAACATAAACTGGTCAAAAATATTTTCTTGCTGTTCCGACGTTGATGACATGTTTTTTTATTCCGTTATTTACAAAGTCATAAATGATTTTGTTCCTAAATCTAGAATCAGAAATGTAAAATATCCTCATTGGTTCTCGAAAGCATTAATTAAGGCGCTAAATGTAAAAAAATAAAATAAGATTAAGATTTAAAAAGTATCGGAACCCGTTGGATGAACTTGCTTTTGTTATACTTAAAAAACGTTGTGTTAAGATGACTCTGAGTTGTTTCAACTCATATATTTCATTCTTGGAATGTAAACTAATCTCAAACCCCAATTACTTCTGGAATTATTTAAAAATTAAAAGGGGTGGAAATAATAAAATTCCCGCCGTAATGTCTAATGGTGTCCGAACCTCCGATTGCTGGGAAGAGATATGTAACTTTTTTGCTTTACATTTTTCTAGCGTCTATGTTAAAAATAATGACTCAACCAAAAATATTACAAGAGACTGCAAAATTAATAATACACTACATTCTATTACAATTTCTTAACAGCAGGTTAGTGACGCACTTAAAAAGCTTGATATAAAAAAAGGTTCTGGACCGGACAATATTCCTCCTGTATTATTCCAGAGTAATGCACAGAAACTATCAATTCCCTTAACTTTAATATTTAATATGTCTCTAAAACTGGAAAATTCCCTAATCAATGGAAGGAAACCAATATCGTACCAATTTAAAAGGACGGTGACAAGTCTCTTATTACTAACTACAGACCAATTGCTATTCTGTCTGTTTTAGCAAAAGTTTTTGGAAAGCTCATATGTCCATTTCTTACTTGGCATGTATCTCAGTTAATAATTGAGGCCCAGCACGATTTTTTACAAAGGGCGATCAACTGCAACTAACTTGACTTCATACGTCGAAGACCTAATTGATGCTGTAGATAGACGAATCCAGGTAGACGAGGTGTACACCGACTTCAGTAAGGCCTTCGATACCGTAAATCATGTTATTCTATTAGACAAATTAAAATCTTACGGGATATCGAATCCTTTGCTTAGTTGGTTTGATTCATATCTGATGAATCGCAATGCTAGAGTAGTGGTAAATGGTTATACTTCCAATTCCTTTCAGGTTTTGTCTGGTATCCCGCAGGGTTCCCATCTAGGACCACAATTGTTTACAATTTTTATAAACGATATCGGTGAATGTTTTAAAAACTCATTAATATATCTATTCGCAGATGATTTAAAAGCTACGGCTAGGATTAAGGATACTTTCGACTCTATTTTATTTCAAAATGATTTAGATAGACTTGCAGAGTGGTGCACAAAAAACAAAATGGCTTTAAATGTAGCAAAATGTAAACATATTAAATTCACAAAAAACAAATATAAAAAACCGACAGTATATAACATAAACGGTGAAGGTACTTAAAGAGGTAGAAATTATTCGGGATTTGGGTATAAATTTGGACCAAAAACTTAAATTCGATAAACATATCGAAATCTTAGTTCTCAAGGCATCAATGATACTAGGATTTTTAATAAGAGAATCTAAGAACTTCAAGCAAGCAGCTACAAAAATTGTTATGTACAATGCATTGGTGAGAAGTAATTTAGAGTACTGTAGTGTAGTTTGGTCTCCTAAATACAAGAATCATATTGATAGACTCGAATCCATCCAGAAGAAATTCATTAGACATTTAACTTTTAGTTGCAAACTTAGCAAAGTACTAAAATATTACGATGAACGTATTGAATTTTTCAAACTCTCTCCATTGTCGAAACGTAGAAGTCTGTTTCACTTAATATTTCTAAGTAGAATCGTTACTGGGTCTATTATTAATTCTGACCTATTAGCTTTTGTAGCTTACTTTTAATGTTCCCATCAGATTACCTAGATCAAATAATTTACACTTGTTTAATAAAGCAAAGCATCGCACAAATCTTAAACTACATAGCCCACTTTCACAAATGTACAATGCTTATGATGAATATCAAAACAGTGTCAACCTAAATGTTACGTCCATTGCGTCCATGAAAAAGATCGTACTGGGCAGCAAAAATGATGTCTAAGTTGATACATCCTCATATTTTTATTACATAGTTTTATTTTATTTTTTTTTTTTACTTTTTTTTCCTTTTAATTAACATTTAAATAGTTTTTAAATCGTTTTGAAATTAGGTTAAGATGTTAGTTACCATGGCGTAATACACACATTCCAGTGCCGACTCCCACACATTCCGCTGACACCGCATTTAAGAAGACAATGGGCTACATATTTTACAAATTTACTTAATAACATATTATAATAATTAATATAGTCGCAATCCAGTTTTCAATCAATAAAGTTATGTTTTTGTATAATTAATTGTAATAAATAAATAAATAAATCTTTTTAAAAAGACTTTCTCCGGTCGTCATATTATAACTGGCGCAGTCGGTAGTAGTTATTGAGAAAATAAAATCTTTGATCAATTGAACGGTTTTGATCGTTTAAACCGCAACTTTCTTCTCAACGAGTCTACAAGGGCGGCATCGGAAGAGTCTACTGGAAACTGGAAGACCCGGAAAGGAGATGCAGAGGATATTTTGGTGAGTACTCTCGCTATTCCAAGTTCCTGTGCTCTATTTCCTTCCGTATAGAATTAGTATTTTAGAGGTGTTTTGTCTAGAAGCTAAAATCGCTATAGGCTTTCACTTCGGAAAAAAAAAATATATAAAACAAAATATATGATCTTTGTAAATAAAATATATAAAATATAGAATATTATTATATTTGCTATATATACTTTGAAATTCAAGTATATAAATTTAAAAAAAAAAAGGAGAAAAAAGAAAATGTCTTTTGAAAATTGCGATTCTTCTAGTTTTAGGCTAATTTCTGAATTTATGCCAAAATACGATGGCAATCCAAAATTATTAAATTATTATATTAGAGAAGTAGAAAATATTTTAAATTTACTAGAAGCCACAGCCAGAAACCATCCCGCTATTTTATGTTTAATTAAAAGTAGATTAAGCGGCGTCGCTATTGATGCCATAGCATATGAAGATTCCCTTACTTCATGGGAAGCCATAAAAGCGGCCCTTGTTCAGAGACTACGAGAACCGAGAAATGAAATCCAGGTTATGCAGGAATTAAGTAGAATGCGACGTAATAAAAGCGAAGATGCGGAGAGTTTTGGCAGACGTTTAAGAGATATACTAGATACACTTTTTTCGGTAGGTACACATTCAAATAAAGCATATTACGAAAATATGGTAATAGAACAATACACCAACCAGTTAGAATTTCAAGTTTCGATAGGTGTAAGAATAGCGCAGCCTCTTACACTCGAATCAGCAATAGTAATAGCTAGGCAAGAGGAGGCGAAACTTGCTTATAACCGGACAAATAGTAATAGTTTTAATATACCTCAAGCAAAGGTTAAGGAACCAATTAAAAGCTTTAATCAATTCCCGACCCCTGCGCCTTTTAAATTTCATAATCCAGTCCCTAGATTTAATCAACCAGTTAATACTTTTGTCCCTCAAAAAAATAATTTGACCCCGGAACAGCGCCAGCAATGGGTACAATCCATGCTACCATTTTTTTTTTTTTTTTTATATCATAAGGTGGCAAACGAGCAGGAGGCTCACCTGATGGAAAGTGACTACCACCGCCCATGGACATCTGCAACACCGGGGGGCTTGCAGGTGCGTTGCCGGCCTTTCAGGAAAGAGTACGCTCTTTTCTTGAAGGTTCCCAAGTCGTATCGGTTCGGAAAAACCGCCGGCGAAAGCTGGTTCCACAGAGTGGTTGTGCGAGGCAGAAAATGTCTTAAAAATCGCGCTGTTGTGGATTTTCGGACATCTAGGTGGTGCGGGTGATATTTGGAATTTTGACGAGATGTCCGAAGGTGAAATTCAGCAGCCGGGATTAATCCGAACAATTCCTCGGAACATTCCCCGTGATAAATTCTGTAGAAGATGCAGAGCGATCCAACATCTCTACGCAAAGCCAAAGGATCAAGCAGATCGGAAAGGGCTTGATCGTCGATAACTCGAGCCGCTCTACGTTGGATACGGTCAAATGGAAGGAGCTGGTACTGGGGAGCACCCGCCCAGAGGTGAGAGCAGTATTCCATGTGAGGCCGAATTTGCGCCTTGTATAGTCTTAGACGATGGGCCGACGTGAAATACTGTCTTGCCTTGCTGAGCACACCAAGCTTTTTTGATGCCAATTTGGCTTTGCCTTCCAATTGACCGCGGAACTGAACGAGACTCGAAACATCAACGCCAAGTATTCCGATACTAGCTGTAGCGGCTAACGGAATGTTCTCGAATCGTGGAGATACGACAAATGGTGTTTTTTTAGCAGTTAACGCGCAAACTTGCGTCTTTTTGGGGTTGAAGTGAACTAGGTTTAGCCTACCCCAGTTCGAGACTTTGTTTAACGAAGACTCGATTTCAGATACAAGTTTGTTCCGGTTTTCTTCGACGTTTTCCCGAGAAATATTAGCACGGCCGGTGTATGAGGTGTCTACGGTGCTGTCGTCTGCATAGCAATGAATGTTACTGATTTGCAACAAGTCATTTATATGCAGAAGAAACAGAGTGGGTGATAGAACGCAGCCTTGTGGAACACCAGCATTGACGAATTTTAAGTCAGAGCATGCACCGTCGACAACGACCTTGATGCTCCGATCTGCCAAAAAACTGGTAATCCAATTGCATAATTTCCCGGGAAGCCCATAGGAAGGAAGCTTCGATAGAAGCGCTTTGTGCCACACGCGATCGAAGGCCTTCGCTATGTCCAGACTGGCTGCTAATGCCTCCCCTTTGCTCTCAACTGCTTCCGCCCATCTATGAGTAAGGTAAACTAGAAGATCACCGGCTGAGCGACCCCGACGGAAACCGTACTGGCGGTCGCTAATCAGCTGGTACTCCTCTAGGTACCGCAGGAGCTGGCAGTTTATAATGGACTCCATTACCTTGGAGAACAAGGAGGTGATGGCTATAGGCCTATAATTGGAGGGGTCTGAGCGGTTGCCCTTTTTAGGGATCGGATGCACCAAAGCAGTCTTCCAGGAGTTCGGGACGACGCCGAATGCATAGGATTGCCGGAAAAGACGCGTTAAGACCGGCGCCAACTCGGGAGCACAAGTCCGTAGCACGATTGGAGGGATGCCATCGGGTCCACTCGACTTATGAATATCCAAGGAAAGAAGTGCCTTACGAACTGCACTTTGCCGGAATTTAACCTCCGGCATCGTGGTATCACACCGCGGGATTGTTGGTGGTGACTTTCCTCTGTCATCCAGAGTCGAGTTCGCTGCGAAGAGAGAGCCTAAAAGATCAGCCTTCTCCTTCGCTGTATGGGCCAATGACTCACCGTCCTTGTGCAGAGATGGTAAGGAAGGCTGACAGAAATTCCCTAAGACAGCCCTGGCGAGAGACCAGAACGCACGTGTTCCTGAAGGAAGGCGCACCAGTCTCTCGCCAATTCTGCCAATGTACTCCGTCTTCGCCTTAGCAATCACGTTTTTGAAGGACCTAGAGGCAGAGTTATATTCCTTTCTGATTGCGCTGGTATTTACATCACGAGACGCTGATGCGTTAGCCCAGTCTTGGTAGCGTTCCCATTTTCTGCGTGAAGCCGTTTTGCAGAAACGACCAAACCAGGGCTGGGACTTGCCACCGATGGGGACCGCAGAATACGGAATGAATAGTTCCATACCCTGAAGTACCACTTCAGCAACAGAGTCAGCAACAACACTCGGATCATCCGGCGAGAAACAAACCTGCCCCCATGGGTAGGATGCAAAGAAGGACCGCATCCCATCCCAATCTGCTGACCTGTAGTGCCACACTCGGCGGCAGCCCACGAAACGAGGTCGTGAGTAACGCGCAACCGGCACTGTACTTCGGACGAGACAGTGGTCCGACGAGCCCAGAGGTGGTTCGACGATAACCTGGTAGCCATCCGGATGGGAAGTCAGCAGAAGGTCCAACAGGGAAGGTGTATGATCCTCCACGTCTGGTATTCGCGTTGGCGAGGGGACTAGTTGTGTCAAATCATATGCTAAAGCGAAGTCGAGAACAGATCGACCCGCATGATCGGTAGTGCGCGATCCAAGCCATTCGGCATGGTGGGCATTAAAATCGCCAAGAATAACGATCTCTGCGGATGGGATCTGCTGCAGCACGGAATCTGTAGCCATTTGGACGTGCTCAACCAGTCGGTCGGTTTCGGCATTACCGCTATGGGACCTATAAAGGCACGCGTAGATTCGCGGATGGTCGTCGCAGTCTACACGCAGCCAGATAATCGATAGGTCCTGCCCTTCAAGGCTGCCGAGGCGTCGAGAGCAGATATCATCTCTGACGTAAACGCACACCCCAGCTCGTGGTACAAAGGAATGTTCCAATTTGTACCCGGGGTAAGAGAGAAAAGTCCTATCGGCAGGAGAGGATATCTGGGTCTCGGTAAGAAAGAGCAAGGCCGGCTTAGCCGTCTCAAGGTGAAAGTGAACGGCGTTCAAGTTGGAGTTGAGTCCCCTTATGTTGCAGAAGTCCACGGTGAGGGTGGTAGGGGTTGCCTTATGATGCCTGCTCCGCTTGCCCCGAACAGTGGCGAGCGCAAAATTGCCCCCCCCAGAATTCGGAGGGCAGCCTGGGCATCCCTGCTCAGGTTGTGGACGTCCTGAGCATGGATGCCCAGAGAGGGATTCTCCACCGCAGTCGCTGATGGTACCCTCCTGGGGTAATAGAACCAAATTCTGCACAACCATTATGATTTGGGGGGGAGGGGGATCGGGCCTCCGGGACTCTCACATACCGGACGAAACGCAGTAGCATAGCTACCACTTCACGCCGATTTTAAGTGAGAGAGTGGTACTTCCCCGGGCGTGCCGGCCCATTCGGCTGCAACTCGAAAGTATGCAGTGTGGCACTACCACTGAAGAACCGCCCAGTAACAGGTAATTATAAACCTTCTTCCAGTAACTTTAGAAACAACGTATCCCAAAAGCAATTTAATCCCCAAAAAGTTTCGGATGTGACCATGAGATCCATATCTAAGCCACCGAAGCCACAGTTTGCTGCTGAGGAACTGTTCTACACTAATGAACCCTTATCGTATGAACAACCCGGTGATGATGGAGTGGACCACGGTTATCAGCAAGGTCAGTATGAATATTTTGATAGTTGCGACCTCAACCAGCACGACTACCAGTCTCATAATGAGGAGACCTATACCCAGCAGGATTTTTCCCCGGATCCAGACCAAGAGGGCTCGAGTTAGTGAAACTTAATAACCACGATAAAGATCACCTTCCATATATAGAACTACAAGAATTTCAAGGTAAGTTTCTCATAGATACGGGAGCATCACGCTCTATGATATCCCCTTCAGTCATTCGAAATACAATGTTTCAAAATGTTGTCGAATATGAACCTTTTGAAGTAAAAACAGCACACGCTACTACGCGGCATGAAGAAGTAGCTTATTTGCCCCTTCCTCCAATTTTCAATAGCGATATTATTCATAAATTTTTAATTTTTGACTTTGACCCGAAACACAAAGGACTTATAGGATTAGATCTATTAAAAACTTTAGACTGTAACATGACATAAAAAACAAGCTTTTACATACTTCTACCACAGAGATAGAGCAGCGTGGTGGAATATGCTCCAAACCTTCTCCTCAAAGGGAGAGGAGGCCTTTATCCCAGCAGTGGGACATTTACGGGCTGCTTATGTTGATTACCCCACAAAAAAAAACACTATAGAATCCAGTTGTGAGAAAGTTATAACCGTAAAAACAAACTATACTGACGGTCAATACATCCATGACGAATTTGTTTGGTCTAATGGCTTAAAATTACCTGCAGCAATAATCCATGTTAATAAAGGAAAATTTAAAACATCAATAATTAATTTTAATACTGTGAAGAAAATAATTTCTAACTCAGTAAATATTCCATTAGAAAACTTTCATAATAACACAGACATAGATAAATGTAAATTCAATTCAATTACAGTAAACACAGATATAGATAAGGAATTGTGTGAAAATTTACGTAAAATACGAACAGACCACATGAATGACGAAGAGCGTCGTGAAATTAATAAGATTTGTTATCGATATAGAGACCTCTTTTATTCTGAAAAAATCCCACTTTCTTTTACATACGCTGTTAAGCACAAACTGAGACTGACAGACCAGACCCCAATTTTTGTTAGAAGTTACAGACAACCCCCTCAACAAAGAATAGAAATACAAAAACAAGTAGATAACTTATTAAAACAAGGTATCATCCGTGAGAGTATATCCCCATGGTCTTGCCCCGTTCATATCGTCCCTAAAAAATCAGACGCATCGGGAAAGGTTAAGTGGACTAGTCATAGACTATCGACGACTTAATGACCGGCTCATAGAAGACAAATATCCTCTTCCTAACATAAATGACATTCTAGACAGACTAGGACGAGCTCAATACTTTACTACTTTAGATCTCGCTAGTGGTTATCATCAAGTGGAAATGAACCCTGATGATATAGAGAAAACGGCTTTTACTACAGAGAGAGGACATTATGAATTTCTTAGGATGCCATTTGGTTTGAAAAATGCACCTAGCACTTTTCAAAGACTAATGGATCATATTTTCAGAGGTATTGACAACGTTTTTACGTACCTAGACGACGTTATAATAATATCGACTTCCTTACAAGAACATATTGACAAACTAAAACAAGTTTTTGTCAGATTTAAAACCCATAATTTGAAAATACAACTCGACAAATCCGAATTTTTGAAAAAACACGTTAAATTTTTAGGACATGAACTGACAGAGCGAGGACTTGTACCGAATCAAGACAAGATCAAAGCTGTTTTGAATTTCCCACTGCCAAAAACCCATAAAGACATTAAAAGCTTTTTAGGACTTGTTGGTTATTACAGAAAATTTATTAAAGACTTTGCCAAATTGACTAAACCCATGACCTTATGCCTTAAGAAACATAGAAAAGTAATACATTCCCCGGAATTTTTAGAATCCTTTAAGAAGTGCAAACAGATTTTGACTAATGCACCCATTTTACAGTATCCAAATTTTGACGAGACTTTTATACTGACAACAGACGCATCAGACATAGCCCTTGGTGCTGTATTATTTCAAGGCCCCGTAGGCGCGGATAAACCTGTAGCTTACGCTTCAAGAACCCTTTCCGATACTGAGGCCCGCTATTCTACCATAGAAAAAGAATTGTTAGCCATAGTATGGGCAGTTAAATATTTCAGACCATATCTCTATGGTCGTAAATTTATCATCTACACTGATCACAGGCCCCTGACTTGGTTAATGTCGTAGACGCTCTCTCCCGTGTGAAAATTTTCCACAAAAGTATAGATTCCCTGGCAGTAAATTTAGACGACAATGACGACGATGACATAATCAACAGGATATTCGAAAATGTAAGACAGGAAGTAGAGATGGATACGATTACAGTACAAGAACCCCCTACAATAGACGACAATTTTAATAATGACAATGACGCAACACTTAGACCTGACATACAACCACCCAGTATAGGAACAGAATCTGACAGCCTTGACCCCGACAATTTAATTTCGACCAACCACACACAACCCGACAACGAGAATCAAGGGATACCAATATTAGAAGACGCTATTGATAGACAACTTAAGCAATTTCATATAAGGTCAACTCCTGGTTCACATTATAGAGTTGAAAACAGATCAACTAATTCGCGCACGGTTATCAAAGACGTATTTATCCCAGTCAATAACACGGAGAAAGAAATAATACAATTTTTAAAGGAGCACACTATCGCCGATCGTGTTTTCCACTGCTACTTCTATAACGACGAATTATATCCAGTATTTTCTAGAGTCTACACGACGATATTTAATGATAGAGGTCCAAAGCTTTTTAGGTGTACAACACGCATTACTTTAGTCGAAAATAAGACAGAACAACAGGAAATAATTAAAAAATATCACGAAGGTAAGACAATCCATCGTGGCATTCAGGAAACTTACAAGCAAATCCATAGAAATTATCATTGGCCCAATATGCTATTAACTATTCAAGCGTTTGTAAATAAGTGTACTACATGTTTACAAGCTAAATATGAAAGAAATCCCCTGAGACCCCCATTAGCTCTAACTGAAAAGTAAGCCCATGGAACATTTATTCATGGATTTATATTCTACAGGAGGAGCAACATTCCTCACAATCATTGATAACTTTTCAAAATATGCTTAAGCAGTCCCTTTAAATGCAACTAGTAGTGTACACATAGCTGAAGCTTTATTCGATATTTTTTCAATATTAGGAACCCCTCTGAAAATTACAACCGACTCTGACAGTAAGTTTGATAACGAAGTTATAAAGGAGATGTGTGCCCTACACGACATTAACATTCACTTTACAACCCCTTATAACCCGAATTCAAATTCACCCATAGAACGATTTCACTCAACTATAGGAGAAATTATTAGGATACAGAGGATGACGAATAAGGATGACCCTATACAAATTATCATGAAATTTGCTATTATCGCATATAATAACACTATTCATTCGACAACTGAATATACCCCTCACGAGCTACTTTTTGGACATACTGCATCCAGAAACCCTTTAGAACTTCATTACACTAAGCAATTTTACCAAGATTATGTTCTTAAGCATAGAAGGAACGCTGAAGCCGTACAAGAATGTGTGGCAGCGCACGTATCTAAGAACAATGAACAGGTAATAGCGAAGCGTAACCAGACAGCAGAAGATATAACGTTTAAGGTAGGTGAAACAGTTTTTAAACAAGTGGCCAAAACCGCGAGAAACGACAAAACGAAGCCGGTGTTTAAAGGTCCGTATAAGATAATTCACCTTCATCCTAATAATATAGCAGAGATAATAGGTAGTCACCCTAACTCTAAGTCAATCAGAGTTCACTTCAAACTTCTACGAAGACCTCACCTTGTTCCAGGACCCTCATCTTCGGATCCCTCGTGTTCCAGTCAAAATCAGACGTAACATTTCAACCCGTAGATAATAATAATGGAATCCTTTTACTTAAACAAGGACGTATCCTTAAACAAGTTGATTCATTTAACCTTGCTTGTACATATAGCTTTTTTGTCGGGTAGGAGTGTAAATAGTAGTCGCAAATTTTTTACATCTTTAAATTTAATTCATTTAAATAGTTTTAAATAATTAATAAAATAAAATAATTTAATGTACCTGTGACATTTCCTATACCCGCCAGCTTGGTCTGAGAATAATAATCACTACCACAATTACAACAAATCCAACACGACAACATGGAATCAATTAAAAGCTCTATAGCGGATCTCACGGAGCACTTTAACTTAAGAATGGCAGAGTTCCAGAGAGACTTGAGAAATGCTGTTCCTGCCTCAAGCCCCGTGTCCAATATCAACAGCCAATTCAATTCGTTTCGCAGTTTTGTAATAGCGGCTCTTGAAAGTTTGCAACTGCAGGTGGAGCTGCTGTCCCATCACTGTGATGTGATGGAGATGCGGTCACGTAGGAAAATACTCTTGGTCCATGGTGTTCCGGAGGACAAACATGAGAATATATCGGCTCATATCTCAAAAGTTTTGGGCGATCACCTTAAATTCCCTGGATTAACAGCTGACTCCATATCCCGTTCCCATCGCCTTGGTCAGCCTGGCAATGGTAAGCCACGTGCGATTTTTGTGAAGTTCAAGGATACTTCGGTTAAAGACAAGGTCTGGGGCGCCAAAAAGAACCTTAAAGGCACCGGTATCACCATATCTGAATTTCTGACCAAACGTCGCCATGAAGTGTTTTTAGCAGCCCGGCAGCGATTTGGGATATCTAGATGCTGGACTGATAATGGTGTAGTGATGGTGATGGGGTCCGACCAGTCGAAGCACCGTGTTCACACAAAACAGGAACTGGATGCCATCCCCAGTGACAGTGTAGTGGTCCCGGGCCCTTCTGCTGCGACTGTTGTCTCAAATGCAGTTAAGGATACCAAAACAACATATTTGCGATCTAAAAGGAACGTTAAGAAGTAATTTATTCTTATTATCTTGTATTGTTTTTGTTTTTTCTATTGCTTATTTAACATTTAACGTCTTTCTTTCGCGAGTACTTGTATCAACTTCGTTTCTTTCTTTTTACTATCTTGTTTTTGTTTATTTCAATGTTCAGTTAAGTTTTTATCACGTAATAAAACTAATATAATATAACAAATCAGGTAGTAAGCAATTTTGTGTTGTAAAATTTTTTAATTTTTTTTTTTAATTTTGGCTTTTATTTATGCCAAGAGGGCACAGATTATTTCGCCAATGTCACGTGCGATGGAGAAGACACGATGGAGATTGATCGGTGCGGTCGAGATTACAGGCTTAATTTAATTTGAAGGCATAATAGAAGTTGACTCTCTGTTAGCCCATAACCTAAAACAACACAATAATAAATAATTAGATAAACATAAATTATTATTAAGATAACATATATGAACAAACACAAAAATATTTACAACTTAATGTTATTACGCTCAATATATTTACATAAAAATTTACAAAATGGACTGAACACAAACATTAACAAACATTGAACATTAATAGGGCGAGGAGCTTTTGGAGGGAGAACGTCATATAAAGGATGGAGGAGTTTGGGGCAAGAAAACAGTATATGGGATAAGGAACCTTCGTCTAGGCCACATTCACACAAAGAGTGATCTCTGACTTTAATTTTACAAAGATGTATGGGGGTACATGCATGTCCAAGGCGTAGTCGGCAGATAGTTGTGGTGACCCAACGATTAGCTTGCCTGTGAAGAGAAAACCAAGGTCGCCTTGGAATATCTGGTTGTAGAGATGCGTAAAATCTACCTTTAGATTTTGATGAAACTTTCCAAATAGAGTTCCAGGATTTGTCCAGATAAGTTTTCGCTAGAGCACACAAGTCCTGAGATGAATTTTTAAAATGTTCAAGAGAGCCAGTTGTTATAGCAGCTCTAGCGAACGAGTCTGCTGCATCATTGTCGGATATACCAGAGTGGCTCGGTATCCAGGCAAGCGATATTTCCAGCCCCTTTCGATGACAGGAAAACAATGCCTCCTTGATCTTAAAGATGATAAAAAATTTTCGCCTACTACGAAACGGATTTTCCTTAATAGCCAACAGACAACTCAAAGAATCTGTCAGAATTACCGTATTTCTGAGGTCATGGGAGTGGGCAAAAAGGATGGCTTCCAAAATCGCAATCGCTTCACCAGAAAAGATGGATGTTTCAGGAGGGGATTTAACTTGAAGGACAATTTTGAATTTAGGGATCCAACAGGCTGAGCCGACGCAGCTATCAGGGGATAGTTTTGAGGCATCAGTAAATATAAGTAAATGATTTGACCAATTTTGATTAAAAAATCTTTGAAATTTAGAATTTGATTCAGGGGCCCCTTTAATAAGACCAAGATCTGTGATAATAGATGGATTATAGACTAGAGCTCTAAATGGAGTGGAAAAAAGAGGATTTGACTGGAACCTTAAGATAGGATGTGGGAGTTTCGTAAATTTTAAAAAACTGTCTAATAGTAAGGATGGACTTTTGGGGTTCGCCCCAACGCAGAGTTGGGATAATTCGCTTAAACGGGACCAGAGAGGATGAGAGGATAACTGTAATGATTTTACCACAAAACGGTCGCATAAAAATTGTCTTCTCAGTTGGAGTGGAGGATCAACACATTCAACTTGCAGAGCGTTAGTGGGAGAAGTTTTCATAGCTCCTATAATTATCCTAAGGCATTTGTATTGAATTTTATTAATCTTATCAGAAACGGCTTTATTTAGGGGTTCTAAGACAAACAGTCCATAGTCTAAATGACTACGAACTATTGCATTGTACAGTAGTTTAAGAGAATAGGGGTGAGCTCCCCACAAGACTCCTGAGACAGCTCTAAGGACGTTAATGCCCTTTTCACATTTTTTAATAATATGCTCAGAGTGATAAATTCCGTTCAGTTTGTTGTCGAGTATTATGCCTAGAAATTTCGTCTTGTTGACAAAGTTGATTCGTTGATCCCCACAAACCAAGTCAAAGACAGGAATTAGTCTTTTCCGAGTAAAAACAACTGCCTGGGTCTTATCTATTGATAAAGATAAGCCATGGTCAGAGAGCCATAGGTCAAGATAATGCAAAGCAGAGTTTAGTCGCAAAGTTAAATTTTGAATAGAAGAAGATTTAAGATATAAAACAATGTCATCGGCATATTGAAGAATGTTACAAAAGTTGTTAACAGACAATTCGAGATCATGGGTATAAATGCTGTAAAGCAGAGGGCTGAGGACTGAACCTTGCGGGAGACCTTTCCAGACAAATCTGGGGGGGAGAATACAATTTTGATGTTTAACGGTAATTGATCTGCAAAATAGCAGATTACATATGAAATGAGTAATCCTCGGAGGGATACTCAGCTGTTGCAGTTTCTGCCTGAGTACCGGAAGAAGAACATTATCATATGCCGAAGAAATATCTAGAAAAACACCCACAAGGTACTCTCCGTTAGAGAAGGCTATTCGAATGTCTGTCGTGAGAATGCTGAGACTATCAAGAGTGCTCAAACCCTTTCGAAAGCTGAATTGAGAGGGCGAGAGAATATTCCTGCTTTCCATTATCCATTCCAAACGGTTTTTTAGGAGATGTTCAGTAACTTTCACTAATGTAGACGATAAAGCAATGGGTCTATAGGAATTTGGATCCAAAGGGCTTTTTCCTGGTTTGAGTATGGGAATAATAATTTGGGACTTCCAAGATTCCGGGACGATTCCTGTTAAGAAAAAAGCATTAATTATATTCAGATAGACGCATTTAGCTTTATCACTGAGGTTTATTATAAAGGAGTAGGGCACGCCATCTTCCCCTGGTGACGAGTCCTTAAGTCCATTTAGAGCTGTGTGTAGCTCAGAGAGTGTAAACGGACTATCCATATCATCTGAGACTGAGGTTGGAGTAAAGTTTATAAAACTATCTTGGCATGGTACGAAGGGAGGTGCAAGTTTGGTAGTAAAATCATTAAGCCATTCGGACGGATTATAGGCGTTTAGGTTTTCTGAATTGAGGGAGCGGCGAAATCTCTTAAGATTTCTCCAAACTGTTTGAGGGGGAGACCGAGGACTAAGGGATTCACAGAAATTGATCCAACCCTGCTTTTTCTTTTTAGAAAATAGTTTTTTAATTTTGGCATCTATACGCTGATATTTGATGAAATTCTGTGTAGTCATAGATGCAGTATATGACTCTTCGGCTTCAGATCTCTGTTGGACCAAGGCATTACATTCTTCATCCCACCAAGGTGGGGAGAAACAAATCTTTTTATTAATATTTTTTTGTGGAAAATGGGTATCAGCGGAGGATTTGATAATATTAAGGAAAAGTTCGTAGTATGCAACAGCATTTTCACCATTTACAAAATCAGGGAGGGAGTTCAACATGACATCAACAGAGTTAGAATATGCCAACCAGTTAACGTTTTTAAGTCTATATTTTAGGAGAGGGGATGATTTGGTAGGAGCAATGGATCTGTTGTTTAATGAGAGAAGGATAGGGAAATGGTCACTTCCAAATGTCGATGGAAGGATGTTCCAACATATTTGCGAGGATAGGGAGGGAGATGCTAGGGATAAATCAACAGCAGAATTAGGATTCTGATTAGGATAAACTCTACGAGTAGGCGAACCATCATTGAGAATGCAAAAATTTACATCATCAGCGATATCCACCAACAAGGGAGCAAATCCATCACAGAAATAGGAACCCCATAATGTATGGTGGGCATTAAAATCCCCCATAACAAGAACAGGGCTTGGGAGAGAAGATAAAATGGAATGTAACTCAGGAGCAAGTGAAGGAGTAGGACGGGGAATGTAAATAGATAAAAAGGAAATGTTGAAGGCTTTTATAGCTACAGCATTGATGTGCCGGCTAAAAGGAGGTAAGGGGATTTGGGAGAAGGGAATGGAGTGCCTGATCAAGATGGCACTACCTGCATACCCATCACTTCTGTCATCCCTCAAACAGGTGAAACCCGGAATCCGAAATCGAGAACCGGGAATCAACCATGTCTCAGAGATGGCAATAATGACAGGTTTATACAAATTAATAAGTGAGAGGAGTTCAGGTTTCTTAGGACGGACGCTTTTGCAGTTCCATTGAAGGAATCTGATTGGGGCCATTGTGGAGGATATTAAATAATTGATTTAGGTCATTGGCAACGTTGGACGGTAAAGGGATTTCATTGCATGTACTGAGGATATTTAAGAGGATTTTTGTGAGTAGTTCCAATAAGTTAGGATTATTATTAGGAGGGGACGGGTTAGCAACATTTAAGGCACAACCATTAGGAGAGGAGGAGGGGCAATTGCCAACTATGGCTTGATGGGCATGTTTATCATACCCCTTCCCTTGAGGAAGTCTAGGGGAGGGAGAGCGGACAATGGTTTGTCTGTATGATTTACTAAGACAGGGGGTGGACTTAGAAGGACCAGGGTTAGTTGGGATGTATGTGGGAACGGAGAACAACTCTTTTGCTACCTCTGCATAGGATCTACGGACACTAGGAAAGCGAGAGGCAGCTTCCATGTAAGAAACATTATCCTGAGACATTACAATTTTTATAGAGTGCTGTCGCGAATACTCCGGGCAATCTTTATCTGTGGCAAAGTGTTTGCCAGAGCAGTGTAGGCATGTAGCATTATCTTTAACAACCTCACACAACTCACCTGTATGAGATTGGGAACATTTAAAACACCTGGGAGTGGATCTACACTGAGTCTTAATGTGGCCATAACGACAACAGTTCAAGCATATTATAGTGGGGAGATTATAGGTTTCAACAGGGAGGGATGTATGGTAGGAAAAGATTTTACCAGGAAGGATTTGACCTTTAAAAGTTATAACAACCGATTGAGTTGGAATCCAGGACACAACTCCTTCGTTAAAAGTCTTACGGTTTAGTCGTCTCAATTTGATTATATCCCCACATCCACGAGGGAGCTCAATTGACTCCAAGAGATCCTCCATAGACCAATCCACTGGGATGCCTTTTATTAGACCCATTCTGGTAACATTATATGTGGGTAAACTAGCCTTATACTTGCAGAGATCTAATATTGGGTTTTTAATAAAATTATTTGCCGCTTGTGCTGATGAAAATTGTATTTCTATTTTATTGCGACCAACATTTTTAACACCATCATTAACAATTGAGCCAATCTTGTGATTATGTAAGAACTGTCCGAATTTAATGGCTCGTATCGAAATACCAGCAGCTGGATCAGCAACTTCCCGAGAGACGTGAACTATGAAGGGACCTTTATCGTCATCTGTATAACTTTTAGGGCCATCGATGAAGGATGGATTTACATATACAGTTTGAATGGAAGGACTTGCGGTAGTAGGGTGGACTACTGTTTTCTTAGAGGAGGAAACAAGAGAACATGAGGAATTATCCCCGGAACGTTTGCGAGAGGAGGATGATGAGAGGTCAGTTTGTAATTCTAAGCCCCCAGGATCGGGAGGTTCAGGAGGAGGATCGACATCCATTATAAACTAACTACTGTAACTAAACTAATATACTTTATCTATAATAAAAAACTAAAAAATAACACTTACCGTAACCGAATTATGTTAGTAAAACCCAAAAACCATAAAATCGAACTATTTGCACTGAAAATTAATGAAAGAATCACACAATGTTATTGTAAAAACACAGATATCTCACTAACACGTGTGTCAACCAAAGCTAACGCAAGCGAAAAAACCGTGTTGTAAAATGTAAACAACTAAACACTGTCACGTTGACATCTTGACAAGTGCATTCATACTGCGTTCCGTTATTGCTTTGAGATATAAATGGCATAACGTATGTTTATCATAATTTAGTTTTTGCATTATTTTTTCTTTATCTCAATACTAGTAAAGTTTACTTATTGCATTAATTATATATTATGTTGTTACTATAAATATGTTACTGTTGTTCTTTTCCTTTTTTTTTTTTTTACATGTTTCTTTTTGTTGTTGTTTTTGTTGTAACGTGTTTTATTTTACTTGATACTATCTATTAGTTTATAACGGTTTTTGAATTTGTTTTTTTTACCTTTTAAGTGATTTTTTTTTTTTTTTTCTCTCAGACCGCTGGTGGGTTGGTTTCTGCCTTTATTAATTTATTATTATTATAACATATTTACAATTTATTATAAGTTATTTATATATAATTTTCTTATTTTATTATTGTATTTTATATATATCTATTATAAAACTATCATAATGTCATTAAATAATAGTATATCTAGTAGCCATTTTTTGTCTTGCTCATCAAATGAAGATCTGTCAGATGAGGATAGTTTCCACAGTACATCTTCCCTTCCTTTAAACGCCGTTCTTAATTCTTGTTTCTCAGATTCAATGAAGAATTTCAACGTTATTCACATTAATGCACAGAGTATTCCGGCCCATTATCCCGATATGCTTGCGTCATTTGAATCTCGTAATATCCACGCGATTCTCATCTCCGAATCCTGGTTAAAGCCATGTTTACCATCTACATCTTACTGCTTACCAGGGTTTACACTGATACGTAACGACCGCATTGGTAAAGGTGGGGGTGGAGTCGCGATCTACCTTCGTTCTTATATTCCCTTTACTATTGTTAGCTCGTCGACTCAGCCTCCTCCAACTAATGCTGCTGAACACTTACTCATCGAAATAACTCTTTCTCTCACCAAAATTCTTCTCGGCGTATTTTATATTCCCTCTCTACATATTGATTATTTTTCTGCATTCGAAAGTTTATTAGTTAATTTGTCTCCCTTATATAGTCATACCATAATTATGGGTGACTTTAATACATGTCTCCTTAAAGGTGACAACCGATGCAGAAAGCTAAACTCTGTAATTGATGCGTGCAACCTGCACAATTTGCCTCTCTCGGCCACTCACAACCCCCCTAACTGTGTCCCTTCACTTTTCGATCTCATTATAGTGTCATCCCCAGATTTTGTCCTCACGCACGGCCAATTTGAGGCTGATGCTTTTTCGAATCATGATCTGATTTTTGTCTCATACAAAGTTCGTCCTCCTAAAGCAAAATCGAGAATACTTCTGCGGCGTAGTTTTGGGGGAATGGATAAAGAACGTCTTTCTGAGGATGCTCGCAAAATTAATTGGTCAGCTGTAGTTGATGCCAGCTCTGTCGACTTAAAAGTTGACATGTTTAATTCTATATCAGTTAAATGTAGTCAGTCTCGTGAACAAGACATTCGTAGATAATGTCGAAATATCGAGCTCCAACAAATAAAAATAAAAAACATGGTAAATATCCCGTTTTAAATACTGTTAGTAATAAAAATAACCATGTTAATTTAAAATCTTATGTTTAATTCTTGTCTGACTGGTCTTTATGATAAACATGCTCCGGTTAGACCTATTAAAATTAAACACTTACCAGCGCCTTGGCTATCTGAGGAATTAAAAAGTCTAATTGCAAAAAAAGCTATGGCTAAAAGTAAATTAAAATCTGATGCATGTGACAAAAACCGTATTAAATATAATAAAATCCGGAATCGCTGCAATACATCGTGTAGAGATGCGCAACGACGCCACATTCATAAATCAGTCGAAAACGGCGACCCAGCTAAAGTTTGGAAATTCCTCGAATCGTTTGGAATTGGCAAATCATATCATAATTCTCTTCACCGTAGCATTTTTCTTCATCTGACGTTATTTACAACGCAGAAAAAGAGCGGACGTTAAATATTCTTTCTTGTTTGCCAACCTTTGACTATCCACCGTTTAATTTCATTCCTTTCACCGAATGTGATGTTAAGAAGAGCATAGTGTCCATCTCTTCTAATGCCGTGGGCACTTCCTCAAAGTTCCCCGATGCCTGGAAAGTAGCCCGTATTATTCCACTTCCCAAAAAGGCTAATTCTATGAATTACTCTGATTTTCGTCCTATCTCCATCCTTCCATTCCTTTCCAAAGTTTTAGAAAAACTAGTGCTGCAGCAATTAATAACATTCCTAAATAGGCATAGCCTTCTTAATCCACTCCAATCTGGCTTCCGCTCCGGTCATAGCACGGTCACAGCGCTCGTGAAAATTACCGACGACATTAGATTGGGCATGGAGAATAAACAACTTACAGTGCTGACATTGTTAGATTTTAGCAATGCTTTCGGTACTGTCAACTTTGACATCTTATTGAGTTTGCTACGTTCTCTTAACATATCTCCATCGGCGATTGGCTGGTTTCAGAGTTATCTAAGAGGCCGAAGGCAACGTGTTCAGGTAGACGAAACATTTTCGTCTTGGTGTGAAGTACGTGCTGGAGTGCCTCAGGGTGGCGTGTTGTCTCCTATTCTCTTTACAATTTTCATTAATTCTATTACTCAAAAGATTTCTTCTCTCTACCACATGTATGCAGATGATCTCCAGCTTTATACCCAGTCAACCTTGGATAACTTGCCCAGCGCTATCACTGCCATTAATGATGACCTGGCTACAATCAGTGATTGGAACAAGTGTTATGGTTTAAAGATCAATCCATCAAAATCACAGGCCATTATTATTGGCAGTACCGCTATGATTTCAAGAGTTGACTGGAGAAACATTCCTACGATTATATTAGATAATTGTACTATACCATATAGTTCCACGGTCAAAAATCTCGGTATACATCTAGATTCTACACTTTCATGGTCACATCAGTTAAATGTAGTCAGCAGGAAAATGTTTGCGGCGATGGGCTCTCTACGACGTCTTCGTTCTTTTCTTCCTATTTCCACCAAGACTATGTTAGCACATTCTCTACTTCTATCTATTCTCGATTATGCAGACGCAAGCTATCTAGATTTAAATGAGGACCAATTAAATAAACTTGAGCGTCTTCAAAATCTAGCTATTCGGTTCATATTTGGCTTACGCAAATATGACCATGTCTCTGAATTTCGTACTCAGCTCAAGTGGTTACCTATTCGTTTTCGCCGGAATCTACATATTGTTTGTCTTCTGTACTGTGTGTTATTCAATCCTCACTCACCTATTTATCTGAAAGAAAAATTTAAATTTTTGAATTCTCGCAATGTTATTGACGGGCACAACATGAACTTACGTTCATCTGAAAATTTATTTTTAAATCCACCTGTGCAGAAAACAATTTTTTTCAAAAAATCTTTTACGGCTGAGGCTACTCGATTGTGGCCCTCCCGCTTAATATCAAATCTGCAACCTCTTTAACATTATTTAAAACTAAAGTCACTAATTATTACCTCACACTCTCACACTGAATGGCGACTAGATACTATTTGTTATTTGTATATATCTGTATATTTGTATGTATTTATGTATATATGTATGTATAAATGTATTTATGTACCTAGCTATATGTATGTAGTAGTTTATGTATGTATTATATTATTTGTATCTATGTATGTAGTCTATTTTACACCACCTACCATCTCTCTGTTGGCTACTACTCCATATCACCTCGGTTGTCTGGAAGAAATCGCTTTAAAGCGATAAGACCGCCGGTTGTACCATCGTTTCTTTATATAAACTTACTATAAGGCTAATCTGTTTAATTTGTGGTGTACAATAAAGTATTTAAATAAATAAATAAATAACTCATTTACATTTAATTTCCATTAAACTAATGTCCTTATATGCAAGTACAAAAGCAGCTGAAAACAATAGGGCATCAGAAAATCTGCATAAGACATATAGAGATCAAATAGAACATAATTTAGATTTAATTGATAAAAAGTTAATGTTTATAGCACCTAGAAATAGAGTTAAACGTGGTATCATTAATGGCTTAGGCTCAGTTGTTAAATTAATTACAGGCAATTTAGATAACGAAGATGCAATCCGTTTTGAAAATGAAATTAATAAAATTCGCAGTTCAGTTTCATATATTCAAACATCTCAAAAGCGAACATTATCTTTGGCAGAAAATACAATTAATGAATTTTCTAATCAATTAAATAAAATAAACGAGAATCAAAACAGATTAGCATCTCTATTACATAATATTACAGTTAATTCAAATACTATTACAAACCAATTACACTTTTTAGAGATTTATGTACAAATAAGTTTTAGATTACAGCTTTTATTAGATAAGCTAATGATATTAGAAGATGCTATGTCATTTTTGCAGTTAGGTCTAATGCACCCTAGTATTATTAATCCTCGTAATTTAGTTATAGAAATTAGAAATTTAGAGAAATTTTCTTTTTTAAAACCAGTTGCTGAAATTAGTATAGAAAACATTCATAAAATAGAAAAGTCTATAAGCGTGAAAGCGTATAGTACAAGACACTCTTTAACATTTATATTAGTAATCCCGTCCATTGACTTTAATATCTATGATCATATACATATATATTCTATCCCAAATAAAGAAAACCTAACCATTATACCTAAGTCCAAATTCCTTGTCCTGGGAAGCGAAGAGTACGCATACTCAGAAGAACCCTGCAAGAGAATCTCCGAAGACACTTTGCTCTGCAACTCGCTAGACTTAAGAACAACTGAAAAATCTGAAGATTGCACCATCGCCTTAATAAAGAAACAAAAAGGAAACTGCACTCATGCTCGCATGAATCTTAGCAAAGGAAAACTCCAGAAGATCAACGAAAATACCTGGTTAGGAATTTTGCCAGAACCAGAAGTAATAAGAACTCAGTGTGGACGCAAAACAAATTACAGAAAAACATCAAACATTTTTCTAGTAACTATCACAGAAGATTGCCAAATTAATATCATGAATAGAACGATAAGAACACACAGCAACACCATCACGATGAATGAAATAATTCCGCTACCAGATCAAAATCTCATACATCAAGAAGAGGTCCATTATGAACTGCACCTAGAAGACATCTCGCTAAACAGCATCCATGAACTCATGAACACAGTCGAAGATATTCAAGAAGCAGATGATTCTCACTGGGTTAACTTAATGACAATCCCTAGTTGGCCCACGTTAATCCTGTACGTAGTAATTGGGACCCTAATTTTTTGGAAGTTTTTCTGGAATAAACACAAGAAACAATCAAAACACAAGGACACGAGTCACGAGGACGCTCCTGAAAGCTGCAGGACCAGCTTCCATCTTAAGGAGGGAGGAGTTACCATGGCGTAATACACACATTCCAGTGCCGACTCCCACACATTCCGCTGACACCGCATTTAAGAAGACAATGGGCTACATATTTTACAAATTTACTTAATAACATATTATAATAATTAATATAGTCGCAATCCAGTTTTCAATCAATAAAGTTATGTTTTTGTATAATTAATTGTAATAAATAAATAAATAAATCTTTTTAAAAAGACTTTCTCCGGTCGTCATATCATAACTTGTTGATTGTTTTTTTTTTGTGCATGCTGTGTTCTTCTTTAAGTAATTGTGACACTTAGAATATAATTTTACTTGTTATATTATATCGTTATAATCAGTGTACACATTGTTGAAGAACCAAATAAATAAAAAAAAAAATATCGTAACGCGCATTTTTCGTATTTTACGCCATCTGTTTTTTTTTATAATCTATTTTATTTGGGACTTTTTAGCGACAAAGCTAAATGTCAGTCATATCGTAACCCTTAGTAACAATTCCACCACAAACAACAATAAGAATAAACTATTAATCACAACTTATTTTAACTTAAACTGGTAAATCATATTTGCTATATCTGAGTCGGGTATAGACAGTGCGCTTTAAAAAATGCCAATTTCCCATAAATTTACATTAAAACGTCGCATCAACTCCTGTCTCATGGCTGCATTTCGGGCACATTCCACTAGGAAATGATGTATGTCATCCTCTATCCCACATAAATCACAGTTTGGAGAATTTAGTTTCTTCATTAAAAATCGAAATTTATTGAGTGGAACATGTCCAGAACGCAGTCTTAGAGCCAGAGATAACAATTTGTTGACGCGTCAACTCTAAGTCGGTGAACCACGGGCTACGAGGAGGCTCACTCTATATGATCTTGTACCATATTCCCTTACTTTTCGATCTTTCGTCGAAGTACTCTTTAAAGCCTTTTTCACATTCCTTTTTGTATTTCATTAAGACATCGGAATAATTTGGTCTTAGATTTATTGGTGTCCCTTTAAGTAATGCTTGTTTTGCTAAAGTATCGGCCTTCTCGTTTCCCGTTAACCCAACGTTTGAAGGAATCCATTGCAGTTTCAGAGATTTGCCGCTTGATTGTAATTTAATTAGTTCATTTAAAATTTTGTAAGCTATTGTTTTTCCCCTTTTACCCCTAACGCAGCCTATGAGATGCAATATGGCACTTTTGCTGTCTGAACAAATAACAATACTTTCACTAGTAAGATTTCTACAATAAAATAGTGCCTTATAAATAGCAACAAGTTCCGCAGTCATTATTGATGTATAAACAGTAATTTTGAACATTTTACCAGTATTAGACTTATGGTCGTACCAAGAACAGCCAACATTTTTTTTTGTCTTTAGAACCGTCTGTATACAAATAATAACATCCATAATAATTCTGATGTAGTTCTTGAACAACTTCTTGCCTTTCAATGTTAATGTCATAATTTTTTTTTGGGCCTTCTAAACAAATTAGGTTAGATTTACAAATGTTTTTAATATCGATATTTGACACCCATGAATCGAGATTAAACATTCCCAAAGTACTAGAGGAGCTTATATTTTCATTCTTTGTTTTAAAGTATGTAACAGTTAATAAAGGTTTCTTTTTATTATTCCAATTTCTTTTTATTTTTTCCCTAATAATAAACTTAACTCGAATATACATTGTATAGTTTCATTTTCAGCCCAAGACTGAGATTTCAAACAATATTTCGTAGCTAGGTATAGCCTTCTTATATACAGCGGTGGCACACAAAACATGTCACTCTCCATTACATGAATATAACCTCCAATAATTCGCATGGCTTGGCTTTGTATTTTATTTAACTTATGTAAATGTACATTAGCGCTGTTGTCATATAAAAATGACCCATAGTCTATCCTACTCCGTATTAAAGCTATATATACCCTCCGTAAATGTTGTGGATGCATCCCCCATCCAGATCCACCTAGTACTTTAAGTAATTGTAAAAATCTCATAGTTTTTGCACATATCTCGTTTATGTGGGTACCCCACCGTAAAGACCTATCTGAATAAAAACCCAAATATCTAACATAGTCGACAGCCTCCAAGTTCAATCCGCTAATATTTACTATCTTTTCCTTTTAACTTCTTTGCTTATCCATTTTAAAGTACACTATAATAGCATATTGACATCTATTCATATTTTAACGCTAATCGTAATTATCTGTAAATCAATTTATCATATTATAAGAACATATTTTTTTTAATAGCTGACAGCAGCAGCGCATCTATCTCAACGCTATATTGCTATATATGCATTTATTATCTTGTTATTGCATTGCTACTGCGTCGAGCTGCTATTGCGTGCCGCGTGGCGGCCGGCCATCTGTTGTATTATCTAATTATCTAGCTATATCTACCTATCGCTTGCTTTGCATTATCGTAAATCATTTCTAATCTTTACATTCATTTAATTTTTTATGCACTTTTTATTATTTCTCGTTTAGTAACTTGTTATTATTATATATTATTGATTAATGATGGCTGAAGCTCGTATTAAGGACGTTTTTAAATTACGCGGGAATGTTAAAAGCAAACTAACGCTATTTAGTACTTATTTAAAAACAATAGATATTAATCAGCCGTTAACAGACTTGCAGATAACGGAAATAGAATTACGTTTGTCAAAATTAGAAATTACATATAACGAATTTGATAAATTACAGTCGGAGTTCGAGATATTGTCTGAAGGAGATGGGAAATTCGATAAGCGTATACAATTTGAGAATAAATATTATTCGCTTGTGGCTCAAGCCACATCGTTGACGAATGCAGAGCGCCAGAAACGAGATCACCTCCGTTATAGATATGACTCATCATCTACCGAATCCGTGCATCATGGCTTCGTAAGGCTGCCAAAAATCAACTTGCCTTTATTCGATGGCGACTTTCAGCGCTGGCTGGAGTTTAGGGATACGTATTTATCTATTATTCATAATAATAAAAGTATCAGTGATATTAATAAATTTCATTATTTACGCGCTGCTCTTAAAGGTACTGCGTCTTTAATTGTACAGAATATAGAATTCACTGCAGATAATTATCAAATAGCTTGGAATTTATTAACTAATCGTTACGACAACGAACGTCTCTTAATTAATAATCATGTTAATGCATTATTTAATTTACAACAAGCACAAAAAGAATCAAGTCAGTGTTTGAGAAACATTATTGATGTCACTAATAAAAACTTGCGTGCACTTGCCAGTCTCGGCCAACCAACTGACTACTGGGATACGCTTATCATTCATTTCATCTAAAAAATTAGATGAAATTTCTTTTAAGGAGTGGGAAGAATTTCGTAGTACATTAACAGGTTACCTTACTCTAAAACAATTCATAACTTTTTTAACAAACAGATCTGATTTATTAGACACTATACAACAACAAATGACATATAAACAGAACACTCAACAAAAACAAAATACATTTAATTTACAAGTACAACACACACAAAAAACAGATACAAAGCAAAATAATATTAATACTACATGTCCTATGTGCAAAAAGAGTCATTTCTTATTTAGTTGTCAGGAATTTAGAAACCTTGACGTCAATAGCCGTTTACAGAAAATAAATAATTTTAAGGTCTGTAAAAATTGTTTACGTCCAGGTCATATAGATAAACATTGTAAATTATCACACTGCAAGTATTGTAAGCTTAAACATAATACACTCTTACACACACACATTCAAAATCAAACAGAATTACCAGTAACACTCACTTCATCTACAAATACTTATATACAAAATACTAAAACCTCTTCCGTACTGCTTTCCACAGCGTTGGTGAAGGTGATGGATTCTATAGGAAGACTTCGCACAGCTCGCGTTCTACTAGACAACGGCAGCACTTCTAACTACATCACGCAGCACCTCTGTGAGAAACTAGGTTTGACGAAACATGATACGAGCTCCACTATTGTAGGTATAAACAATCAATGTTCCTATAGTGCAGAGTCTTGCGTCATAACTATCCAGTCTATTTCGGGTGGTTATCATGTTGATTTAAAATGTTTTGTTCTCCCAGAAATAACTAAATTATTACCACATAATTATATAGATATCACACATTTGCCTCTTCCTTCGGGCATTCAACTAGCAGACCCCTCTTTCAATATTCCCTCGACTGTAGACATACTGCTCGGGGCAGAAATATTTTGAGAAGTTATAACTAACAATTACATAGATTTAGGTAAGCAGCGTCCTAAGTTGCAAATGACTAAATTAGGTTGGTTAGTTTCAGGCATTATACATACACACACAAAACATAACAACACAAATAATAATACAGAACATTCTTCTTCTTGTCACTTTCTTCAAAATGATGAGTCAATACTTAACCAGTTCTGGGAGCTGGAGGCGGTATCTTCCGAGCACTGCTTATCACAGGAGGAACGAGCTTGTGAGCAAACCTTCGCGGAGACCACAGCACGAAACAGCGACGACAGGTTTGTAGTCACAATACCATTAAAAGACAAACCTGAAGTACTCGGGGATTCCTACGCAGCGGCGAAGCGTCGTCTTCTTTCCTTGGAACGCAGATTTTTACGTGATTCACTTTTAAAAGAAAGGTATTTACAATTTATGTCAGAATATCTAGCCTTAGGGCATATGTCAGAAAATAAGCAAATTATGTCAGATAAAAATATTAATTATTACTTACCTCATCATGGGGTGATTCGGGAGTCGAGTACAACGACCAAATTACGAGTTGTCTTCGACGCGTCAGCAGTCACAACTACGGGTAAGTCTTATAACAACATACAGATGGTAGGACCGATTGTACAAGACGATCTCTTATCTATTTTACTCAGATTCAGACAAAAATAAATATGTAATCTCAGGCGATATAGAAAAGATGTACCGAGCTATTCTCGTTACACCTTCTCAACGCTACCTACAACAGATTTTATTTCGATTTAATTCTACAGAACCAATTAAATCATATACACTTAACACAGTAACCGTACGTTACCGCACGTCATCAGCGCCATACCTCGCGACTAAATGTTTAGTTACATTAGCAGATACATGCACTGATATTGAAGTAAAAAATTCAATTCGCAGAGATTTTTATGTCGACGACTACCTCAGTGGGGGTCATCGAACTAGCTAAAAATGTTACAAAAATTATGGATACTGCTAAATTTAATTTAAGAAAATGGCAATCAAACAATACAAGTATATTACACTCTATTACGCAAACCACAAATCAACAACAATCAGAAAAAACCTTAGACTTGAATGATCTTCCCAATAAAACATTAGGGTTAAATTTGGATTGTAACTCATACAATCTTTTCTTTTCTATAAACATTCAGACTAATAAAAAGAAAATATCGAAGCGCGTTATTTTATCTCTTATTAGTCAAGTCTTCGACCCTCTAGGTTTATTAGGGCCGTGTACAGTCGAGGCAAAAATTCTAATGCAGAAATTGTGGCTCGACAAATGCAACTGGGATGACGAGGTCTCTTATGATATTAAAAATAAATTTCTAAATTTTATTAATTCACTTGTAACTTTAAATTCACTTCGCATACCACGTTGGGTTTGTCTCGATGCGTCAGTTACGTACGAACTACACACATTTACAGATGCCTCGGAACGTGCATACGGATCATGTGTGTATGTGAGATCAGTTGATGAGCAAGGAAGAGTTTGTCTTCTTGCTTCCAAAAATAAAGTAGCTCCCTTAAAACCTGTCACTATCCCCAGACTGGATCTGATCGGTGAAATTCAAAACACTACATCTGCTAATAGTTGGAGCTACGTACCATCTAAATTGAATCCCGCAGACCTGGTCTCTCGTGGAGTAAAAGCTACTCACCTCATCGATTCTTGTTTGTGGTGGACGGGTCCTAGCTTACTTCATACTTCATACATAAACTTCCCACAAACACCAACAAAACAGAAAGATATACCACTTCCAGAAATTTCACTTCATACCAAACAGACAAATATAAGTAATTTAAAATATGCAGTCGAATAGGCCGCTTCCATCGAAAGGCATTGAAATAATTCTTATGAGCGCGGTTGCTACTCGCTCGGACACGTCCGCGTCAAGAATTTATCGCAAAGCACCTATCCCGCTGCTCCGGTGTCGTGTCGCGCGCCGTGTACCGAAATGCCTAATATTATTATTTTTTAAAGTATAATGATTTTACACCATTGATGTGCGCTAAATGCCAGTTAATAACGTAATAAATACGAAAGTCGACTATACTCATAAATACTAAAACGAAAATGTTTGGATTTAAAAAAATTAAGGGTGGTATTCAACTCGTTATATATTCTCTTAAAATCCACATTAAGACCGGCTGTAATAAGTTTTGATTGCTGGATCTTACATAATTTTTTTTGCAGTTATTACAGGAACTAAGTAAGTATATAAGTGTTCCTAATTGACCCAATAAAATGAAAAATTATAATAAAATGATAAAAAATTACCAATTTCAGATTTTTTCTTTTATATTGGCCTAATTATCTACCTGCATGCCAAATTTGAACTTTCTAGGTCACCTAGAAGTAGGTTATAGTTTTGATCTATAGGTCAGTCAGTGATAAAAATGACGATTTTTAGACGTTAATATCTAAATAACCATTTGAGATGCGTTTATGAAATTTGGAACACATGTGTATCCCGCAAGTCTTAATATATGAGCCAAATTTGACACATTTATGTCAAATAGTTTTTGAGTTATGAGAAGGTCAAAAGTGGCTCCAAATGATTCGTGTTATATTACACACGGTGCTGCTCGCCAGTTCTGTTACTAGAACTTGGCTGACACGCTACCACGTGTCTAGATATGAGATGCATACTTCATATGTTTCATCGTTACTGGACGTACTTCGATGTATGCGTTTACTCCTCTGCACTATGGTAAATTCAGCATCGTCTTTTTCTTTATCGCCACTATATTGTCGTTGCCTCTTTTCCACTGGGCGGTATCCCTCCATAGTTGTTGCACACATTTCATTTTCCACTAGTTGCTCACAAACATTACTATTCCCTATTGTATCCTCTACTATATCACTTGCACAAGATAAAATTATACTATTTTCGTTTAAATATTTCCACATGAGGGTAGAATTGAATAGATAGATAAAAGTGAAGCTCGTACACAGCTAACGAACCGTGCGCTTGCGACGGGTATCGGCGCGCGAGAAAAATTGACTCTACGCCATCTGTTGTCGTGAGGAATTTGCCACAGTGCTTGCACATATATCCCATGACCGATATGAATGAAGTACAAAGTAGTGTTAATGATGGACGCTAGATGGCGTTGTAAAATGTTTTTAATTTATGATTAAAATAAAATTATGTATATTAATGGAAAGAATTATAGTCACCAAGTTGGGACAATCACTAGTTAAGACACTGATAAAAAATTTAGATTAATAATAACTTTTTTCTTTCACTTCAAAGTTACGTGGGTATATTGTAACAGACCGTTCAGAGAATTTTAATAGTATTTATATTAATATACACTAATAAGATCTTCCCACTATAGTTTACTCACGGAATATTGTCACACTTACAATTATTTACAATAATAAAACTCTTTAATAGAATCTTTGTCTTTTATTTAATTTAAAACTATTAGAGCCACAAAATCAGCTGTCACTCCAACGACGTGACGTGACGTCTAATTATTTGGCTAAGCAGTAGAAAAGGCAGTATACAGGTGTCTAATACAGTTTTCTTAAGGTTTATCGAGTAGTCTCCTTTTAGAATTTCTGTGAGTGACCAAAATTTCTTCCAGGCTTATACTTGTTTTTCCTTCGATATCATCCTCATTGTGCGTTTTCAAAAATGACATTTGTTTACCTAGGTTGATGTAGCTGTTGACATATTCTATAGATTTTTCTTTCACAGTGAGAGGCAGTTCTATGCTATTTGTCATATAAAAGTCAAAGTCAAAAATCTTTATTCAATATAGAAGTGTTTGTTTTTTTTCGCTTGGGTTAGCTTTGGTTGACACACGTGTTAGTGAGATATCTATGTTATTATAATCATTTTCTGTTATTCTTCCCATAATTTTTTAATGCAAATAGTTAATTTATATGGTTTCTGGGTTTTACTAACCATATTCGGTTACGATAAGTGTTTATTTACTTTTATAGTTATAGTATATTAGTTGGTAAGTTAAAGTAGTTAGATAATGGATGTTGATCCTCCTCCTAAACCTCCCGATCCCGGGGGTTTGGAAACAGTTATTGACCTCAATAAATCTTCCTCTCGCAAACGTTCCGGGGATAAATCAACCGCTACTCCCGATTCCTCCTCAAAAAAAACAATCGTTCATCCCACTACCGCAACTCCTTCCATTCAGACTGTTTATATTAATCCCGCTTTTACTGACGGCCCTAAAAGTTACGCTGATGACGATAAGGGTCCTTTCATTGTCCATGTCTCCCGGGAACTTTCTGATCCTTCTGCAGGTAACTCAATCCGAGCCATCAAATTCGGTCAGTTCTTACATAAGCACAAAATTGGTTGTATTATTAATGATGGAGTTCAAAACCTAGGTAACAAAATAGAAGTCCAATTATCCTCAGCCCAAACTGCATGTCCAATCGATTTTGTGATTTATATTTTTTTTAGTTTACCATTTTGTAACTAGATGGCGTTAGTAGTACATTGAATCACGCTATCATTTGGTTTGGTCAAAGGTATATAGTCTCAGTATGGAAAATAAATAAACACCTATACGTTCCGGGAAGTGTGTTTCATTTTAGCATGCACATCACTCTCCCTGGCTTTGTGTAGACACATAAACATATGGTCCTTCGAGCCAGATGGTTTTTTGGAAGGAAAACCTTGGTACACTGACAAGATCCATACAGTCCATTTAAGCATCAATAAAAATTACAAGTGAGGAATATACAACCATACCAGCGACAGTGGCACCCCCTGACGAACATACGAGGAACTACAATACAAACACTGGTGGCGTAGTCAAAAAGCAGCAATAGTGGCGGTGGCGCACCCTGTCATTTAAAAAACCTACAGAGCAGCGGCAGCGCAGTCTGGTGATAAAAGTGGTAAAGTGCAAATAAACTATGAGTACGCTAATTTGAACCTTACAAATAGTGCATAATTAACTTTGAAAATTTTACTTGAAATCTTGAACTTGCAATTTAAAAAAGTGTTAACGTAAGACTTAGAATAATTTCTCAAAAACTGGAGAGACGGGGAACCTATGCCCAAAATTTTACAAGTGTACAACTGTAAAACACTTAGAAAAAATTTGGAACCCTGGACATAGAATAAATTCTAAACTTAGAAAATTGCAACTTTACATGGTGTGAGACATAGTAAAAACTTTAGTGATTTAGTGGGTTACAAACTTTAAGTTGAAGAAATCTGGATTTACGTCTTTATTGTCAAATTTTATCGGGTTAAGCGTTGTTAAGTTTATATAATTTTTTAGCAATGGAATCTTATGCACAACTACAAATTGATTTATATAATAATATGTGTAAAGCTTTTACAAACTTTAAGAAAACTCCAAAGGTAAGACTTACTGAAGCATATGGGGAAACACGATTAGGAAATTTAGAAAAACAGTGGAATAGATTTACGGACAATCATTCAAAAATTGTAATGTTACCTAGAGATGAAATTAAATGCTCGGATTATCTTTCCAGCGATTGTTACGAAAAGGTTGAAGAGTTGTATTTAGATTATAAGACAGAACTTAAAAAGCTTACTAAAACATGTAATGTATCCAAAGAGTCTCAGTCTAGTTCAAACACAAAAGAGTTTAATGTTAGACTTCCCAAAATATCCATCCCTGTTTTTAGTGGCAAATATTCAGAATGGTTCTCGTTCCGAGATCTTTTTGTTTCTTTAGTGCATAATAATCCAAGTCTGGATAATGTTCAGCGGTTACATTATTTAAAAACTCAACTTCAAGGTGAGGCAGAACAATAAATTCCAACTACAAAAAATGTTGGGATTTGATAGAGAATCGATATAATAACAAGCGATATATGTGTAATTGTATCTTTAAGCGTTTGTTTGCTCAACGGGTAATAAATCATGAATCGTCCAGTGGTTTAGAAGATCTTCTCGATACTACCTCAGATTGTATGCATGAGTTGTCAAATTTAGGTATTAATGTTGATTCATGGGACCCTATTGTTATATATGTTGTCAGCTTGAAGTTGGACGCTGAAACTCGCAAACAATGGGAATTATATGCTAATAGTTTAAACGAAGATTTACCTACCTTAACCCAATTTAAAGATTTTTTAGAAAGTCGTTTCCGCGCCTTAGAATTTATGGAACCTTCAAAAAATAAAGCTAAATTAACACCAAACGCTTACCAAACTAAGTCCTTACATGCCGCTTTAGATGTTAGATGTCCTCACTGCACCTGTGGTAAATTCGCCAAGGAAGATGTCAACGTACGTCAAGACATTGTTAAGTCATTAGGACTTTGCTATAATTGCCTTGGCAATAATCACACCGGAAAAATATGCCGTGTACCAACGACATGCCGTATTTGTAAGAGGAAGCATCACACACTTCTTCATGGCAAAGCCAGTTCGTATACAGTGACAGTTGCAACAGATATAGATGAATCTGATGCAACTGAAAATGAACAAGAGGAAACTTACCCGGAATCGTCAAACCTGACGAATGAGGTCACTAATAGTATAATTAGTAATTTTGCGACGAAACAGACACGTACACAAACATTATTAGCTACAGCTCTGATTAAGGCTGAATCCAAAAACGGAAGCCCTCAGATACTGAGAGCTTTGCTTTTGCTTTTTTGCTTGCTCAAGGATCACAAGCGTCTTTCATATCTGAAGCAGCGGTGCAACTTTTAGGAGTAGACAAAATTGATGCAAGAAGTTGCATCTCTGGGGTGGGGGGAGGTCAAGGTGGCTTAACTACAAAGTATGCAGTTAAGGTCAGTCATACAGTCACTTTATGATACTTCATTCCAATTGCAAGTACAAGCTCACGTTTTAAAAAGAGTTACTTCTGTTTTACCAGAAAGAAAATTCGTTTTACCGTTTTGGGCAGATCTAGGTCAAATTGAACTGGCAGATCCGCAGTACAATCTCCGAAATAAGATCGATATATTATTAGGAGCTAAAGTTTATTGTAACATTCTAAAACCAGGTTTAAAGAAGCACCCTACCAATTGCATGATCGCACAAAATACTTACCTTGGATGGGTATTGTCGGGTCAAGTAGACAATAACGAAAAATTAGGTAAATGTCACAATGTGGTAGCGAATCATTCCAAGCTAGAAGAAAACGAATTACTGAAACAATTTTGGGAATTAGAAGCCGAGCCAAATATGGTGCACGAGAACGTCTTCACTCCAGAAGAGGAAGAATGTGAAAGGCATTTTGCTACTACCACCTGTAGAGACGAGACGGGTCGATACGTGGTAGAATTGCCTTTCCGTCGCACAAAAATTTTTGGTCAATATGGAGATACGAGAAAAATAGCCGTAAACAGATTAATAGCATTAGAAAAGAGATTATCGAAAAATCTTGATCAAAAAGAAAATTATCAAAAGGTTATAAAAGAGTACATGATCCTCGGTCACATGGAACCAGTAAGATGAGTCAGTAGAAAGAGAAGGAAATGAGAAAGTCTGGCTACCCCATCACGCGGTTATTAGACCAGACAAGAGCACGACGAAGACTCGTATAGTATTCAACGCTTCGGATCGGAGTGCCAATGGTATATCTCTCAATGATACATTAATGGTCGGGCCTACGTTACAATTGGACCTACGTCAAGTTATCATGCGATGGAGACTGCATCCAATTTGTCTTACGGCTGACATTATCAAAATGTACCGTCAAGTTAAAGTAGCCAAAAGGCACGTAGATTATCAAAGAATCGTATGGCGTGATGATTCGCTATCTGAAATAAAAGACTTTCGACTATCAAGAGTAACGGTTGGTACATCCTGTGCGCCTTATTTGGCGGTCAAAGTTTTACAGCAAATCGCTATAGATGAAGGAGAAAAATATCCGTTAGCAGCAGGAAGAGTAAAAACCGATTTCTATATCGATGACCTCATGACCGGATGTCAATCTGAAACAGAAGCAAAAGAAATATATAAACAAATGAATGACTTATTAGAAAAGGGTGGATTTAAGCTACAAAAGTGGACTAGCAATAGAGAAGAATTGATGAAGTGGTGGCAGAAAGAAAATATAGGAATAAAGGATAGAGAAATAAAGGAAGACAGTGTAACTAAAATTCTTGGTCTTACCTGGAATCGATGCTCGGATACATTTCATTATGTAGTAAAAATGCCTACAGAGATGCCTGAAACTAAAAGACAAATTATCGCTGAAATATGTCGTTTGTACGATCCTCTTGGGTGGATAGCTCCGTGTGTAGTCACAGCAAAGGTTTTTATACAAAAATTGTGGCTTGCAAGACTTGACTGGGATGTTAAATTACCATCTGAACTTTTGCTTGAATGGAAAACCTACCGGAAAGAATTGTGCAATTTGAGTCGCTTCCAAATACCCCGCTGGGTTCAAAAGGCAGATAGCAACATACAGGTAGAGTTACATGGTTTTAGTGATGCATCGACTGTAGCGTATTCAGCCGTCGTATATCTAAGATGTATTACAGCTCTAGGTCAGGTTGAGTCTCATTTATTAAGCGCTAAAACTAAGGTAGCTCCAGTGAAACAAGTATCTGTCTCTCGCCTCGAGTTGTGTGGAGCTGTTTTGCTTACCAAGTTGCTGGTTGAAGTGTCCAATGTTCTCAAAATAGATAAAGCTAATTTACATGCTTGGACAGACTCTACGATTGTTTTGGCATGGTTAAGCGATCATCCAAGCCGATGGAAAACCTTCGTGGCAAACCGGACATCTGAAATTCTTACGCGGTTAGATGCAGCTCAGTGGTCTTATGTCAAGACGAAAGATAATCCCGCTGACTGTGCGTCACGAGGTGTAAAACCAAGTGACTTGATTTCTGACGAGTTGTGGAAGTGTGGGCCAGCTTGGCTACGCAACAACAAAATGGAATATGTGAAACCATTGTCTATATGTACCAAAACGGATTTAGAAATGAGACTTGTAAAAGCACACATGGAGGTCATAAACCCTAACGACGACGCTGAAGATTTAACCCTTAAATTTTCATCATTGCGAAAATTAATAAGAACTCTAGCGTACTGGACTGTTACGAGTAGGAGGTCGAATGGAGAATTCCGAGTTACCAGACAACAGCAAACATCCTATTATTATTAACGGAGACTCTCATATAGCCAAACTTATTGTCACTGATGCTCACGAGAAGACATTACATGGTGGTCAGCAGTTAATGTGTAATTTAGTTAGAACCAAATATTGGGTCACTAACTTAAAAAACTTAGCCAAAAGAGTAATTCATTCTTGTATTGCTTGTACAAGAAATGCGGCCAAATTTCGAACTCAGTTAATGGGTCAGTTACCACCTTGTCGGGTAATACCTGATAAGCCGTTTGCAAACTCAGGCGTAGATTACGCGGGACCCATTGCCATACGTACATCAAAGGGAAGAGGCCATAAATCTCATAAAGGGTATATTTGCCTATTTGTTTGCATGGCCACGCGAGCTGTCCACATTGAAGCCGTTTCAGACCTCACGACAGAAGGATTCTTAGCTGCTTTTAAGCGTTTCGTCGCCCGAAGAGGTCGCTGCAATCATTTGTGGAGCGATAATGGCACTAATTTTGTCGGGGCCTCGCGCGAGCTTAAAAACTTATTTTCACACGAAAAGTCGTCTATCGGAACTGAAATCGCAGCGTTACTGGCCAACAATGGTACAGAATGGCACTTCATTCCGCCGTATGCCCCAAATTTCGGTGGACTATGGAAGGCAGGAATAAAAAGCACAAAGCACCATCTGCGCAGAGTTATAGGCGACTCTACCTTGACATACGAAGAATTGTCCACGGTTCTAGCTCAAATCGAAGCGTGTCTCAATTCGCGACCACTTTCAGTTACTGGATCAGACCCAGACAATGCATTACCTTTGACATCTGGCCATTTTTTGGTTGGCGAGCCATTTTTAACAGCGCCTGACCACAGTTATGCAAATAAATCAATAAGCTCACTGCGTCGTTGGCAACTAACACAAAAAATGTTGCAGTGTTTTTGGAAGAGATGGTCTCAGGAATACTTGACCCATTTCTTTCAAAGATATAAATGGAATGTAAAAATCCCAGAATTGAAAATAGGAAATGTGGTTTTAGTGCGTTAGGACGGTTTACCTCCTGCTAAGTGGCTTTGTGGAAGAGTGGTAAATCTTATTTATTTATTTATTTTATTTAAATACTTTATTGTACACCACAGATTAGCCTTATAGTAAGTTTATATAAAGAAACGATGGTACAACCGGCGGTCTTATCGCTTTAAAGCGATTTCTTCCAGACAACCGAGGTGATATGGAGTAGTAGCCAACAGAGAGATGGTAGGTGGTGTAAAATAGACTACATACATAGATACAAATAATATAATACATACATAAACTACTACATACATATAGCTAAGTACATAAATACATTTATACATACATATATAACATAAAGTCATACATAAATACATACAAATATACAGATATATACAAATAACAAATAGTATCTAGTCGCCATTCAGTGTGAGAGTGTGAGGTAATAATTAGTGACTTTAGTTTTAAATAATGTTAAAGAGGTTGCAGATTTGATATTAAGCGGGAGGGCATTCCACAATCGAGTAGCCTCAGCCGTAAAAGATTTTTTGAAAAAAATTGTTTTCTGCACAGGTGGATTTAAAAATAAATTTTCAGATGAACGTAAGTTCATGTTGTGCCCGTCAATAACATTGCGAGAATTCAAAAATGTAAATTTTTCTTTCAGATAAATAGGTGAGTGAGGATTGAATAACACACAGTACAGAAGACAAACAATATGTAGATTCCGGCGAAAACGAATAGGTAACCACTTGAGCTGAGTACGAAATTCAGAGACATGGTCATATTTGCGTAAGCCAAATATGAACCGAATAGCTAGATTTTGAAGACGCTCAAGTTTATTTAATTGGTCCTCATTTAAATCTAGATAGCTTGCGTCTGCATAATCGAGAATAGATAGAAGTAGAGAATGTGCTAACATAGTCTTGGTGGAAATAGGAAGAAAAGAACGGAGACGTCGTAGAGAGCCCATCGCCGCAAACATTTTCCTGCTGACTACATTTAACTGATGTGACCATGAAAGTGTAGAATCTAGATGTATACCGAGATTTTTGACCGTGGAACTATATGGTATAGTACAATTATCTAATATAATCGTAGGAATGTTTCTCCAGTCAACTCTTGAAATCATAGCGGTACTGCCAATAATAATGGCCTGTGATTTTGATGGATTGATCTTTAAACCATAACACTTGCTCCAATCACTGATTGTAGCCAGGTCATCATTAATGGCAGTGATAGCGCTGGGCAAGTTATCCAAGGTTGACTGGGTATAAAGCTGGAGATCATCTGCATACATGTGGTAGAGAGAAGAAATCTTTTGAGTAATAGAATTAATGAAAATTGTAAAGAGAATAGGAGACAACACGCCACCCTGAGGCACTCCAGCACGTACTTCACACCAAGACGAAAATGTTTCGTCTACCTGAACACGTTGCCTTCTGCCTCTTAGATAACTCTGAAACCAGCCAATCGCCGATGGAGATATGTTAAGAGAACGTAGCAAACTCAATAAGATATCAAAGTTGACAGTACCGAAAGCATTGCTAAAATCTAACAATGTCAGCACTGTAAGTTGTTTATTCTCCATGCCCATTCTAATGTCGTCGGTAATTTTCACGAGCGCTGTGACCGTACTATGACCGGAGCGGAAGCCAGATTGGAGTGGATTAAGAAGGCTATGCCTATTTAGGAATGTTATTAATTGCTGGAGCACTAGTTTTTCTAAAACTTTGGAAAGGAATGGAAGGATGGAGATAGGACGAAAATCAGAGTAATTCATAGAATTAGCCTTTTTGGGGAGTGGAATGGAACTCACTCGAGTAGTTTCTCTTAAATATAAAAACATGATCGTTCAGCGTCCAGCTTCGAAGGTTTGTCCCTTACCACTTGCAACTTAAAGGCGTTTCCCTTCCTCTTTAATCTTTACTAGAGTTTTAATTTTTTTTTATAGGTTTAAGTTTTGTTTTTGTCTTCTTTTTCTATATGCATAAGATGTATCATTTTCTTTATCTAATATGTATAAGTTCGTATATTTAAGTTAGCTGTTACTTTAGTTCGCTTATATAAGTTGTTTTGTCATTGTGATGGGCATATTGAAGGACTATTTAGTCCTTGGGGGCCGGTATGTCCAATCGATTTTGTGATTTATATTTTTTTAGTTTACCATTTTGTAACTAGATGGCGCTAGTAGTACATTGAATCACGCTATCATTTGGTTTGGTCAAAGGTATTTATTTATTTATTTATTTATTTAAAAACTTTATTGACCAACATCAAAAGTTGGAACAAAAGGCGGACTTAATGCCTGAAGGCATTCTCTACCAGTCAACCTTTAGGCCAAACAGAAAGTCATGAAGGCGGTAACAATAAATTTTACAATAAATACTATAATAATAATAATAATAATGAAACAGAAACATAGATAAAATATTATATATATGCATGAGAATACACATTTATAATTAACAGAGACATAATAGAAATTTTAAAAACACAGCGTAGTGAGAGAAAGAAGGAGAAACTTAAGAGAGGTTTTTAATAAGATGATCCTGTAAACGACGCTTGAACAATGCCTTAGTAGGAGCCTTTCTAATTTCTACCGGAAGTTTATTCCATAATCTGACAGCTTGGACAGAGAAAGCGTTAGTTAGGAAACCAGAGAAGTGACTGGGAAAAGAGAGAAGGAGAGAATCAATAGAGCGTAGCTTTCGATCGTGATTGTCAGAAAGAAATTTGAATTTATCCTTTAAGTAATCAGGAGAAAGAGGGTCAAAAAGAATAGAAAAAAGAGAACACAGTAGCCGTAAATCTCTGCGTTGGCGGATAGGGAGCCATTTGAGTTCGGCTCGACAGTGGGAAATGTGGTCGAATTTTCGAAGGCAGAAGATGAAACGCAGGGAATTATTTATGAGGCGATCGAGATTGTTTAAAAAAAATTCATTGAGATCGACATAACACACATCAGCGTAATCGATGATCGGATATATAAGGGCTTGCACTAGCAAAACTTTGGTTTTAATAGGGAGAAAATTTCTTAATCTATTGAGACACCTTAAGGTGGCGGTAACCGAGCGACTAACTTCATTAATATGCACCTTCCAGCTCAAAGTTGAATCAATGTGCAGTCCGAGATCTTTAACATTTTGAGAGTAAGGTATGATATTGTTATTAAACACGATATTTGGCAAAGAAGAAATATCGCACTTGGAAATGATACGGGAACTACCAACAATGATCGCCTGACACTTAGCTGGATTTACCATGATACCATATTTATTAGACCAGTTATATATGTAAGTAAGGTTTTGATTAATTTTATTTACAGCTGAATCGATATCCTCCAACTTAGTATGAATATAGAGTTGCAGATCATCGGCGTAGAAAAGGTAAGAACAGTCGATGTTATAAGTAAGAAAATTTATAAAAATAGAAAAAATAATAGGAGAAAGGATGCCACCCTGCGGCACGCCAGCAGATAGGTCAAGCCGGAAAGAGATTGATCCAGCCTGACCGCTTGCTGGCGGCCGCGAAGATATGATAGTCTCAGTATGGAAAATAACTAAACACCTATACGTTCCGGGAAGTGTGTTTCATTTTAGCATGCACATCACTCTCCCTGGCTTTGTGTAGACACATAAACACTGCAAATGATTTTTTAAAAAACCCGATACTAGAACTATGTAAGTACAAAGCAATTTTACCAACTTACAATGTAACTAGAATGGGTCTCGTGAAAGGTGTTCCGGTTGACTGGTCTATGGAGGATCTTATAGAGTCTATCGAGCTTCCTCATGGTTGTGGTGAAATATTAGAAAATGAGGCGTTTAAATCGTAAAACCATCAACGAAGGAGTTGTGAACTGGATTCCAACTCAGGCAGTGGTAATAACGTTTAAGGGCCAAATCCTTCCCAATAAAATATATTCATTCCATACCTCTCTTCCCGTTAAAACATATAATCTCCCTACTATAATTTGCTTAAACTGTTGTCGTTGTCGCCACATTAAGACTCAGTGTAGATCTACTCCCAGATGTTTTAAATGTTCCCAATCTCATAAGGTGAGTTGTGTGAGGTTACTAAAGATAATTCTACATGCCTTCACTGTTCTGGTAAACACTTTGCTACAGAGAAGGATTGTCCAGAGTATTCGCAACAGCAATCAATAAAAATTGTTATGTCTCAGGACAATATCTCTTACATGGAGGCAGCCTCTCGCTTCCCTAATGTTCGCAGATCCTACGCTGAGGTAGCAAAAGAGATGTTTTCCTCTCCTGTAAATATTCCATCAAGCCCTAGTCCATCTAAATCCTCCCCACCTCCTAATAGATCATATAGACAGACCATCTTCCGTTCTCTTGCCCCTAGAGTTCCTCAAGGGAAGGGGTATGATAAACAAGCCCACCAAGCCATAGTTGGCAATTGCCCTTCCTCCTCTCCAAATGGTTGTGCTCTAAATGTTGATAATCCTTCCCCTCCTAATAACAATCCTAACTTATTAGAATTACTCACCAAAATCCTCCTTAATATTCTAAGCACATGTAATGAAATCCCTTTACCGTCCAACGTTGCCAATGATTTACATCAACTCTTCAACATCCTTAAAAATGGCCCCAATCAGATTCCTTCAATGGAATTGCAAAAGCATTCGTCCTAAGAAACCTGACCTCCTCTCCCTTATTAATTCACATAAACCCATCATTATTGCCCTCTCTGAGACATGGTTAATTCCCGGTTCTCGATTTCGGATTCCGGGTTTTTCCTGTTTGAGGGATGACAGAAGTGATGGGTATGCAGGTAGTGCCATCCTGATCAGGCACTCTATTCCCTTCTCCCAAATTCCCTTACCTTCTTTTAGCCGGCACATCAATGCTGTGGCTATCAAAGCCTTCAACATTTCCTTTTTATCTATTTACATTCCCCGTCCTACTGCTTCACTTGCTCCTGAGTTACACTCCATTTTATCTTCTACAGGACCACGTTTTTTAGAGGTATAGATGTGGATAGGCAAGTCAGCTAGAACTGTATCTTGTGTAAATCGTGATGCTGTTTTCTGACGGCTAGCAAGAGGATTCCTAATGAAGACTTGTTGTTGGGGTGCATACTCAACTTTTGGCTCTCGAGTCCTATTTCTATTTTCAATTAAGTCTCTACGGTTCTTAAGAGAAGTACTGTTTATAATGTTATACACTTCTTTCATTCTTTCTTTATGATTTAATGAGTATTGTTGCAATAAGTGTTGAGTGAAATCTATGTCAACGCAGTCTCTCGGGTCAAAATGTCCGTTTAGTAAGTCAAAGGGTCTACATCTAGTAAAGCTATGTATGGAACTATTATAAACAATAATGGCATATGGCATGAGGTTGATTATGGGCTCATCTTTATGTTTTAACTTCAGGATACGAAGGTGTTCTAATATTGTCGAATGAAATCGTTCAATGTTACCATTATCGATAGGAGAGTGAGCTAAAATTTTATGATGGTTGATTTTGTGTAATCGTGTAAATTCTGAAAATAATTGATTAGTAAATTCTGTTCCGTTATCGGTAACTATATTTATAGGTACACCATGATGGGTACAAAACTTTAATAACGCTTGTAAAATGCTTATGGCTGTTCCATCACGTAAATGGTACGCTTGACCATATTTGGTAAAAACGTCTACGAAGGTTATATATTTTTCATTATGTACAGTGAATAAGTCTATGTGCATAATTTCAAAAGGTTTACTAGCTGGGGGTACTACGTTAAATTGAGGTTTGATTGGATTCCTATCATATTTATCTTGTCCGCATATTGTGCATTCATTTATGAATTTTGAAATATGTTGCTTCATATTCGGCCAATAGTATTTTCGAGATAGGGCAAGGTAGCATTCATTTACTCCACGATGGTTTGTCTTTCCATTATGATAATGAGAAATTATCTCCTGTTATGTTGTCTTAGATTTTCGCGATTATTACACATTGAAATAAAACTAGTTTTTTAACGGACTAACCTTAGTCTGCCCGTGACCACGAACACTGCAAAGTGCTCGAAACGTCGGGATGTTAAAATAAAATAATTAATATACGCGATTAAATCCGTTAAAAAACTAGTTTTATTTCAATTATCTCCTGTTGTCGTAAATATTCTTTTATATTTTCAATTTCAAATTTCGTCAAAACGAGGTTCATCGATGAACTTTTAAACTTTTCTTGAATTATAGGAATTATAGAATACATTTCGAGAGCCGGATTTATAAGTATACCGGTTTTAATTTTAGGATTAACGAATTCTTTTATGGCGTTAACTACTTCTTCTTCTAAGTTGGATTCTAATAATTGTATGGAGGTTCGCGTGTGGTTATCGAATGGTTTCGTCACTGTTGGTTTTCGTTTAACGTCATTAACTATTGTAAAACATATTTGCCTACTAAATCTGTTAAGAGGGTCGTCTGTAATGGGTATATTTAATATAGGATTTTCTTTATCAGAATGTACAGTATCGGTCGAGGAGTTTGAAGATGGTGCTGCATGTTCAGGGGAATTTTGTATTATTTCAGAAGGATTTACTATTAGAGATGCATTTTCAGATGGATTTTGTTCTGGAGGTACATTGTCAGGGGGATCTCTCACAGCAGAGGATATAAAATCGGAAGGGTTACCTAGTAAGGAATTCAGTTCATCAATTTCGTCTATTAAAGTCTTGGTTTCTCCAGTATGTATTTCAATTCGTGAGAGTGCGTCAGCGTTACTATTCATTTTTCCTTTTTTATATATCACTGTAAAGTCATATTCACTTAGTTTTAGTCGCCATCGTGTGAGACGAGAATTTGGTTCTTTCAAATTCATCATCCACTGTAGAGGTTTGTGGTCTGTCAGTATTTTGAAGTTTCGTCCGAATAAATATGGTCTGAAGTATTTGGTCGCCCAAACTATAGCGAGAAGTTCCTTCTCGATGGTGCTATAATTAATTTCACTGTCATTCAATGTTCGGGATGCATAGCATACAGGTCTGTCAGCTCCTACTGGTCCTTGGGCTAGTATGGCTCCAATGGCTAAGTTAGAAGCGTCAGTCGTCAAATTAAACTCTGGTAAAATCTGAGCCGAGATGGCCCAGTGGTTAGAACGCGTGCATCTTAACCGATGATTTCGGGTTCAAACCCAGGCAGGCACCACTGAAATTTCATGTGCTTAAGGCTTTACTTATGATATGTCCAAGGTAAGCTGTTTCGAGTTTGAGGAACTCTGATTTATTCATTTGAACGTTATCCATAACGCGTTGGAAAGTAGAGGGGGCGTTCTTCAGTCCCATGGGCATACGAAGAAACTCAAAATGTCCATGCTCTACATAAAAAGCTGTTTTCGAAATGTCCTGAGGGTCCATCTCTACCTGATAAAACCCACTTGCTAAGTCAAGAGTAGTGAAATAATTACATTTTTTACATTTACCTAATTTGTCAAGGACGTCATTGATATTTGGAATAGGGTATTTGTCTTCTATAGTTTTTTCATTTAATTTACGATAATCTATTACGAGTCGTCATTTTTGTTTACTAGAACAGTCATTCTTTTTCGGTACCACCCAGATTGGTGAGCTCCAAGCAGAGTCAGATGGTCTAATTATTCCTTGATCTAACATTTTAGTTATTTGGTCCCTAACTTCCTGCCTATGTATAAATGGATAGCGGTAGTTTTTCGCATGCACGGGTATTTCGTCAGTGGTTCTAATTCTGTGTTTAATTTTGTTAGTAAATGTTAACGGTTCGCCTTCGATGTAAAAAACATCCGCATATTTAGAACAAAGAGCTATTAGATTACTTTTTTCTTCGTAATTTAAATGATCCGTTCTCAAGCGTGATAGTACTTCTTGTCGGCGTGTCGTATGTCGGGTGCATGTGTTCTCAATATTAAACAACTCAGCACTCGCCGGCCGGTCTAAAGATAATATAATGTCGTTAGGTGTTGGGTTCTCTACCTCTAAATAACCACGGCTATTATTTAATGTGGTAAGACATTCATGGATAATACAATTGCAAATTAATTGCTCTTTAACAAAAACTTCTCCATCCGGGGAGTTAATAGGAATGCAATTCATTTTGAAGTTCCGGCTGGGATAATGTCCTCGTATAGATTAACATTGCGAGAGTTATACATACTAATTGGATTTAAAGAAGTGCAAGTAATTAAGTATCCGTCTTTTAAGTCAATTTTAGCCTCCCATTTTGTTAACAAGTCTAGTCCTATCAGTCCGTCGAAATAGTCATGGAATTTATAAATGAATAATTTAAAGTCTTGAGGATCCCTAAATTCGTCAAAGCACGGTAATGTAATAGAATACTCATTCCTACTTGTCGTATACACATTAGTCACTTCAAATGGATCGTAGTTTAATGGAAAATTTGAAAAATACTTTTCTACAGCGTGAGGGCTAATGAAAGATTGGTTTGCACCGGTATCTATTAAAAGTTTAAGCGGAGGGTTTTTAATTTGAATATACGGTAATTGTCTTTGCGTCTGTAAGTTTAATTCTATTTTGGTTTGGGTGATTTCTGGTCTGAATGAAAATCCTGATCGGTACAAATAGCTTCTGACTGTGGTTCGGCTTCATTTAATAAACGGTCATTATTCGTATCGTAATAAGCAATAGCATTATCGTAATAGTCGGGTCTGTAATTAGTATTGTAGTAGTCTTCAGGTTCATTGTAGTAATTATATTCCTGTTCATAGTAGTAATCCGGGTAATTTTAGTATATATTATCATACGACAAACATTCGTTCATATTCATTTCGCGATATTTTAGGTAATTTGTAGGTGGTGGGTTACCCGATTTACGCCAGTCATGTCCAGTCATTAGGGTATGAGGTAAAGGTCTGGGATTAAAACTCTGGATTCAACTCATAGGCTTTGGCATTGAATTTTGAGGGGAATTATTCCGAGGTGACATACGAAAAACATTGCTGCGTGAATTATAATTAGGCGGTGGTGCACTAAACATCTGTTGCGTTTTTGTATGCATATTATACGGAGGTTGATTTCGATTAAAATTAAATTTAAAAGGCTGTGATTGTTGTATAGGACGTTGTCCTACAGGGGCTGGCCAATTAAATATCGGTGGTTGAAAGTTTTGAGGACGAGATTGTGAGAATGGAATGGGTTGCATTTTAGGGGTCGACTGCTGTTTTAGTCCGTCTGTACGTTGTTGTAAATATGTAACATTTAATTCCTCCTGAACATATTCAAGAGCTTTTTCTATGGTTTCGGGTCGCATACACCGAATTCGTGAACCCAAAGGTTCTTTTAAGCCGCGAACAAATGCCTGCGTAGTAACTTTTCTGTAAAGATCGCGTTTGGCGTCGATCGTAGTCGGTAAAGTCTCGTGAAGTGTAACGTAAGTCATTATCGTACTGATTAGCGTTTGGCAATGGCTATAAAATTCCTGAGGAGTCTTATTTCCTTGTACGGCTAACGAGAGGTCGTTGTATAAAGCTGTTTCGTCCCGTTGGTCAGAAAAATTATTAATTAGTGAAGTTCTGATACCAAGCCAACTATCTGGTATGCCATTAGAATTAATAGTAGCGGCGGCAGTATCCGTAATTTTATTTAGTATCCCGTTTAATAGACACAAGTTAGATAATTCGCTACCAGGCGCGATGTTTAAATATTGCGTTACAATTTGGTCACAAATATTAATAAATCTCGTAACTACATTAGGGTTTCCGTCAAAGTCGGGCACAATCCTAAGGATTTTATAAATGGTGCCCGGATCTTGAGACATATTAGGATTCGTATTATCTAAACCTATTAACTATTAACTTAGAATTAAATTCTAAATTTAAATTTCTGTTACAATCTAAACTACGGCGTCGGGCCTGCTGCGATGCAGATTCCCGATATCTATGAACTCTAGGGTGATAAATTTTGGATTGGAAATACAACTAGGATAAGAGCAACACGAGAAAAGTTCAAATGTACTCACATATACTTCATTTCTGGTTTCTCCTCGTGAATCGAAGTCTGGATTCGCCTTCCGGTTCTGCAGCTGGTCCGTAGATTCTGGATACTAGTGATGACCTAATTGCCCCTATCTAGTATCCTACCGACTGCGCCAGTTACGTTAGCTACAGTCGAAAGGTCGAAAAAAAACCAAAAACTAATTTAAACTTATTTAATTAAAAGAAATTACAATAAAACTTATTTCCTAATTAGCATGTCTAACCTACTCGATGTAAGTAATTGGAATGAAATAAAATAATAATTAAATTATAAAATCACATTTGCAACGTTACACTTAGTTTGGTTCTCACGATGAAGGAATCGCTGCATCATCAGTCCTCTTGATGTGTGTGTACGTAACTAATGCATCCTGACTTGTTTTTATATTGTTAATCATATTTTCATACTTGATAGCGTCGTCATTGTCTAGGTTACCAGTAATAATCTTAATAATAGATCCTATAGGATTTAGAATTCCACGTTTAATCCTTATCGATGGGGCTAACTGTTTAAATTTTTCAATGCTAATGTTTTTCATGTAATCAGTTTGAAGCTTTACATTAAATAACTGAAAATTTGATGTTTTATTGCCAAAATGTTTTTGTATGTATTCATTAAAATTTGCGTACCTTATAATGTTAAATTCTAAGTCCCCGTGAATTGAACTTAAATTTAAAATCTTAATAGTAGTCCACTTATCGTAACTTACGCTAGCTTGATCTTATTTCAGAGTCAACACGCCTGAATTCTTATCTATCCTTTGAAGTTGAAGGCTGTGAATCTCAATGGCCAGGTTCAAGAGCACGAGGGGAATCTGTGGAGGTCGTTTAATGTCCTTAATTGTCACCTTAGTGTCGCGATTATTATTCTAACAGGACAAATATTCCTAACGATTTCACCTGATACTTGTGCCTTTTGGAAACGAGGTTTATCTAGAGTAATTTCACACGTGGGGCTATATACTAGAGGTATTTCTTTATCTTGTGTTCGTGAAATTTGCGTCTTCATATCTATTGTTGCGTTTATCATTTTCAATAAATCTGAACCTATTAATCCGTCGTATCGCTTATCAACATCGTAAACATAGAACTTATGTTTAAGAGAACTTCTAAACGTTTTAACTAGGGGTATATATATAACTTGGTCATGTGAACTACACGCGTGAGTGCTAATAACTTGAAATGGTTCGATATATTTACGGAAAAATAGTGATCGACCTTTCGCTGACTAATAAAACTCCTAGTACTTCCGGTATCGATCATTAGACGTGCATCAATTTCAGGAATATAAATGTGCGGTAATCGCAATTTATACTATTACAATTTAAATACATATATCACTTCGGATGATCTCTGTCCGAGGCTATCATGGGAAAATTTACGTGATCTTCTTGATTGGTAGACTCGTAGACAACAAGCTCTACATTTTCGAAATAAAAATTGTGAAAGGCACCCTAGCTGTTAGCTATTTTTAGTAAAATATAAATTATTTTCACAGTTCGCGTAATCAGGCTGATAATCATAGTCTTGAAATATTTGGGATTTATTGTTATCGTGCATATAAAACATTTTGTTTTCGTCATAATTATGTGTAATCATGTTTTGCCTCAGGGGACGAGAAGTGCGCATCGAAACTTCACTATCTTGTGTGTGGGATAAATTACGTTGTGGTTGATTTTGTGATGGTATACCGAATTTAAATTGATGATTTTGTGCGTTAAAATTGGGTCTGTTCTGTGTATTATCAAATTGAGATCTAAATCCTTGTTGAGGTGCAACACCAAATTTAAAATTGTTGTGGTTCTGTGGACTACCAAAATTTGGTCGGTAACCTTGCTGATTCTGGATACCAAAATTTGGCCTGTAGCTTTGCTGATTCGGAATACCGAATTTAAATTTACCTTGAGGCTGTGATACATCAGGCTTAAGGAAAGTTTGGTTTGGTACACCAAACCTATAAATATTGAAAGCGGATCTAAAATTATTTTGAGGCGTTTGCAGAATTCCAAATTTAAAGTTTTGTCTAACAGGAGAGCCAAATTTATTTGAATTCAATTAGCAATCAAAGTATTTTGATGAGGGTGGTTTGTTTTTATTTTTAGAGTTATATTGAAATTGAAAATTAACTTCTTCCATTACGACACTGAGAGCACTTTCCAAACTTGTGCAATTCTTTAGTCTTATAATTCGGATAATGTCTTTTGGCAAATTAAATAAAATCACATCAAGACACAAATTATTGTAAATAATCATTTTTGCAGCTTTCATTTCCTCACTAGCAAGCAAGTTGACCTTGGAGAAAAGAGTGCTACGAATTTATTGAATTCTATTACAGAATTCCAAAATAACTTTCATTAACATTAATTTTTAGATTTTCCAACTCAATTGCCACGCAGTCTTCCGATCTGGGGTCCCCAAAATGTTAAATAAAAATAGTTTTTAATTGTTCCCAAGTAATTATGTCCTCCCTCTCACTTAATAAAGCCGCTGCTCTACCACATAATCTACTAGTAATAGCATTATTCGGTCCATTATAATTTCTTAATATGTACTCACTTTTCTTAATAAATAAATTTAATATATTTTTATCACCATCAAACTTAGGAATTTAATTTAAAATATCCTTAAAGAACGGTCTTCCATTAGGAAAGTTGCTTCGCTTTGGTCCGGCATTTTTATAATCATTTTATTTAATTTAATCACTTAAAACACTAAAATATAAAAATTCGCTCATAAAATATGTCTGCCAATTACATGCAGAGGTCAAATAACTTTCAACGATTTTAGTTTTAAAGTTACGCAATAAAGTCCTACAGAAACAACACAGGAAATAACAAGGACGAGACAGGATAGTAAAAAGGTCTACTTACAGTCTGCTCAATCCCATGCCTACACGTAGAGCTGCTTGTGTCGTGGACAGGAACCTTCAGCGCCAGGTATATTTAACGTATTTATTTGGTTCGATAATACCCGGAGCCGCGCGTGAGACCAATTTTCGTGTACTCGAATACAGCGTTAAACTCGGCGGATATCCTATTATAATATTTGGGACAGAGACTGCATGATAACTAACTATTGTCATTGTCAAACAATATATATATATATATATATATATATATATATATATATATATATATATAGTTAGCTTGCAATGTAATCTGCCTGATCAACTAGTTTAATCAAATCGCGGGTCCGACCCACGTTGTTTATACTTACGTCGTTTATTGGTGGAGGTGACGCCAAGCCTTTTTTTTTTCTCTCGTTGGAAAAACGAAAATGGGAACGCTACAAAGACTGGGCTAACGCATCAGCGTCTCGTGATGTAAATACCAGCGCATTCAGAAAGGAATATAACTCTGCCGCTAGGTCCTTCAAAAACGTGATCGCTAAAGCGAAGACAGACAGACATTGGCAGAATTGGCGAGAGACTGGTGAGCCTCCCTTCAGGAACACGTGCGTTCTAGTCTCTCGCCAAGGCTGTCTTAGGGAATTTCTGTCAGCCTTCCTTACCATCTCTGCACAAGGACGGTGAGTCATTGGCCCATACAGCGAAGGAGAAGGCTGATCTTTTAGGCTCTCTCTTCGCGGCGAACTCGACTCTGGATGACCGAGGAAAGTCACAACCAACAATCCCGCGGTGTGATACCACAATGCCGGAGGTTAAATTCTGGCAAAGTGCAGTTCGTAAAGCACTTCTTTCCTTGGATATTCATAAGTCGAGTGGACCCGATGGCATTCCTCCAATCGTGCTACGGACTTGTGCTCCCGAGTTGGCGCCGGTCTTAACGCGTCTTTTCCGGCAATCCTATGCATTCGGCGTCGTCCCGAACTCCTGCTTTGGTGCATCCGATCCCTAAAAAGGGCAACCGCTCAGACCCGTCCAATTATAGGCCTATAGCCATCACCTCCTTCTTCTCCAAGATAATGGAGTCCATTATAAGGAAGCAGTTGAGAGCAAGGGGGAGGCATTAGCAGCCAGTCTGGACATAGCGAAAGCCTTCGATCGCGTGTGGCACAAAGCGCTTCTTTCGAAGCTTCCTTCTTATGGGCTTTCCGGGAAATTATGCAATTGGATTACCAGTTTTTTGGCAGATCGGAATATCAAGGTCGTTGTCGACGGTGCATGCTCTGACTTAAAATTCGTCAATGCTGGTGTTCCACAAGGCTGCGTTCTATCACCCACTCTGTTTCTTCTGCATATCAATGACTTGTTGCAAATCAGTAACATTCACTGCTATGCAGACGACAGCACCGTAGACACCTCATACACCCGCCGTGCTAATATTTCTAGGGAAAATGTCGAAGAAAACCGGAACAAACTTGTGTCTGAAATCGAGTCTTCGTTGAACAAAGTCTCGAACTGGGGTCGGCTAAACCTAGTCCATTTCAACCCCAAAAAGACGCAAGTTTGCGCGTTAACTGCTAAAAAAACACCATTTGTCGTATCTCCACGATTCGAGAATATTCCGTTAGCCGCCACAGCTAGTATCGGAATACTTGGCGTCGATGTTTCGAGCATCGTTCAGTTCCGCGGTCAATTGGAAGGCAAAGCCAAATTGGCATAAAAAAAGCTCGGTGTGCTCAGCAAGGCAAGACAGTATTTCACGTCGGCCCATCGTCTAAGTCTATACAAGGCGCAAATTCGGCCTCACATGGAATACTGCTCTCACCTCTGGGCGGGTGCTCCCCAGTACCAGCTCCTTCCATTTGACCGTATCCAACGTAGAGCGGCTCGAATTATCGACGATAAAGCCCTTTCCGATCTGCTTGATCCTTTGGCTTTGCGTAGAGATGTTGGATCGCTCTGCATCTTCTACAGAATTTATCACGGGGAATGTTCCGAGGAATTGTTCGGATTAATCCCGGCTGCTGAATTTCACCTTCGGACATCTCTTCAAAATTCCAAATATCACCCGCACCACCTAGATGTCCGAAAATCCACAATAGCGCGATTTTTAAGACATTTTCTGCCTCGCACAACCACTCTGTGGAACCAGCTTTCGCCGGCGGTTTTTCCGAACCGATACGACTTGGGAACCTTCAAGAAAAGAGCGTACTCTTTCCTGAAAGGCCGGCAACGCACCTGCAAGCCCCCCGGTGTTGCAGATGTCCATGGGCGGTGGTAGTCACTTTCCATCAGGTGAGCCTCCTGCTCGTTTGCCACCTATGCCATAAAAAAAAACGCATTACCGCATTACCGCGCCACGTGATGGAAAGTGGGGGGGGGTGTGGGGGACTCCCCGGAGCCCTGGACGCCGAGTGCGCCCAGGTACGCCGAGTTTACCCACTAAAAAACCAGCGGGTCTCCGTCTTTTGGCGGGCGCTACGGGATCGCTTACGCATGCTACCGTAACGCCCTGACGGTCGGCCCGCCTATGAGGGCCTCCAATACCTAGGGGGGATTCTCGGGGTACTGAGACCCCCCTGGTTCCTGCGGCGCCTATTGAGGCGGCATCCTCTTCCCGCTCCCGCTCCGCGGCTTCCTTCTGCGACATCACGTTTTCGCAGAAGGAGCGCATTTCCGACCAACACGTCTCACTGCCGAGCATTTCGTTGACGACGTTTGACAGCGAGAGGTCGCCGCCTCTCATAGACGCCGCCAAGGAGTGCCTCTGGGGCCCCACGCGGCACACTCACTCAGGGTGTGATGCACCGTGTCGACTGGCGCACCACACTCGTGGCAGGAGGGTGACACCTCCGTACTTACCGAAGCATTCGTGCCCGGTAAGTACCTGTGTCATCCTGAAGGTGAGTGTGCCCTTCTTCCTCTCGACCCAGCGACTCAAGTGGGGACGGATCGCCTCCACTGTCGCCAGGCCCGCCGTAGGTGACCCCAGATCCACCTGCCATCGGGCGATCAGGGCTTGCTGGGCCAGAGCCCTGATCCGCCCGACCTCCGCCGACCCCGGACGGTCACCGCGGTTCCTTCTCACCGCTATGACCCTCTGCGGCTCTTGTCAGCGGTGAGGGAGGTGACGCCAAGCCTTCCTCAGATTCCGAAGATGAAGAAGAATCTCTCCTATCACTGGACACCTCGGATACTTGTCGAGACGACCGCTCTCCATCTGAATCAACGGCATCTGACTTATCCTTATCTTTACCTTTATCGCTTACGATACTCATTCGTAAATTGTTTCCCTTATGCGATGAAAGCACGTTTTTAACAAAAAAAATCGCCTTAAAATTCACTATGTTAAGTAATTTTTGACCATCTAAAACTCGATAGAAAATTTTAAAATTTTACGCGGCGAGATTTACAAACACTATGATTCGAAAATGTCAGTGGCGCGTAAAATTGAAACAAGATAGCGGGCTCTGCTCTGTGTGAAAGAACACACCAGCAGATTTGTGGTAACAAAAGACGGAAAGAGGAACTCCTATTTTATAATTGTTTTTGGTAAGATTTATGGATGCTTCTTCAAACAATGCTGTGTGTTTTAAATACACATATAATAACGCGCGCTTAGATCGGCAGTATTATAGCCACATTGGGAGATAACGGGTAGGCGGGTAGCCGCGGTGCGGGGATGGTAGGAATCTCCTTCCGCGTCCGCGTCGTCGTCGTCTCGATATCTCGCGCGGTATTTTTAATTTTGAGATAACTTTTAAGTAGTTAATTAATTTATATGGCATAAATACTCATTATAATCTGCGTGAAATTCTTAAGACAACTAACTTATTTAAATTGAAAAAGATTAACAAAGTATCCGTTAAAATGGCTTTCCAATTACAGCATTGGACGTGACCATTTTTTAAAAAGTAAAATCAGAATAGTAAGTTATCCTTAAAAGATGGATATACACTATCGCAGACTTTTCTGTAGATCTATAAAAAAGGAATATTCGCCTCATACATTGTTTTATTATATCTCAAAGGAATTAGACAGCGTTTCCGATGAACCATATTATTATTATGTATGGTATTCAAGCCGGCCGCGTCTGTCTGTCTGTATGTTTTTTTTTTTTACTATAAAACATCCACGGGCTCACAGTTGCCCGTGCCTTTTTTTACATTTTATTTTTATAAATTGTGGCGTTATTTTATATTTTTACTAAACATCAGCAGATCTTCGCTGGACTTCGCGAGCTTGTCGTCTTCTTGGAAGACGTGGCCCACACTGACATTATTTTTTTTTCGGGCCCTGCTCCGTGCTCGATCAGAAAGAGCACAGCCTCGGCGACTCTGATGTCGCGTTTATGTATAGATGTCTTAAGGCTGTGCTCTAGGATGGTCTTTTCTGAAACACCCGCCGCTCGGCCGATGAATCTGCCGATAGCGTCGCTTCCATCGTCCGTGTAATAGACACAGGTGTTAGTGTGTCTAGTGATTGCCACAACTGCGTGAGGAACACTTTCGTGTATATAGAGCCTTACATTCTTCGACTGGACTATGATAACGTCGCCGTAGGTCTGTCCCTGACGTTCATGGATGGTCATGACGCTTGAACCTTCACCTTTTCCGTATCCCTGGTCCATCAGGAGTTTCTTTTCCTCCTGCGTATGGGCCAGATATAGGGTTTTGGTTTGGTCGGATGATATGTTGGCGTTTTTTTTTTTTTTTTTTTTTTTTTTTTTTATGTCATAAGGTGGCAAACGAGCAGGAGGCTCACCTGATGGAAAGTGACTACCACCGCCCATGGACATCTGCAACACCGGGGGGCTTGCAGGTGCGTTGCCGGCCTTTCAGGAAAGAGTACGCTCTTTTCTTGAAGGTTCCCAAGTCGTATCGGTTCGGAAAAACCGCCGGCGAAAGCTGGTTCCACAGAGTGGTTGTGCGAGGCAGAAAATGTCTTAAAAATCGCGCTGTTGTGGATTTTCGGACATCTAGGTGGTGCGGGTGATATTTGGAATTTTGACGAGATGTCCGAAGGTGAAATTCAGCAGCCGGGATTAGTTCGAACAATTCCTCGGAACATTCCCCGTGATAAATTCTGTAGAAGATGCAGAGCGATCCAACATCTCTACGCAAAGCCAAAGGATCAAGCAGATCGGAAAGGGCTTGATCGTCGATAATTCGAGCCGCTCTACGTTGGATACGGTCAAATGGAAGGAGCTGGTACTGGGGAGCACCCGCCCAGAGGTGAGAGCAGTATTCCATGTGAGGCCGAATTTGCGCCTTGTATAGTCTTAGACGATGGGCCGACGTGAAATACTGTCTTGCCTTGCTGAGCACACCAAGCTTTTTTGATGCCAATTTGGCTTTGCCTTCCAATTGACCGCGGAACTGAACGAGACTCGAAACATCAACGCCAAGTATTCCGATACTAGCTGTAGCGGCTAACGGAATGTTCTCGAATCGTGGAGATACGACAAATGGTGTTTTTTTAGCAGTTAACGCGCAAACTTGCGTCTTTTTGGGGTTGAAGTGAACTAGGTTTAGCCGACCCCAGTTCGAGACTTTGTTTAACGAAGACTCGATTTCAGATACAAGTTTGTTCCGGTTTTCTTCGACGTTTTCCCGAGAAATATTAGCACGGCCGGTGTATGAGGTGTCTACGGTGCTGTCGTCTGCATAGCAATGAATGTTACTGATTTGCAACAAGTCATTGATATGCAGAAGAAACAGAGTGGGTGATAGAACGCAGCCTTGTGGAACACCAGCATTGACGAATTTTAAGTCAGAGCATGCACCGTCCACAACGACCTTGATGCTCCGATCTGCCAAAAAACTGGTAATCCAATTGCATAATTTCCCGGGAAGCCCATAGGAAGGAAGCTTCGAAAGAAGCGCTTTGTGCCACACGCGATCGAAGGCCTTCGCTATGTCCAGACTGGCTGCTAATGCCTCCCCTTTGCTCTCAACTGCTTCCGCCCATCTATGAGTAAGGTAAACTAGAAGATCACCGGCTGAGCGACCCCGACGGAAACCGTACTGGCGGTCGCTAATCAGCTGGTACTCCTCTAGGTACCGCAGGAGCTGGCAGTTTATAATGGACTCCATTACCTTGGAGAACAAGGGGGTGATGGCTATAGGCCTATAATTGGACGGGTCTGAGCGGTTGCCCTTTTTAGGGATCGGATGCACCAAAGCAGTCTTCCAGGAGTTCGGGACGACGCCGAATGCATAGGATTGCCGGAAAAGACGCGTTAAGACCGGCGCCAACTCGGGAGCACAAGTCCGTAGCACGATTGGAGGGATGCCATCGGGTCCACTCGACTTATGAATATCCAAGGAAAGAAGTGCTTTACGAACTGCACTTTGCCGGAATTTAACCTCCGGCATCGTGGTATCACACCGCGGGATTGTTGGTGGTGACTTTCCTCGGTCATCCAGAGTCGAGTTCGCTGCGAAGAGAGAGCCTAAAAGATCAGCCTTCTCCTTCTCCTTGGCGTCAGTGAATATCTCCATTTTGAGGGAGTGGACGATGGGGCTTGCAGAGTAGATGTTACGGTAGACCTCGCTAATGGCGTATGCGACGTCCAGGGAGTTTCGGTGCGTACAGGATAACTCACGGGTGATGTTTGTTGTCAGGCTTGGTCGGCAGTACCTCATTTCGAACAGATTTTCTCTGTCGAAAGGCAACTGGTTGATATCTCCGATGAGGACTACCTCGCTAGCTCCGGACAGCTGCGGATTACTATGCTCCGAAGTGGTTCATGAGGGCTTCGTCTATCGTAAGACGGTTACATTTTATGCTCTCGTTGAACCCGTTCACTAGCACGGATGCCATAGTTCGTACCCTTGATTTAGCTTTTTCGCCAAATCGGTGTGTAAGTTGTTCTTTCAGGTCTTTGGCGGCTTCGATTGTGGAGGTGACTACCACTTCTTTGTCCTCATCAAAATTCCTTACAATGTGAGTCGTCTTTCCGCATCCTGGTACCCCGTTTATCCACGATATCTGTGGCAGTTCCCCACCCACGAGAGGTGCGTCGACCCCCGGACCTTCTGAGATGGACTTTGCCATCCTGTCGTCTAGCATTACTTTCGTGCATCTGGCCACTACTACCACCGGATCTCCTATTGGTGTGAAGAACCTAGGGAATGCGTCTTTTCGCCCCTCATCTTCAACCAGGCCCACGAATCCTTCTGCAGCGCTGTAAGCAGCCATATACCGCCCCGACATTTTCCCTTTGATAACTTGGGATGTGTCGTTGTGGTATATGGCCGCCTCGGCTTCTTCAAGCTCCACTTCCAGCAGCTTTTCGTTACCGCGTTGGTAGGTCTGCATGATCTTTTTGCAGGTGGCTAAGTGGACCTCACGGGTGGCCGTCACAATAGCCCGGAACTCTAGGAAAGCATTCACTGCATGGTCTCGAGGGTTTGACGCTGGTCTCAGCTTTGGTGGTATTACTTGACCCTTATCGGCCCTTGTTAGATGGGCGCGTGTTGTTACCAGATCGCGGATTAAACACGTCACCGCCCTCACTGCAGGTCCAGAGCTCGGCCGTCGGGGTCTGGGCCGTTCTCTGCGCCGCTATTTTTAACTGCAATCGCTCAGATCCGCTTAACTGGGACTCTATGGTGGCCGGCTTTGCAGTTGGGAATGTTGTTGGGATCTCGGGTTTCAGGAAACCTAGGTCTTCCCCCCTGTCGTCATATGCGATAACCTCATGTTTTTTCTAACAGGCAGCCAAAGCGGACAGCAATATCACCTGTTTCAAAGCCGACTCTCATGGCGTTCACGCTTATTGTACTTGGGTTCCCTCCGTGGTCCTCCTCGCCCATCTTCGAGAGCATTCTGCACGCCATTGCAAAGGGGGCTTCCTCTTCCCGTTCGAAAAGTGCGACCACTTTGTTTCGTAGTCGCATCAGTCAACAGGTCAAAGCACCCGGCATTTGCGTTGTTAGCGCGTCGATGGTGGTCCGTTTGATGCTAAATTTAGAAGTGCTCCCTTTAATGAGCAAGGCTATTCCAGGAGACACAGTCAAGCGATCTGAGCCCTCCGGACAACAGAATCCAATGCCCACCCTCTCAGTATGTTTGCGATAAACTCCAAAACTACTGAACGGATTTTCAAACGGTTTTCACTAATAGACAGAATGATTCATGAGGAAGGTTTAGGTACATAATTCATTATGATTTTTGTGTAAGTAAGTTGAAAGAGAACGACAATTGTTAAACATGTCGGAAAGCCACCAGGGAGTTTTCGTCGGAAACGCTGTCTAATTCCTTTGAGATATAATAAAACAATGTATGAGGCGAATATTCCTTTTTTATAGATCTACAGAAAAGTCTGCGATAGTGTATATCCATCTTTTAAGGATAACTTACTATTCTGATTTTACTTTTTAAAAAATGGTCACGTCCAATGCTGTAATTGGAAAGCCATTTTAACGGATACTTTGTTAATCTTTTTCAATTTAAATAAGTTAGTTGTCTTAAGAATTTCACGCAGATTATAATGATTATTTATGCCATATAAATTAATTAACTACTTAAAAGTTATCTCAAAATTAAAAATACCGCGCGAGATATCGAGACGACGACGACGCGGACGCGGAAGGAGATTCCTACCATCCCCGCACCGCGGCTACCCGCCTACCCGTTATCTCCCAATGTGGCTATAATACTGCCGATCTAAGCGCGCGTTATTATATGTGTATTTAAAACACACAGCATTGTTTGAAGAAGCATCCATAAATCTTACCAAAAACAATTATAAAATAGGAGTTCCTCTTTCCGTCTTTTGTTACCACAAATCTGCTGGTGTGTTCTTTCACACAGAGCAGAGCCCGCTATCTTGTTTCAATTTTACGCGCCACTGACATTTTCGAATCATAGTGTTTGTAAATCTCGCCGCGTAAAATTTTAAAATTTTCTATCGAGTTTTAGATGGTCAAAAATTACTTAACATAGTGAATTTTAAGGCGATTTTTTTTGTTAAAAACGTGCTTTCATCGCATAAGGGAAACAATTTACGAATGAGTATCGTAAGCGATAAAGGTAAAGATAAGGATAAGTCAGATGCCGTTGATTCAGATGGAGAGCGGTCGTCTCGACAAGTATCCGAGGTGTCCAGTGATAGGAGAGATTCTTCTTCATCTTCGGAATCTGAGGAAGGCTTGGCGTCACCTCCCTCACCGCTGACAAGAGCCGCAGAGGGTCATAGCGGTGAGAAGGAACCGCGGTGACCGTCCGGGGTCGGCGGAGGTCGGGCGGATCAGGGCTCTGGCCCAGCAAGCCCTGATCGCCCGATGGCAGGTGGATCTGGGGTCACCTACGGCGGGCCTGGCGACAGTGGAGGCGATCCGTCCCCACTTGAGTCGCTGGGTCGAGAGGAAGAAGGGCACACTCACCTTCAGGATGACACAGGTACTTACCGGGCACGAATGCTTCGGTAAGTACCTGCACGGGATAGCGCGGCGGGAGGTGTCACCCTCCTGCCACGAGTGTGGTGCGCCAGTCGACACGGTGCATCACACCCTGAGTGAGTGTGCCGCGTGGGGCCCCAGAGGCACTCCTTGGCGGCGTCTATGAGAGGCGGCGACCTCTCGCTGTCAAACGTCGTCAACGAAATGCTCGGCAGTGAGACGTGTTGGTCGGAAATGCGCTCCTTCTGCGAAAACGTGATGTCGCAGAAGGAAGCCGCGGAGCGGGAGCGGGAAGAGGATGCCGCCTCAATAGGCGCCGCAGGAACCAGGGGGGTCTCAGTACCCCGAGAATCCCCCCTAGGTATTGGAGGCCCTCATAGGCGGGCCGACCGTCAGGGCGTTACGGTAGCATGCGTAAGCGATCCCGTAGCGCCCGCCAAAAGACGGAGACCCGCTGGTTTTTTAGTGGGTAAACTCGGCGTACCTGGGCGCACTCGGCGTCCAGGGCTCCGGGGAGTCCCCCACACCCCCCCCCACTTTCCATCACGTGGCGCGGTAATGCGGTAATGCGTTTTTTTTTATGGCATAGGTGGCAAACGAGCAGGAGGCTCACCTGATGGAAAGTGACTACCACCGCCCATGGACATCTGCAACACCGGGGGGCTTGCAGGTGCGTTGCCGGCCTTTCAGGAAAGAGTACGCTCTTTTCTTGAAGGTTCCCAAGTCGTATCGGTTCGGAAAAACCGCCGGCGAAAGCTGGTTCCACAGAGTGGTTGTGCGAGGCAGAAAATGTCTTAAAAATCGCGCTATTGTGGATTTTCGGACATCTAGGTGGTGCGGGTGATATTTGGAATTTTGAAGAGATGTCCGAAGGTGAAATTCAGCAGCCGGGATTAATCCGAACAATTCCTCGGAACATTCCCCGTGATAAATTCTGTAGAAGATGCAGAGCGATCCAACATCTCTACGCAAAGCCAAAGGATCAAGCAGATCGGAAAGGGCTTTATCGTCGATAATTCGAGCCGCTCTACGTTGGATACGGTCAAATGGAAGGAGCTGGTACTGGGGAGCACCCGCCCAGAGGTGAGAGCAGTATTCCATGTGAGGCCGAATTTGCGCCTTGTATAGACTTAGACGATGGGCCGACGTGAAATACTGTCTTGCCTTGCTGAGCACACCGAGCTTTTTTTATGCCAATTTGGCTTTGCCTTCCAATTGACCGCGGAACTGAACGATGCTCGAAACATCGACGCCAAGTATTCCGATACTAGCTGTGGCGGCTAACGGAATATTCTCGAATCGTGGAGATACGACAAATGGTGTTTTTTTAGCAGTTAACGCGCAAACTTGCGTCTTTTTGGGGTTGAAATGGACTAGGTTTAGCCGACCCCAGTTCGAGACTTTGTTCAACGAAGACTCGATTTCAGACACAAGTTTGTTCCGGTTTTCTTCGACATTTTCCCTAGAAATATTAGCACGGCGGGTGTATGAGGTGTCTACGGTGCTGTCGTCTGCATAGCAGTGAATGTTACTGATTTGCAACAAGTCATTGATATGCAGAAGAAACAGAGTGGGTGATAGAACGCAGCCTTGTGGAACACCAGCATTGACGAATTTTAAGTCAGAGCATGCACCGTCGACAACGACCTTGATATTCCGATCTGCCAAAAAACTGGTAATCCAATTGCATAATTTCCCGGAAAGCCCATAAGAAGGAAGCTTCGAAAGAAGCGCTTTGTGCCACACGCGATCGAAGGCTTTCGCTATGTCCAGACTGGCTGCTAATGCCTCCCCCTTGCTCTCAACTGCTTCCTTATAATGGACTCCATTATCTTGGAGAAGAAGGAGGTGATGGCTATAGGCCTATAATTGGACGGGTCTGAGCGGTTGCCCTTTTTAGGGATCGGATGCACCAAAGCAGGAGTTCGGGACGACGCCGAATGCATAGGATTGCCGGAAAAGACGCGTTAAGACCGGCGCCAACTCGGGAGCACAAGTCCGTAGCACGATTGGAGGAATGCCATCGGGTCCACTCGACTTATGAATATCCAAGGAAAGAAGTGCTTTACGAACTGCACTTTGCCAGAATTTAACCTCCGGCATTGTGGTATCACACCGCGGGATTGTTGGTTGTGACTTTCCTCGGTCATCCAGAGTCGAGTTCGCCGCGAAGAGAGAGCCTAAAAGATCAGCCTTCTCCTTCGCTGTATGGGCCAATGACTCACCGTCCTTGTGCAGAGATGGTAAGGAAGGCTGACAGAAATTCCCTAAGACAGCCTTGGCGAGAGACTAGAACGCACGTGTTCCTGAAGGGAGGCTCACCAGTCTCTCGCCAATTCTGCCAATGTCTGTCTGTCTTCGCTTTAGCGATCACGTTTTTGAAGGACCTAGCGGCAGAGTTATATTCCTTTCTGAATGCGCTGGTATTTACATCACGAGACGCTGATGCGTTAGCCCAGTCTTTGTAGCGTTCCCATTTTCGTTTTTCCAACGAGAGAAAAAAAAAAGGCTTGGCGTCACCTCCACCAATAAACGACGTAAGTATAAACAACGTGGGTCGGACCCGCGATTTCCCCCACCGACTACGTTCTGAGCCGAGGTGCGATCTCATAGGAGACACCCTCAGGACGAACGTCACTCTCGAGCCCAAAAGGGTTCACTCTAAGGCAGAGTCGTAACACTCGCCCCAACGTTCGGTGACGCTGTAAAGGCCAGTAGGGCCAACAGCAATACTCAAACATGAAAAAAAAAAAAAAAAAAAAAAAAACCCGCGATTTGATTAAACTAGTTGATCAGGCAGATTACATTGCAAGCTAAATATATATATATATATATATATATATATATATATATATATATATATATATATTGTTTGACAATGACAATAGTTAGTTATCATGCAGTCTCTGTCCCAAATATTATAATAGGATATCCGCCGAGTTTAACGCTGTATTCGAGTACACGAAAATTGGTCTCACGCGCGGCTCCGGGTATTATCGAACCAAATAAATACGTTAAATATACCTGGCGCTGAAGGTTCCTGTCCACGACACAAGCAGCTCTACGTGTAGGCATGGGATTGAGCAGACTGTAAGTAGACCTTTTTACTATCCTGTCTCGTCCTTGTTATTTCCTGTGTTGTTTCTGTAGGACTTTATTGCGTAACTTTAAAACTAAAATCGTTGAAAGTTATTTGACCTCTGCATGTAATTGGCAGACATATTTTATGAGCGAATTTTTATATTTTAGTGTTTTAAGTGATTAAATTAAATAAAATGATTATAAAAATGCCGGACCAAAGCGAAGCAACTTTCCTAATGGAAGACCGTTCTTTAAGGATATTTTAAATTAAATTCCTAAGTTTGATGGTGATAAAAATATATTAAATTTATTTATTAAGAAAAGTGAGTACATATTAAGAAATTATAATGGACCGAATAATGCTATTACTAGTAGATTATGTGGTAGAGCAGCGGCTTTATTAAGTGAGAGGGAGGACATAATTACTTGGGAACAATTAAAAACTATTTTTATTTAACATTTTGGGGACCCCAGATCGGAAGACTGCGTGGCAATTGAGTTGGAAAATCTAAAAATTAATGTTAATGAAAGTTATTTTGGAATTCTGTAATAGAATTCAATAAATTCGTAGCACTCTTTTCTCCAAGGTCAACTTGCTTGCTAGTGAGGAAATGAAAGCTGCAAAAATGATTATTTACAATAATTTGTGTCTTGACGTGATTTTATTTAATTTGCCAAAAGACATTATCCGAATTATAAGACTAAAGAATTGCACAAGTTTGGAAAGTGCTCTCAGTGTCGTAATGGAAGAAGTTAATTTTCAATTTCAATATAACTCTAAAAATAAAAACAAACCACCCTCATCAAAATACTTTGATTGCTAATTGAATTCAAATAAATTTGGCTCTCCTGTTAGACAAAACTTTAAATTTGGAATTCTGCAAACGCCTCAAAATAATTTTAGATCCGCTTTCAATATTTATAGGTTTGGTGTACCAAACCAAACTTTCCTTAAGCCTGATGTATCACAGCCTCAAGGTAAATTTAAATTCGGTATTCCGAATCAGCAAAGCTACAGGCCAAATTTTGGTATCCAGAATCAGCAAGGTTACCGACCAAATTTTGGTAGTCCACAGAACCACAACAATTTTAAATTTGGTGTTGCACCTCAACAAGGATTTAGATCTCAATTTGATAATACACAGAACAGACCCAATTTTAACGCACAAAATCAGCAATTTAAATTCGGTATACCATCACAAAATCAACCACAACGTAATTTATCCCACACACAAGATAGTGAAGTTTCGATGCGCACTTCTCGTCCCCTGAGGCAAAACATGATTACACATAATTATGACGAAAACAAAATGTTTTATATGCACGATAACAATAAATCCCAAATATTTCAAGACTATGATTATCAGCCTGATTACGCGAACTGTGAAAATAATTTATATTTTACTAAAAATAGCTAACAGCTAGGGTGCCTTTCACAATTTTTATTTCGAAAATGTAGAGCTTGTTGTCTACGAGTCTACCAATCAAGAAGATCACGTAAATTTTCCCATGATAGCCTCGGACAGAGATCATCCGAAGTGATATATGTATTTAAATTGTAATAGTATAAATTGCGATTACCGCACATTTATATTCCTGAAATTGATGCACGTCTAATGATCGATACCGGAAGTACTAGGAGTTTTATTAGTCAGCGAAAGGTCGATCACTATTTTTCCGTAAATATATCGAACCATTTCAAGTTATTAGCACTCACGCGTGTAGTTCACATGACCAAGTTATATATATACCCCTAGTTAAAACGTTTAGAAGTTCTCTTAAACATAAGTTCTATGTTTACGATGTTGATAAGCGATACGACGGATTAATAGGTTCAGATTTATTGAAAATGATAAACGCAACAATAGATATGAAGACGCAAATTTCACGAACACAAGATAAAGAAATACCTCTAGTATATAGCCCCACGTGTGAAATTACTCTAGATAAACCTCGTTTCCAAAAGGCACAAGTATCAGGTGAAATCGTTAGGAATATTTGTCCTGTTAGAATAATAATCGCGACACTAAGGTGACAATTAAGGACATTAAACGACCTCCACAGATTCCCCTCGTGCTCTTGAACCTGGCCATTGAGATTCACAGCCTTCAACTTCAAAGGATAGATAAGAATTCAGGCGTGTTGACTCTGAAATAAGATCAAGCTAGCGTAAGTTACGATAAGTGGACTACTATTATGGAGGTCATAAACCCTAACGACGACGCTGAAGATTTAACCCTTAAATTTTCATCATTGCGAAAATTAATAAGAACTCTAGCGTACTGGACTGTTACGAGTAGGAGGTCGAATGGAGAATTCCGAGTTACCAGACAACAGCAAACATCCTATTATTATTAACGGAGACTCTCATATAGCCAAACTTATTGTCACTGATGCTCACGAGAAGACATTACATGGTGGTCAGCAGTTAATGTGTAATTTAGTTAGAACCAAATATTGGGTCACTAACTTAAAAAACTTAGCCAAAAGAGTAATTCATTCTTGTATTGCTTGTACAAGAAATGCGGCCAAATTTCGAACTCAGTTAATGGGTCAGTTACCACCTTGTCGGGTAATACCTGATAAGCCGTTTGCAAACTCAGGCGTAGATTACGCGGGACCCATTGCCATACGTACATCAAAGGGAAGAGGCCATAAATCTCATAAAGGGTATATTTGCCTATTTGTTTGCATGGCCACGCGAGCTGTCCACATTGAAGCCGTTTCAGACCTCACGACAGAAGGATTCTTAGCTGCTTTTAAGCGTTTCGTCGCCCGAAGAGGTCGCTGCAATCATTTGTGGAGCGATAATGGCACTAATTTTGTCGGGGCCTCGCGCGAGCTTAAAAACTTATTTTCACACGAAAAGTCGTCTATCGGAACTGAAATCGCAGCGTTACTGGCCAACAATGGTACAGAATGGCACTTCATTCCGCCGTATGCCCCAAATTTCGGTGGACTATGGAAGGCAGGAATAAAAAGCACAAAGCACCATCTGCGCAGAGTTATAGGCGACTCTACCTTGACATACGAAGAATTGTCCACGGTTCTAGCTCAAATCGAAGCGTGTCTCAATTCGCGACCACTTTCAGTTACTGGATCAGACCCAGACAATGCATTACCTTTGACATCTGGCCATTTTTTGGTTGGCGAGCCATTTTTAACAGCCCCTGACCACAGTTATGCAAATAAATCAATAAGCTCCACTGCGTCGTTGGCAACTAACACAAAAAATGTTGCAGTGTTTTTGGAAGAGATGGTCTCAGGAATACTTGACCCATTTCTTTCAAAGATATAAATGGAATGTAAAAATCCCAGAATTGAAAATAGGAAATGTGGTTTTAGTGCGTTAGGACGGTTTACCTCCTGCTAAGTGGCTTTGTGGAAGAGTGGTAAATCTTATTTATTTATTTATTTTATTTAAATACTTTATTGTACACCACAGATTAGCCTTATAGTAAGTTTATATAAAGAAACGATGGTACAACCGGCGGTCTTATCGCTTTAAAGCGATTTCTTCCAGACAACCGAGGTGATATGGAGTAGTAGCCAACAGAGAGATGGTAGGTGGTGTAAAATAGACTACATACATAGATACAAATAATATAATACATACATAAACTACTACATACATATAGCTAAGTACATAAATACATTTATACATACATATATAACATAAAGTCATACATAAATACATACAAATATACAGATATATACAAATAACAAATAGTATCTAGTCGCCATTCAGTGTGAGAGTGTGAGGTAATAATTAGTGACTTTAGTTTTAAATAATGTTAAAGAGGTTGCAGATTTGATATTAAGCGGGAGGGCATTCCACAATCGAGTAGCCTCAGCCGTAAAAGATTTTTTGAAAAAAATTGTTTTCTGCACAGGTGGATTTAAAAATAAATTTTCAGATGAACGTAAGTTCATGTTGTGCCCGTCAATAACATTGCGAGAATTCAAAAATGTAAATTTTTCTTTCAGATAAATAGGTGAGTGAGGATTGAATAACACACAGTACAGAAGACAAACAATATGTAGATTCCGGCGAAAACGAATAGGTAACCACTTGAGCTGAGTACGAAATTCAGAGACATGGTCATATTTGCGTAAGCCAAATATGAACCGAATAGCTAGATTTTGAAGACGCTCAAGTTTATTTAATTGGTCCTCATTTAAATCTAGATAGCTTGCGTCTGCATAATCGAGAATAGATAGAAGTAGAGAATGTGCTAACATAGTCTTGGTGGAAATAGGAAGAAAAGAACGGAGACGTCGTAGAGAGCCCATCGCCGCAAACATTTTCCTGCTGACTACATTTAACTGATGTGACCATGAAAGTGTAGAATCTAGATGTATACCGAGATTTTTGACCGTGGAACTATATGGTATAGTACAATTATCTAATATAATCGTAGGAATGTTTCTCCAGTCAACTCTTGAAATCATAGCGGTACTGCCAATAATAATGGCCTGTGATTTTGATGGATTGATCTTTAAACCATAACACTTGCTCCAATCACTGATTGTAGCCAGGTCATCATTAATGGCAGTGATAGCGCTGGGCAAGTTATCCAAGGTTGACTGGGTATAAAGCTGGAGATCATCTGCATACATGTGGTAGAGAGAAGAAATCTTTTGAGTAATAGAATTAATGAAAATTGTAAAGAGAATAGGAGACAACACGCCACCCTGAGGCACTCCAGCACGTACTTCACACCAAGACGAAAATGTTTCGTCTACCTGAACACGTTGCCTTCTGCCTCTTAGATAACTCTGAAACCAGCCAATCGCCGATGGAGATATGTTAAGAGAACGTAGCAAACTCAATAAGATATCAAAGTTGACAGTACCGAAAGCATTGCTAAAATCTAACAATGTCAGCACTGTAAGTTGTTTATTCTCCATGCCCATTCTAATGTCGTCGGTAATTTTCACGAGCGCTGTGACCGTACTATGACCGGAGCGGAAGCCAGATTGGAGTGGATTAAGAAGGCTATGCCTATTTAGGAATGTTATTAATTGCTGGAGCACTAGTTTTTCTAAAACTTTGGAAAGGAATGGAAGGATGGAGATAGGACGAAAATCAGAGTAATTCATAGAATTAGCCTTTTTGGGGAGTGGAATGGAACTCACTCGAGTAGTTTCTCTTAAATATAAAAACATGATCGTTCAGCGTCCAGCTTCGAAGGTTTGTCCCTTACCACTTGCAACTTAAAGGCGTTTCCCTTCCTCTTTAATCTTTACTAGAGTTTTAATTTTTTTTTATAGGTTTAAGTTTTGTTTTTGTCTTCTTTTTCTATATGCATAAGATGTATCATTTTCTTTATCTAATATGTATAAGTTCGTATATTTAAGTTAGCTGTTACTTTAGTTCGCTTATATAAGTTGTTTTGTCATTGTGATGGGCATATTGAAGGACTATTTAGTCCTTGGGGGCCGGTATGTCCAATCGATTTTGTGATTTATATTTTTTTAGTTTACCATTTTGTAACTAGATGGCGCTAGTAGTACATTGAATCACGCTATCATTTGGTTTGGTCAAAGGTATTTATTTATTTATTTATTTATTTAAAAACTTTATTGACCAACATCAAAAGTTGGAACAAAAGGCGGACTTAATGCCTGAAGGCATTCTCTACCAGTCAACCTTTAGGCCAAACAGAAAGTCATGAAGGCGGTAACAATAAATTTTACAATAAATACTATAATAATAATAATAATAATGAAACAGAAACATAGATAAAATATTATATATATGCATGAGAATACACATTTATAATTAACAGAGACATAATAGAAATTTTAAAAACACAGCGTAGTGAGAGAAAGAAGGAGAAACTTAAGAGAGGTTTTTAATAAGATGATCCTGTAAACGACGCTTGAACAATGCCTTAGTAGGAGCCTTTCTAATTTCTACCGGAAGTTTATTCCATAATCTGACAGCTTGGACAGAGAAAGCGTTAGTTAGGAAACCAGAGAAGTGACTGGGAAAAGAGAGAAGGAGAGAATCAATAGAGCGTAGCTTTCGATCGTGATTGTCAGAAAGAAATTTGAATTTATCCTTTAAGTAATCAGGAGAAAGAGGGTCAAAAAGAATAGAAAAAAGAGAACACAGTAGCCGTAAATCTCTGCGTTGGCGGATAGGGAGCCATTTGAGTTCGGCTCGACAGTGGGAAATGTGGTCGAATTTTCGAAGGCAGAAGATGAAACGCAGGGAATTATTTATGAGGCGATCGAGATTGTTTAAAAAAAATTCATTGAGATCGACATAACACACATCAGCGTAATCGATGATCGGATATATAAGGGCTTGCACTAGCAAAACTTTGGTTTTAATAGGGAGAAAATTTCTTAATCTATTGAGACACCTTAAGGTGGCGGTAACCGAGCGACTAACTTCATTAATATGCACCTTCCAGCTCAAAGTTGAATCAATGTGCAGTCCGAGATCTTTAACATTTTGAGAGTAAGGTATGATATTGTTATTAAACACGATATTTGGCAAAGAAGAAATATCGCACTTGGAAATGATACGGGAACTACCAACAATGATCGCCTGACACTTAGCTGGATTTACCATGATACCATATTTATTAGACCAGTTATATATGTAAGTAAGGTTTTGATTAATTTTATTTACAGCTGAATCGATATCCTCCAACTTAGTATGAATATAGAGTTGCAGATCATCGGCGTAGAAAAGGTAAGAACAGTCGATGTTATAAGTAAGAAAATTTATAAAAATAGAAAAAATAATAGGAGAAAGGATGCCACCCTGCGGCACGCCAGCAGATAGGTCAAGCCGGAAAGAGATTGATCCAGCCTGACCGCTTGCTGGCGGCCGCGAAGATATGATAGTCTCAGTATGGAAAATAACTAAACACCTATACGTTCCGGGAAGTGTGTTTCATTTTAGCATGCACATCACTCTCCCTGGCTTTGTGTAGACACATAAACACTGCAAATGATTTTTTAAAAAACCCGATACTAGAACTATGTAAGTACAAAGCAATTTTACCAACTTACAATGTAACTAGAATGGGTCTCGTGAAAGGTGTTCCGGTTGACTGGTCTATGGAGGATCTTATAGAGTCTATCGAGCTTCCTCATGGTTGTGGTGAAATATTAGAAAATGAGGCGTTTAAATCGTAAAACCATCAACGAAGGAGTTGTGAACTGGATTCCAACTCAGGCAGTGGTAATAACGTTTAAGGGCCAAATCCTTCCCAATAAAATATATTCATTCCATACCTCTCTTCCCGTTAAAACATATAATCTCCCTACTATAATTTGCTTAAACTGTTGTCGTTGTCGCCACATTAAGACTCAGTGTAGATCTACTCCCAGATGTTTTAAATGTTCCCAATCTCATAAGGTGAGTTGTGTGAGGTTACTAAAGATAATTCTACATGCCTTCACTGTTCTGGTAAACACTTTGCTACAGAGAAGGATTGTCCAGAGTATTCGCAACAGCAATCAATAAAAATTGTTATGTCTCAGGACAATATCTCTTACATGGAGGCAGCCTCTCGCTTCCCTAATGTTCGCAGATCCTACGCTGAGGTAGCAAAAGAGATGTTTTCCTCTCCTGTAAATATTCCATCAAGCCCTAGTCCATCTAAATCCTCCCCACCTCCTAATAGATCATATAGACAGACCATCTTCCGTTCTCTTGCCCCTAGAGTTCCTCAAGGGAAGGGGTATGATAAACAAGCCCACCAAGCCATAGTTGGCAATTGCCCTTCCTCCTCTCCAAATGGTTGTGCTCTAAATGTTGATAATCCTTCCCCTCCTAATAACAATCCTAACTTATTAGAATTACTCACCAAAATCCTCCTTAACATTCTAAGCACATGTAATGAAATCCCTTTACCGTCCAACGTTGCCAATGATTTACATCAACTCTTCAACATCCTTAAAAATGGCCCCAATCAGATTCCTTCAATGGAATTGCAAAAGCATTCGTCCTAAGAAACCTGACCTCCTCTCCCTTATTAATTCACATAAACCCATCATTATTGCCCTCTCTGAGACATGGTTAATTCCCGGTTCTCGATTTCGGATTCCGGGTTTTTCCTGTTTGAGGGATGACAGAAGTGATGGGTATGCAGGTAGTGCCATCCTGATCAGGCACTCTATTCCCTTCTCCCAAATTCCCTTACCTTCTTTTAGCCGGCACATCAATGCTGTGGCTATCAAAGCCTTCAACATTTCCTTTTTATCTATTTACATTCCCCGTCCTACTGCTTCACTTGCTCCTGAGTTACACTCCATTTTATCTTCTACAGGACCACGTTTTTTAGAGGTATAGATGTGGATAGGCAAGTCAGCTAGAACTGTATCTTGTGTAAATCGTGATGCTGTTTTCTGACGGCTAGCAAGAGGATTCCTAATGAAGACTTGTTGTTGGGGTGCATACTCAACTTTTGGCTCTCGAGTCCTATTTCTATTTTCAATTAAGTCTCTACGGTTCTCAAGAGAAGTACTGTTTATAATGTTATACACTTCTTTCATTCTTTCTTTATGATTTAATGAGTATTGTTGCAATAAGTGTTGAGTGAAATCTATGTCAACGCAGTCTCTCGGGTCAAAATGTCCGTTTAGTAAGTCAAAGGGTCTACATCTAGTAAAGCTATGTATGGAACTATTATAAACAATAATGGCATATGGCATGAGGTTGATTATGGGCTCATCTTTATGTTTTAACTTCAGGATACGAAGGTGTTCTAATATTGTCGAATGAAATCGTTCAATGTTACCATTATCGATAGGAGAGTGAGCTAAAATTTTATGATGGTTGATTTTGTGTAATCGTGTAAATTCTGAAAATAATTGATTAGTAAATTCTGTTCCGTTATCGGTAACTATATTTATAGGTACACCATGATGGGTACAAAACTTTAATAACGCTTGTAAAATGCTTATGGCTGTTCCATCACGTAAATGGTACGCTTGACCATATTTGGTAAAAACGTCTACGAAGGTTATATATTTTTCATTATGTACAGTGAATAAGTCTATGTGCATAATTTCAAAAGGTTTACTAGCTGGGGGTACTACGTTAAATTGAGGTTTGATTGGATTCCTATTATATTTATCTTGTCCGCATATTGTGCATTCATTTATGAATTTTGAAATATGTTGCTTCATATTCGGCCAATAGTATTTTCGAGATAGGGCAAGGTAGCATTCATTTACTCCACGATGGTTTGTCTTTCCATTATGATAATGAGAAATTATCTCCTGTTATGTTGTCTTAGATTTTCGCGATTATTACACATTGAAATAAAACTAGTTTTTTAACGGACTAACCTTAGTCTGCCCGTGACCACGAACACTGCAAAGTGCTCGAAACGTCGGGATGTTAAAATAAAATAATTAATATACGCGATTAAATCCGTTAAAAAACTAGTTTTATTTCAATTATCTCCTGTTGTCGTAAATATTCTTTTATATTTTCAATTTCAAATTTCGTCAAAACGAGGTTCATCGATGAACTTTTAAACTTTTCTTGAATTATAGGAATTATAGAATACATTTCGAGAGCCGGATTTATAAGTATACCGGTTTTAATTTTAGGATTAACGAATTCTTTTATGGCGTTAACTACTTCTTCTTCTAAGTTGGATTCTAATAATTGTATGGAGGTTCGCGTGTGGTTATCGAATGGTTTCGTCACTGTTGGTTTTCGTTTAACGTCATTAACTATTGTAAAACATATTTGCCTACTAAATCTGTTAAGAGGGTCGTCTGTAATGGGTATATTTAATATAGGATTTTCTTTATCAGAATGTACAGTATCGGTCGAGGAGTTTGAAGATGGTGCTGCATGTTCAGGGGAATTTTGTATTATTTCAGAAGGATTTACTATTAGAGATGCATTTTCAGATGGATTTTGTTCTGGAGGTACATTGTCAGGGGGATCTCTCACAGCAGAGGATATAAAATCGGAAGGGTTACCTAGTAAGGAATTCAGTTCATCAATTTCGTCTATTAAAGTCTTGGTTTCTCCAGTATGTATTTCAATTCGTGAGAGTGCGTCAGCGTTACTATTCATTTTTCCTTTTTTATATATCACTGTAAAGTCATATTCACTTAGTTTTAGTCGCCATCGTGTGAGACGAGAATTTGGTTCTTTCAAATTCATCATCCACTGTAGAGGTTTGTGGTCTGTCAGTATTTTGAAGTTTCGTCCGAATAAATATGGTCTGAAGTATTTGGTCGCCCAAACTATAGCGAGAAGTTCCTTCTCGATGGTGCTATAATTAATTTCACTGTCATTCAATGTTCGGGATGCATAGCATACAGGTCTGTCAGCTCCTACTGGTCCTTGGGCTAGTATGGCTCCAATGGCTAAGTTAGAAGCGTCAGTCGTCAAATTAAACTCTGGTAAAATCTGAGCCGAGATGGCCCAGTGGTTAGAACGCGTGCATCTTAACCGATGATTTCGGGTTCAAACCCAGGCAGGCACCACTGAAATTTCATGTGCTTAAGGCTTTACTTATGATATGTCCAAGGTAAGCTGTTTCGAGTTTGAGGAACTCTGATTTATTCATTTGACCGTTATCCATAACGCGTTGGAAAGTAGAGGGGGCGTTCTTCAGTCCCATGGGCATACGAAGAAACTCAAAATGTCCATGCTCTACATAAAAAGCTGTTTTCGAAATGTCCTGAGGGTCCATCTCTACCTGATAAAACCCACTTGCTAAGTCAAGAGTAGTGAAATAATTACATTTTTTACATTTACCTAATTTGTCAAGGACGTCATTGATATTTGGAATAGGGTATTTGTCTTCTATAGTTTTTTCATTTAATTTACGATAATCTATTACGAGTCGTCATTTTTGTTTACTAGAACAGTCATTCTTTTTCGGTACCACCCAGATTGGTGAGCTCCAAGCAGAGTCAGATGGTCTAATTATTCCTTGATCTAACATTTTAGTTATTTGGTCCCTAACTTCCTGCCTATGTATAAATGGATAGCGGTAGTTTTTCGCATGCACGGGTATTTCGTCAGTGGTTCTAATTCTGTGTTTAATTTTGTTAGTAAATGTTAACGGTTCGCCTTCGATGTAAAAAACGTCCGCATATTTAGAACAAAGAGCTATTAGATTACTTTTTTCTTCGTAATTTAAATGATCCGTTCTCAAGCGTGATAGTACTTCTTGTCGGCGTGTCGTATGTCGGGTGCATGTGTTCTCAATATTAAACAACTCAGCACTCGCCGGCCGGTCTAAAGATAATATAATGTCGTTAGGTGTTGGGTTCTCTACCTCTAAATAACCACGGCTATTATTTAATGTGGTAAGACATTCATGGATAATACAATTGCAAATTAATTGCTCTTTAATAAAAACTTCTCCATCCGGGGAGTTAATAGGAATGCAATTCATTTTGAAGTTCCGGCTGGGATAATGTCCTCGTATAGATTAACATTGCGAGAGTTATACATACTAATTGGATTTAAAGAAGTGCAAGTAATTAAGTATCCGTCTTTTAAGTCAATTTTAGCCTCCCATTTTGTTAACAAGTCTAGTCCTATCAGTCCGTCGAAATAGTCATGGAATTTATAAATGAATAATTTAAAGTCTTGAGGATCCCTAAATTCGTCAAAGCACGGTAATGTAATAGAATACTCATTCCTACTTGTCGTATACACATTAGTCACTTCAAATGGATCGTAGTTTAATGGAAAATTTGAAAAATACTTTTCTACAGCGTGAGGGCTAATGAAAGATTGGTTTGCACCGGTATCTATTAAAAGTTTAAGCGGAGGGTTTTTAATTTGAATATACGGTAATTGTCTTTGCGTCTGTAAGTTTAATTCTATTTTGGTTTGGGTGATTTCTGGTCTGAATGAAAATCCTGATCGGTACAAATAGCTTCTGACTGTGGTTCGGCTTCATTTAATAAACGGTCATTATTCGTATCGTAATAAGCAATAGCATTATCGTAATAGTCGGGTCTGTAATTAGTATTGTAGTAGTCTTCAGGTTCATTGTAGTAATTATATTCCTGTTCATAGTAGTAATCCGGGTAATTTTAGTATATATTATCATACGACAAACATTCGTTCATATTCATTTCGCGATATTTTAGGTAATTTGTAGGTGGTGGGTTACCCGATTTACGCCAGTCATGTCCAGTCATTAGGGTATGAGGTAAAGGTCTGGGATTAAAACTCTGGATTCAACTCATAGGCTTTGGCATTGAATTTTGAGGGGAATTATTCCGAGGTGACATACGAAAAACATTGCTGCGTGAATTATAATTAGGCGGTGGTGCACTAAACATCTGTTGCGTTTTTGTATGCATATTATACGGAGGTTGATTTCGATTAAAATTAAATTTAAAAGGCTGTGATTGTTGTATAGGACGTTGTCCTACAGGGGCTGGCCAATTAAATATCGGTGGTTGAAAGTTTTGAGGACGAGATTGTGAGAATGGAATGGGTTGCATTTTAGGGGTCGACTGCTGTTTTAGTCCGTCTGTACGTTGTTGTAAATATGTAACATTTAATTCCTCCTGAACATATTCAAGAGCTTTTTCTATGGTTTCGGGTCGCATACACCGAATTCGTGAACCCAAAGGTTCTTTTAAGCCGCGAACAAATGCCTGCGTAGTAACTTTTCTGTAAAGATCGCGTTTGGCGTCGATCGTAGTCGGTAAAGTCTCCTGAAGTGTAACGTAAGTCATTATCGTACTGATTAGCGTTTGGCAATGGCTATAAAATTCCTGAGGAGTCTTATTTCCTTGTACGGCTAACGAGAGGTCGTTGTATAAAGCTGTTTCGTCCCGTTGGTCAGAAAAATTATTAATTAGTGAAGTTCTGATACCAAGCCAACTATCTGGTATGCCATTAGAATTAATAGTAGCGGCGGCAGTATCCGTAATTTTATTTAGTATCCCGTTTAATAGACACAAGTTAGATAATTCGCTACCAGGCGCGATGTTTAAATATTGCGTTACAATTTGGTCACAAATATTAATAAATCTCGTAACTACATTAGGGTTTCCGTCAAAGTCGGGCACAATCCTAAGGATTTTATAAATGGTGCCCGGATCTTGAGACATATTAGGATTCGTATTATCTAAACCTATTAACTATTAACTTAGAATTAAATTCTAAATTTAAATTTCTGTTACAATCTAAACTACGGCGTCGGGCCTGCTGCGATGCAGATTCCCGATATCTATGAACTCTAGGGTGATAAATTTTGGATTGGAAATACAACTAGGATAAGAGCAACACGAGAAAAGTTCAAATGTACTCACATATACTTCATTTCTGGTTTCTCCTCGTGAATCGAAGTCTGGATTCGCCTTCCGGTTCTGCAGCTGGTCCGTAGATTCTGGATACTAGTGATGACCTAATTGCCCCTATCTAGTATCCTACCGACTGCGCCAGTTACGTTAGCTACAGTCGAAAGGTCGAAAAAAAACCAAAAACTAATTTAAACTTATTTAATTAAAAGAAATTACAATAAAACTTATTTCCTAATTAGCATGTCTAACCTACTCGATGTAAGTAATTGGAATGAAATAAAATAATAATTAAATTATAAAATCACATTTGCAACGTTACACTTAGTTTGGTTCTCACGATGAAGGAATCGCTGCATCATCAGTCCTCTTGATGTGTGTGTACGTAACTAATGCATCCTGACTTGTTTTTATATTGTTAATCATATTTTCATACTTGATAGCGTCGTCATTGTCTAGGTTACCAGTAATAATCTTAATAATAGATCCTATAGGATTTAGAATTCCACGTTTAATCCTTATCGATGGGGCTAACTGTTTAAATTTTTCAATGCTAATGTTTTTCATGTAATCAGTTTGAAGCTTTACATTAAATAACTGAAAATTTGATGTTTTATTGCCAAAATGTTTTTGTATGTATTCATTAAAATTTGCGTACCTTATAATGTTAAATTCTAAGTCCCCGTGAATTGAACTTAAATTTAAAATCTTAATAGTAGTCCACTTATCGTAACTTACGCTAGCTTGATCTTATTTCAGAGTCAACACGCCTGAATTCTTATCTATCCTTTGAAGTTGAAGGCTGTGAATCTCAATGGCCAGGTTCAAGAGCACGAGGGGAATCTGTGGAGGTCGTTTAATGTCCTTAATTGTCACCTTAGTGTCGCGATTATTATTCTAACAGGACAAATATTCCTAACGATTTCACCTGATACTTGTGCCTTTTGGAAACGAGGTTTATCTAGAGTAATTTCACACGTGGGGCTATATACTAGAGGTATTTCTTTATCTTGTGTTCGTGAAATTTGCGTCTTCATATCTATTGTTGCGTTTATCATTTTCAATAAATCTGAACCTATTAATCCGTCGTATCGCTTATCAACATCGTAAACATAGAACTTATGTTTAAGAGAACTTCTAAACGTTTTAACTAGGGGTATATATATAACTTGGTCATGTGAACTACACGCGTGAGTGCTAATAACTTGAAATGGTTCGATATATTTACGGAAAAATAGTGATCGACCTTTCGCTGACTAATAAAACTCCTAGTACTTCCGGTATCGATCATTAGACGTGCATCAATTTCAGGAATATAAATGTGCGGTAATCGCAATTTATACTATTACAATTTAAATACATATATCACTTCGGATGATCTCTGTCCGAGGCTATCATGGGAAAATTTACGTGATCTTCTTGATTGGTAGACTCGTAGACAACAAGCTCTACATTTTCGAAATAAAAATTGTGAAAGGCACCCTAGCTGTTAGCTATTTTTAGTAAAATATAAATTATTTTCACAGTTCGCGTAATCAGGCTGATAATCATAGTCTTGAAATATTTGGGATTTATTGTTATCGTGCATATAAAACATTTTGTTTTCGTCATAATTATGTGTAATCATGTTTTGCCTCAGGGGACGAGAAGTGCGCATCGAAACTTCACTATCTTGTGTGTGGGATAAATTACGTTGTGGTTGATTTTGTGATGGTATACCGAATTTAAATTGCTGATTTTGTGCGTTAAAATTGGGTCTGTTCTGTGTATTATCAAATTGAGATCTAAATCCTTGTTGAGGTGCAACACCAAATTTAAAATTGTTGTGGTTCTGTGGACTACCAAAATTTGGTCGGTAACCTTGCTGATTCTGGATACCAAAATTTGGCCTGTAGCTTTGCTGATTCGGAATACCGAATTTAAATTTACCTTGAGGCTGTGATACATCAGGCTTAAGGAAAGTTTGGTTTGGTACACCAAACCTATAAATATTGAAAGCGGATCTAAAATTATTTTGAGGCGTTTGCAGAATTCCAAATTTAAAGTTTTGTCTAACAGGAGAGCCAAATTTATTTGAATTCAATTAGCAATCAAAGTATTTTGATGAGGGTGGTTTGTTTTTATTTTTAGAGTTATATTGAAATTGAAAATTAACTTCTTCCATTACGACACTGAGAGCACTTTCCAAACTTGTGCAATTCTTTAGTCTTATAATTCGGATAATGTCTTTTGGCAAATTAAATAAAATCACATCAAGACACAAATTATTGTAAATAATCATTTTTGCAGCTTTCATTTCCTCACTAGCAAGCAAGTTGACCTTGGAGAAAAGAGTGCTACGAATTTATTGAATTCTATTACAGAATTCCAAAATAACTTTCATTAACATTAATTTTTAGATTTTCCAACTCAATTGCCACGCAGTCTTCCGATCTGGGGTCCCCAAAATGTTAAATAAAAATAGTTTTTAATTGTTCCCAAGTAATTATGTCCTCCCTCTCACTTAATAAAGCCGCTGCTCTACCACATAATCTACTAGTAATAGCATTATTCGGTCCATTATAATTTCTTAATATGTACTCACTTTTCTTAATAAATAAATTTAATATATTTTTATCACCATCAAACTTAGGAATTTAATTTAAAATATCCTTAAAGAACGGTCTTCCATTAGGAAAGTTGCTTCGCTTTGGTCCGGCATTTTTATAATCATTTTATTTAATTTAATCACTTAAAACACTAAAATATAAAAATTCGCTCATAAAATATGTCTGCCAATTACATGCAGAGGTCAAATAACTTTCAACGATTTTAGTTTTAAAGTTACGCAATAAAGTCCTACAGAAACAACACAGGAAATAACAAGGACGAGACAGGATAGTAAAAAGGTCTACTTACAGTCTGCTCAATCCCATGCCTACACGTAGAGCTGCTTGTGTCGTGGACAGGAACCTTCAGCGCCAGGTATATTTAACGTATTTATTTGGTTCGATAATACCCGGAGCCGCGCGTGAGACCAATTTTCGTGTACTCGAATACAGCGTTAAACTCGGCGGATATCCTATTATAATATTTGGGACAGAGACTGCATGATAACTAACTATTGTCATTGTCAAACAATATATATATATATATATATATATATATAGTTAGCTTGCAATGTAATCTGCCTGATCAACTAGTTTAATCAAATCGCGGGTCCGACCCACGTTGTTTATACTTACGTCGTTTATTGGTGGAGGTGACGCCAAGCCTTTTTTTTTTCTCTCGTTGGAAAAACGAAAATGGGAACGCTACAAAGACTGGGCTAACGCATCAGCGTCTCGTGATGTAAATACCAGCGCATTCAGAAAGGAATATAACTCTGCCGCTAGGTCCTTCAAAAACGTGATCGCTAAAGCGAAGACGGAGTACATTGGCAGAATTGGCGAGAGACTGGTGAGCCTCCCTTCAGGAACACGTGCGTTCTAGTCTCTCGCCAAGTCTGTCTTAGGGAATTTCTGTCAGCCTTCCTTACCATCTCTGCACAAGGACGGTGAGTCATTGGCCCATACAGCGAAGGAGAAGGCTGATCTTTTAGGCTCTCTCTTCGCGGCGAACTCGACTCTGGATGACCGAGGAAAGTCACAACCAACAATCCCGCGGTGTGATACCACAATGCCGGAGGTTAAATTCTGGCAAAGTGCAGTTCGTAAAGCACTTCTTTCCTTGGATATTCATAAGTCGAGTGGACCCGATGGCATTCCTCCAATCGTGCTACGGACTTGTGCTCCCGAGTTGGCGCCGGTCTTAACGCGTCTTTTCCGGCAATCCTATGCATTCGGCGTCGTCCCGAACTCCTGCTTTGGTGCATCCGATCCCTAAAAAGGGCAACCGCTCAGACCCGTCCAATTATAGGCCTATAGCCATCACCTCCTTCTTCTCCAAGATAATGGAGTCCATTATAAGGAAGCAGTTGAGAGCAAGGGGGAGGCATTAGCAGCCAGTCTGGACATAGCGAAAGCCTTCGATCGCGTGTGGCACAAAGCGCTTCTTTCGAAGCTTCCTTCTTATGGGCTTTCCGGGAAATTATGCAATTGGATTACCAGTTTTTTGGCAGATCGGAATATCAAGGTCGTTGTCGACGGTGCATGCTCTGACTTAAAATTCGTCAATGCTGGTGTTCCACAAGGCTGCGTTCTATCACCCACTCTGTTTCTTCTGCATATCAATGACTTGTTGCAAATCAGTAACATTCACTGCTATGCAGACGACAGCACCGTAGACACCTCATACACCCGCCGTGCTAATATTTCTAGGGAAAATGTCGAAGAAAACCGGAACAAACTTGTGTCTGAAATCGAGTCTTCGTTGAACAAAGTCTCGAACTGGGGTCGGCTAAACCTAGTCCATTTCAACCCCAAAAAGACGCAAGTTTGCGCGTTAACTGCTAAAAAAACACCATTTGTCGTATCTCCACGATTCGAGAACATTCCGTTAGCCGCCACAGCTAGTATCGGAATACTTGGCGTCGATGTTTCGAGCATCGTTCAGTTCCACGGTCAATTGGAAGGCAAAGCCAAATTGGCATAAAAAAAGCTCGGTGTGCTCAGCAAGGCAAGACAGTATTTCACGTCGGCCCATCGTCTAAGTCTATACAAGGCGCAAATTCGGCCTCACATGGAATACTGCTCTCACCTCTGGGCGGGTGCTCCCCAGTACCAGCTCCTTCCATTTGACCGTATCCAACGTAGAGCGGCTCGAATTATCGACGATAAAGCCCTTTCCGATCTGCTTGATCCTTTGGCTTTGCGTAGAGATGTTGGATCGCTCTGCATCTTCTACAGAATTTATCACGGGGAATGTTCCGAGGAATTGTTCGGATTAATCCCGGCTGCTGAATTTCACCTTCGGACATCTCTTCAAAATTCCAAATATCACCCGCACCACCTAGATGTCCGAAAATCCACAATAGCGCGATTTTTAAGACATTTTCTGCCTCGCACAACCACTCTGTGGAACCAGCTTTCGCCGGCGGTTTTTCCGAACCGATACGACTTGGGAACCTTCAAGAAAAGAGCGTACTCTTTCCTGAAAGGCCGGCAACGCACCTGCAAGCCCCCCGGTGTTGCAGATGTCCATGGGCGGTGGTAGTCACTTTCCATCAGGTGAGCCTCCTGCTCGTTTGCCACCTATGCCATAAAAAAAAACGCATTACCGCATTACCGCGCCACGTGATGGAAAGTGGGGGGGGGTGTGGGGGACTCCCCGGAGCCCTGGACGCCGAGTGCGCCCAGGTACGCCGAGTTTACCCACTAAAAAACCAGCGGGTCTCCGTCTTTTGGCGGGCGCTACGGGATCGCTTACGCATGCTACCGTAACGCCCTGACGGTCGGCCCGCCTATGAGGGCCTCCAATACCTAGGGGGGATTCTCGGGGTACTGAGACCCCCCTGGTTCCTGCGGCGCCTATTGAGGCGGCATCCTCTTCCCGCTCCCGCTCCGCGGCTTCCTTCTGCGACATCACGTTTTCGCAGAAGGAGCGCATTTCCGACCAACACGTCTCACTGCCGAGCATTTCGTTGACGACGTTTGACAGCGAGAGGTCGCCGCCTCTCATAGACGCCGCCAAGGAGTGCCTCTGGGGCCCCACGCGGCACACTCACTCAGGGTGTGATGCACCGTGTCGACTGGCGCACCACACTCGTGGCAGGAGGGTGACACCTCCCGCCGCGCTATCCCGTGCAGGTACTTACCGAAGCATTCGTGCCCGGTAAGTACCTGTGTCATCCTGAAGGTGAGTGTGCCCTTCTTCCTCTCGACCCAGCGACTCAAGTGGGGACGGATCGCCTCCACTGTCGCCAGGCCCGCCGTAGGTGACCCCAGATCCACCTGCCATCGGGCGATCAGGGCTTGCTGGGCCAGAGCCCTGATCCGCCCGACCTCCGCCGACCCCGGACGGTCACCGCGGTTCCTTCTCACCGCTATGACCCTCTGCGGCTCTTGTCAGCGGTGAGGGAGGTGACGCCAAGCCTTCCTCAGATTCCGAAGATGAAGAAGAATCTCTCCTATCACTGGACACCTCGGATACTTGTCGAGACGACCGCTCTCCATCTGAATCAACGGCATCTGACTTATCCTTATCTTTACCTTTATCGCTTACGATACTCATTCGTAAATTGTTTCCCTTATGCGATGAAAGCACGTTTTTAACAAAAAAAATCGCCTTAAAATTCACTATGTTAAGTAATTTTTGACCATCTAAAACTCGATAGAAAATTTTAAAATTTTACGCGGCGAGATTTACAAACACTATGATTCGAAAATGTCAGTGGCGCGTAAAATTGAAACAAGATAGCGGGCTCTGCTCTGTGTGAAAGAACACACCAGCAGATTTGTGGTAACAAAAGACGGAAAGAGGAACTCCTATTTTATAATTGTTTTTGGTAAGATTTATGGATGCTTCTTCAAACAATGCTGTGTGTTTTAAATACACATATAATAACGCGCGCTTAGATCGGCAGTATTATAGCCACATTGGGAGATAACGGGTAGGCGGGTAGCCGCGGTGCGGGGATGGTAGGAATCTCCTTCCGCGTCCGCGTCGTCGTCGTCTCGATATCTCGCGCGGTATTTTTAATTTTGAGATAACTTTTAAGTAGTTAATTAATTTATATGGCATAAATACTCATTATAATCTGCGTGAAATTCTTAAGACAACTAACTTATTTAAATTGAAAAAGATTAACAAAGTATCCGTTAAAATGGCTTTCCAATTACAGCATTGGACGTGACCATTTTTTAAAAAGTAAAATCAGAATAGTAAGTTATCCTTAAAAGATGGATATACACTATCGCAGACTTTTCTGTAGATCTATAAAAAAGGAATATTCGCCTCATACATTGTTTTATTATATCTCAAAGGAATTAGACAGCGTTTCCGACGAAAACTCCCTGGTGGCTTTCCGACATGTTTAACAATTGTCGTTCTCTTTCAACTTACTTACACAAAAATCATAATGAATTATGTACCTAAACCTTCCTCATGAATCATTCTGTCTATTAGTGAAAACCGTTTGAAAATCCGTTCAGTAGTTTTGGAGTTTATCGCAAACATACTGAGAGGGTGGGCATTGGATTCTGTTGTCCGGAGGGCTCAGATCGCTTGACTGTGTCTCCTGGAATAGCCTTGCTCATTAAAGGGAGCACTTCTAAATTTAGCATCAAACGGACCACCATCGACGCGCTAACAACGCAAATGCCGGGTGCTTTGACCTGTTGACTGATGCGACTACGAAACAAAGTGGTCGCACTTTTCGAACGGGAAGAGGAAGCCCCCTTTGCAATGGCGTGCAGAATGCTCTCGAAGATGGGCGAGGAGGACCACGGAGGGAACCCAAGTACAATAAGCGTGAACGCCATGAGAGTCGGCTTTGAAACAGGTGATATTGCTGTCCGCTTTGGCTGCCTGTTAGAAAAAACATGAGGTTATCGCATATGACGACAGGGGGGAAGACCTAGGTTTCCTGAAACCCGAGATCCCAACAACATTCCCAACTGCAAAGCCGGCCACCATAGAGTCCCAGTTAAGCGGATCTGAGCGATTGCAGTTAAAAATAGCGGCGCAGAGAACGGCCCAGACCCCGACGGCCGAGCTCTGGACCTGCAGTGAGGGCGGTGACGTGTTTAATCCGCGATCTGGTAACAACACGCGCCCATCTAACAAGGGCCGATAAGGGTCAAGTAATACCACCAAAGCTGAGACCAGCGTCAAACCCTCGAGACCATGCAGTGAATGCTTTCCTAGAGTTCCGGGCTATTGTGACGGCCACCCGTGAGGTCCACTTAGCCACCTGCAAAAAGATCATGCAGACCTACCAACGCGGTAACGAAAAGCTGCTGGAAGTGGAGCTTGAAGAAGCCGAGGCGGCCATATACCACAACGACACATCCCAAGTTATCAAAGGGAAAATGTCGGGGCGGTATATGGCTGCTTACAGCGCTGCAGAAGGATTCGTGGGCCTGGTTGAAGATGAGGGGCGAAAAGACGCATTCCCTAGGTTCTTCACACCAATAGGAGATCCGGTGGTAGTAGTGGCCAGATGCACGAAAGTAATGCTAGACGACAGGATGGCAAAGTCCATCTCAGAAGGTCCGGGGGTCGACGCACCTCTCGTGGGTGGGGAACTGCCACAGATATCGTGGATAAACGGGGTACCAGGATGCGGAAAGACGACTCACATTGTAAGGAATTTTGATGAGGACAAAGAAGTGGTAGTCACCTCCACAATCGAAGCCGCCAAAGACCTGAAAGAACAACTTACACACCGATTTGGCGAAAAAGCTAAATCAAGGGTACGAACTATGGCATCCGTGCTAGTGAACGGGTTCAACGAGAGCATAAAATGTAACCGTCTTACGATAGACGAAGCCCTCATGAACCACTTCGGAGCATAGTAATCCGCAGCTGTCCGGAGCTAGCGAGGTAGTCCTCATCGGAGATATCAACCAGTTGCCTTTCGACAGAGAAAATCTGTTCGAAATGAGGTACTGCCGACCAAGCCTGACAACAAACATCACCCGTGAGTTATCCTGTACGCACCGAAACTCCCTGGACGTCGCATACGCCATTAGCGAGGTCTACCGTAACATCTACTCTGCAAGCCCCATCGTCCACTCCCTCAAAATGGAGATATTCACTGACGCCAACATATCATCCGACCAAACCAAAACCCTATATCTGGCCCATACGCAGGAGGAAAAGAAACTCCTGATGGACCAGGGATACGGAAAAGGTGAAGGTTCAAGCGTCATGACCATCCATGAACGTCAGGGACAGACCTACGGCGACGTTATCATAGTCCAGTCGAAGAATGTAAGGCTCTATATACACGAAAGTGTTCCTCACGCAGTTGTGGCAATCACTAGACACACTAACACCTGTGTCTATTACACGGACGATGGAAGCGACGCTATCGGCAGATTCATCGGCCGAGCGGCGGGTGTTTCAGAAAAGACCATCCTAGAGCACAGCCTTAAGACATCTATACATAAACGCGACATCAGAGTCGCCGAGGCTGTGCTCTTTCTGATCGAGCACGGAGCAGGGCCCGAAAAAAAAATAATGTCAGTGTGGGCCACGTCTTCCAAGAAGACGACAAGCTCGCGAAGTCCAGCGAAGATCTGCTGATGTTTAGTAAAAATATAAAATAACGCCACAATTTATAAAAATAAAATGTAAAAAAAGGCACGGGCAACTGTGAGCCCGTGGATGTTTTATAGTAAAAAAAAAAAACATACAGACAGACAGACGCGGCCGGCTTGAATACCATACATAATAATAATATGGTTCATCGGAAACGCTGTCTAATTCCTTTGAGATATAATAAAACAATGTATGAGGCGAATATTCCTTTTTTATAGATCTACAGAAAAGTCTGCGATAGTGTATATCCATCTTTTAAGGATAACTTACTATTCTGATTTTACTTTTTAAAAAATGGTCACGTCCAATGCTGTAATTGGAAAGCCATTTTAACGGATACTTTGTTAATCTTTTTCAATTTAAATAAGTTAGTTGTCTTAAGAATTTCACGCAGATTATAATGAGTATTTATGCCATATAAATTAATTAACTACTTAAAAGTTATCTCAAAATTAAAAATACCGCGCGAGATATCGAGACGACGACGACGCGGACGCGGAAGGAGATTCCTACCATCCCCGCACCGCGGCTACCCGCCTACCCGTTATCTCCCAATGTGGCTATAATACTGCCGATCTAAGCGCGCGTTATTATATGTGTATTTAAAACACACAGCATTGTTTGAAGAAGCATCCATAAATCTTACCAAAAACAATTATAAAATAGGAGTTCCTCTTTCCGTCTTTTGTTACCACAAATCTGCTGGTGTGTTCTTTCACACAGAGCAGAGCCCGCTATCTTGTTTCAATTTTACGCGCCACTGACATTTTCGAATCATAGTGTTTGTAAATCTCGCCGCGTAAAATTTTAAAATTTTCTATCGAGTTTTAGATGGTCAAAAATTACTTAACATAGTGAATTTTAAGGCGATTTTTTTTGTTAAAAACGTGCTTTCATCGCATAAGGGAAACAATTTACGAATGAGTATCGTAAGCGATAAAGGTAAAGATAAGGATAAGTCAGATGCCGTTGATTCAGATGGAGAGCGGTCGTCTCGACAAGTATCCGAGGTGTCCAGTGATAGGAGAGATTCTTCTTCATCTTCGGAATCTGAGGAAGGCTTGGCGTCACCTCCCTCACCGCTGACAAGAGCCGCAGAGGGTCATAGCGGTGAGAAGGAACCGCGGTGACCGTCCGGGGTCGGCGGAGGTCGGGCGGATCAGGGCTCTGGCCCAGCAAGCCCTGATCGCCCGATGGCAGGTGGATCTGGGGTCACCTACGGCGGGCCTGGCGACAGTGGAGGCGATCCGTCCCCACTTGAGTCGCTGGGTCGAGAGGAAGAAGGGCACACTCACCTTCAGGATGACACAGGTACTTACCGGGCACGAATGCTTCGGTAAGTACCTGCACGGGATAGCGCGGCGGGAGGTGTCACCCTCCTGCCACGAGTGTGGTGCGCCAGTCGACACGGTGCATCACACCCTGAGTGAGTGTGCCGCGTGGGGCCCCAGAGGCACTCCTTGGCGGCGTCTATGAGAGGCGGCGACCTCTCGCTGTCAAACGTCGTCAACGAAATGCTCGGCAGTGAGACGTGTTGGTCGGAAATGCGCTCCTTCTGCGAAAACGTGATGTCGCAGAAGGAAGCCGCGGAGCGGGAGCGGGAAGAGGATGCCGCCTCAATAGGCGCCGCAGGAACCAGGGGGGTCTCAGTACCCCGAGAATCCCCCCTAGGTATTGGAGGCCCTCATAGGCGGGCCGACCGTCAGGGCGTTACGGTAGCATGCGTAAGCGATCCCGTAGCGCCCGCCAAAAGACGGAGACCCGCTGGTTTTTTAGTGGGTAAACTCGGCGTACCTGGGCGCACTCGGCGTCCAGGGCTCCGGGGAGTCCCCCACCCCCCCCCCCACTTTCCATCACGTGGCGCGGTAATGCGGTAATGCGTTTTTTTTTATGGCATAGGTGGCAAACGAGCAGGAGGCTCACCTGATGGAAAGTGACTACCACCGCCCATGGACATCTGCAACACCGGGGGGCTTGCAGGTGCGTTGCCGGCCTTTCAGGAAAGAGTACGCTCTTTTCTTGAAGGTTCCCAAGTCGTATCGGTTCGGAAAAACCGCCGGCGAAAGCTGGTTCCACAGAGTGGTTGTGCGAGGCAGAAAATGTCTTAAAAATCGCGCTATTGTGGATTTTCGGACATCTAGGTGGTGCGGGTGATATTTGGAATTTTGAAGAGATGTCCGAAGGTGAAATTCAGCAGCCGGGATTAATCCGAACAATTCCTCGGAACATTCCCCGTGATAAATTCTGTAGAAGATGCAGAGCGATCCAACATCTCTACGCAAAGCCAAAGGATCAAGCAGATCGGAAAGGGCTTTATCGTCGATAATTCGAGCCGCTCTACGTTGGATACGGTCAAATGGAAGGAGCTGGTACTGGGGAGCACCCGCCCAGAGGTGAGAGCAGTATTCCATGTGAGGCCGAATTTGCGCCTTGTATAGACTTAGACGATGGGCCGACGTGAAATACTGTCTTGCCTTGCTGAGCACACCGAGCTTTTTTTATGCCAATTTGGCTTTGCCTTCCAATTGACCGCGGAACTGAACGATGCTCGAAACATCGACGCCAAGTATTCCGATACTAGCTGTGGCGGCTAACGGAATGTTCTCGAATCGTGGAGATACGACAAATGGTGTTTTTTTAGCAGTTAACGCGCAAACTTGCGTCTTTTTGGGGTTGAAATGGACTAGGTTTAGCCGACCCCAGTTCGAGACTTTGTTCAACGAAGACTCGATTTCAGACACAAGTTTGTTCCGGTTTTCTTCGACATTTTCCCTAGAAATATTAGCACGGCGGGTGTATGAGGTGTCTACGGTGCTGTCGTCTGCATAGCAGTGAATGTTACTGATTTGCAACAAGTCATTGATATGCAGAAGAAACAGAGTGGGTGATAGAACGCAGCCTTGTGGAACACCAGCATTGACGAATTTTAAGTCAGAGCATGCACCGTCGACAACGACCTTGATATTCCGATCTGCCAAAAAACTGGTAATCCAATTGCATAATTTCCCGGAAAGCCCATAAGAAGGAAGCTTCGAAAGAAGCGCTTTGTGCCACACGCGATCGAAGGCTTTCGCTATGTCCAGACTGGCTGCTAATGCCTCCCCCTTGCTCTCAACTGCTTCCTTATAATGGACTCCATTATCTTGGAGAAGAAGGAGGTGATGGCTATAGGCCTATAATTGGACGGGTCTGAGCGGTTGCCCTTTTTAGGGATCGGATGCACCAAAGCAGGAGTTCGGGACGACGCCGAATGCATAGGATTGCCGGAAAAGACGCGTTAAGACCGGCGCCAACTCGGGAGCACAAGTCCGTAGCACGATTGGAGGAATGCCATCGGGTCCACTCGACTTATGAATATCCAAGGAAAGAAGTGCTTTACGAACTGCACTTTGCCAGAATTTAACCTCCGGCATTGTGGTATCACACCGCGGGATTGTTGGTTGTGACTTTCCTCGGTCATCCAGAGTCGAGTTCGCCGCGAAGAGAGAGCCTAAAAGATCAGCCTTCTCCTTCGCTGTATGGGCCAATGACTCACCGTCCTTGTGCAGAGATGGTAAGGAAGGCTGACAGAAATTCCCTAAGACAGACTTGGCGAGAGACTAGAACGCACGTGTTCCTGAAGGGAGGCTCACCAGTCTCTCGCCAATTCTGCCAATGTACTCCGTCTTCGCTTTAGCGATCACGTTTTTGAAGGACCTAGCGGCAGAGTTATATTCCTTTCTGAATGCGCTGGTATTTACATCACGAGACGCTGATGCGTTAGCCCAGTCTTTGTAGCGTTCCCATTTTCGTTTTTCCAACGAGAGAAAAAAAAAAGGCTTGGCGTCACCTCCACCAATAAACGACGTAAGTATAAACAACGTGGGTCGGACCCGCGATTTGATTAAACTAGTTGATCAGGCAGATTACATTGCAAGCTAACTATATATATATATATATATATATATATATATATATATATATATATATATATATATATATATATATATATATATATATTGTTTGACAATGACAATAGTTAGTTATCATGCAGTCTCTGTCCCAAATATTATAATAGGATATCCGCCGAGTTTAACGCTGTATTCGAGTACACGAAAATTGGTCTCACGCGCGGCTCCGGGTATTATCGAACCAAATAAATACGTTAAATATACCTGGCGCTGAAGGTTCCTGTCCACGACACAAGCAGCTCTACGTGTAGGCATGGGATTGAGCAGACTGTAAGTAGACCTTTTTACTATCCTGTCTCGTCCTTGTTATTTCCTGTGTTGTTTCTGTAGGACTTTATTGCGTAACTTTAAAACTAAAATCGTTGAAAGTTATTTGACCTCTGCATGTAATTGGCAGACATATTTTATGAGCGAATTTTTATATTTTAGTGTTTTAAGTGATTAAATTAAATAAAATGATTATAAAAATGCCGGACCAAAGCGAAGCAACTTTCCTAATGGAAGACCGTTCTTTAAGGATATTTTAAATTAAATTCCTAAGTTTGATGGTGATAAAAATATATTAAATTTATTTATTAAGAAAAGTGAGTACATATTAAGAAATTATAATGGACCGAATAATGCTATTACTAGTAGATTATGTGGTAGAGCAGCGGCTTTATTAAGTGAGAGGGAGGACATAATTACTTGGGAACAATTAAAAACTATTTTTATTTAACATTTTGGGGACCCCAGATCGGAAGACTGCGTGGCAATTGAGTTGGAAAATCTAAAAATTAATGTTAATGAAAGTTATTTTGGAATTCTGTAATAGAATTCAATAAATTCGTAGCACTCTTTTCTCCAAGGTCAACTTGCTTGCTAGTGAGGAAATGAAAGCTGCAAAAATGATTATTTACAATAATTTGTGTCTTGATGTGATTTTATTTAATTTGCCAAAAGACATTATCCGAATTATAAGACTAAAGAATTGCACAAGTTTGGAAAGTGCTCTCAGTGTCGTAATGGAAGAAGTTAATTTTCAATTTCAATATAACTCTAAAAATAAAAACAAACCACCCTCATCAAAATACTTTGATTGCTAATTGAATTCAAATAAATTTGGCTCTCCTGTTAGACAAAACTTTAAATTTGGAATTCTGCAAACGCCTCAAAATAATTTTAGATCCGCTTTCAATATTTATAGGTTTGGTGTACCAAACCAAACTTTCCTTAAGCCTGATGTATCACAGCCTCAAGGTAAATTTAAATTCGGTATTCCGAATCAGCAAAGCTACAGGCCAAATTTTGGTATCCAGAATCAGCAAGGTTACCGACCAAATTTTGGTAGTCCACAGAACCACAACAATTTTAAATTTGGTGTTGCACCTCAACAAGGATTTAGATCTCAATTTGATAATACACAGAACAGACCCAATTTTAACGCACAAAATCAGCAATTTAAATTCGGTATACCATCACAAAATCAACCACAACGTAATTTATCCCACACACAAGATAGTGAAGTTTCGATGCGCACTTCTCGTCCCCTGAGGCAAAACATGATTACACATAATTATGACGAAAACAAAATGTTTTATATGCACGATAACAATAAATCCCAAATATTTCAAGACTATGATTATCAGCCTGATTACGCGAACTGTGAAAATAATTTATATTTTACTAAAAATAGCTAACAGCTAGGGTGCCTTTCACAATTTTTATTTCGAAAATGTAGAGCTTGTTGTCTACGAGTCTACCAATCAAGAAGATCACGTAAATTTTCCCATGATAGCCTCGGACAGAGATCATCCGAAGTGATATATGTATTTAAATTGTAATAGTATAAATTGCGATTACCGCACATTTATATTCCTGAAATTGATGCACGTCTAATGATCGATACCGGAAGTACTAGGAGTTTTATTAGTCAGCGAAAGGTCGATCACTATTTTTCCGTAAATATATCGAACCATTTCAAGTTATTAGCACTCACGCGTGTAGTTCACATGACCAAGTTATATATATACCCCTAGTTAAAACGTTTAGAAGTTCTCTTAAACATAAGTTCTATGTTTACGATGTTGATAAGCGATACGACGGATTAATAGGTTCAGATTTATTGAAAATGATAAACGCAACAATAGATATGAAGACGCAAATTTCACGAACACAAGATAAAGAAATACCTCTAGTATATAGCCCCACGTGTGAAATTACTCTAGATAAACCTCGTTTCCAAAAGGCACAAGTATCAGGTGAAATCGTTAGGAATATTTGTCCTGTTAGAATAATAATCGCGACACTAAGGTGACAATTAAGGACATTAAACGACCTCCACAGATTCCCCTCGTGCTCTTGAACCTGGCCATTGAGATTCACAGCCTTCAACTTCAAAGGATAGATAAGAATTCAGGCGTGTTGACTCTGAAATAAGATCAAGCTAGCGTAAGTTACGATAAGTGGACTACTATTAAGATTTTAAATTTAAGTTCAATTCACGGGGACTTAGAATTTAACATTATAAGGTACGCAAATTTTAATGAATACATACAAAAACATTTTGGCAATAAAACATCAAATTTTCAGTTATTTAATGTAAAGCTTCAAACTGATTACATGAAAAACATTAGCATTGAAAAATTTAAACAGTTAGCCCCATCGATAAGGATTAAACGTGGAATTCTAAATCCTATAGGATCTATTATTAAGATTATTACTGGTAACCTAGACAATGACGACGCTATCAAGTATGAAAATATGATTAACAATATAAAAACAAGTCAGGATGCATTAGTTACGTACACACACATCAAGAGGACTGATGATGCAGCGATTCCTTCATCGTGAGAACCAAACTAAGTGTAACGTTGCAAATGTGATTTTATAATTTAATTATTATTTTATTTCATTCCAATTACTTACATCGAGTAGGTTAGACATGCTAATTAGGAAATAAGTTTTATTGTAATTTCTTTTAATTAAATAAGTTTAAATTAGTTTTTGGTTTTTTTTCGACCTTTCGACTGTAGCTAACGTAACTGGCGCAGTCGGTAGGATACTAGATAGGGGCAATTAGGTCATCACTAGTATCCAGAATCTACGGACCAGCTGCAGAACCGGAAGGCGAATCCAGACTTCGATTCACGAGGAGAAACCAGAAATGAAGTATATGTGAGTACATTTGAACTTTTCTCGTGTTGCTCTTATCCTAGTTGTATTTCCAATCCAAAATTTATCACCCTAGAGTTCATAGATATCGGGAATCTGCATCGCAGCAGGCCCGACGCCGTAGTTTAGATTGTAACAGAAATTTAAATTTAGAATTTAATTCTAAGTTAATAGTTAATAGGTTTAGATAATACGAATCCTAATATGTCTCAAGATCCGGGCACCATTTATAAAATCCTTAGGATTGTGCCCGACTTTGACGGAAACCCTAATGTAGTTACGAGATTTATTAATATTTGTGACCAAATTGTAACGCAATATTTAAACATCGCGCCTGGTAGCGAATTATCTAACTTGTGTCTATTAAACGGGATACTAAATAAAATTACGGATACTGCCGCCGCTACTATTAATTCTAATGGCATACCAGATAGTTGGCTTGGTATCAGAACTTCACTAATTAATAATTTTTCTGACCAACGGGACGAAACAGCTTTATACAACGACCTCTCGTTAGCCGTACAAGGAAATAAGACTCCTCAGGAATTTTATAGCCATTGCCAAACGCTAATCAGTACGATAATGACTTACGTTACACTTCACGAGACTTTACCGACTACGATCGACGCCAAACGCGATCTTTACAGAAAAGTTACTACGCAGGCATTTGTTCGCGGCTTAAAAGAACCTTTGGGTTCACGAATTCGGTGTATGCGACCCGAAACCATAGAAAAAGCTCTTGAATATGTTCAGGAGGAATTAAATGTTACATATTTACAACAACGTACAGACGGACTAAAACAGCAGTCGACCCCTAAAATGCAACCCATTCCATTCTCACAATCACGTCCTCAAAACTTTCAACCACCGATATTTAATTGGCCAGCCCCTGTAGGACAACGTCCTATACAACAATCACAGCCTTTTAAATTTAATTTTAATCGAAATCAACCTCCGTATAATATGCATACAAAAACGCAACAGATGTTTAGTGCACCACCGCCTAATTATAATTCACGCAGCAATGTTTTTCGTATGTCACCTCGGAATAATTCCCCTCAAAATTCAATGCCAAAGCCTATGAGTTGAATCCAGAGTTTTAATCCCAGACCTTTACCTCATACCCTAATGACTGGACATGACTGGCGTAAATCGGGTAACCCACCACCTACAAATTACCTAAAATATCGCGAAATGAATATGAACGAATGTTTGTCGTATGATAATATATACTAAAATTACCCGGATTACTACTATGAACAGGAATATAATTACTACAATGAACCTGAAGACTACTACAATACTAATTACAGACCCGACTATTACGATAATGCTATTGCTTATTACGATACGAATAATGACCGTTTATTAAATGAAGCCGAACCACAGTCAGAAGCTATTTGTACCGATCAGGATTTTCATTCAGACCAGAAATCACCCAAACCAAAATAGAATTAAACTTACAGACGCAAAGACAATTACCGTATATTCAAATTAAAAACCCTCCGCTTAAACTTTTAATAGATACCGGTGCAAACCAATCTTTCATTAGCCCTCACGCTGTAGAAAAGTATTTTTCAAATTTTCCATTAAACTACGATCCATTTGAAGTGACTAATGTGTATACGACAAGTAGGAATGAGTATTCTATTACATTACCGTGCTTTGACGAATTTAGGGATCCTCAAGACTTTAAATTATTCATTTATAAATTCCATGACTATTTCGACGGACTGATAGGACTAGACTTGTTAACAAAATGGGAGGCTAAAATTGACTTAAAAGACGGATACTTAATTACTTGCACTTCTTTAAATCCAATTAGTATGTATAACTCTCGCAATGTTAATCTATACGAGGACATTATCCCAGCCGGAACTTCAAAATGAATTGCATTCCTATTAACTCCCCGGATGGAGAAGTTTTTGTTAAAGAGCAATTAATTTGCAATTGTATTATCCATGAATGTCTTACCACATTAAATAATAGCCGTGGTTATTTAGAGGTAGAGAACCCAACACCTAACGACATTATATTATCTTTAGACCGGCCGGCGAGTGCTGAGTTGTTTAATATTGAGAACACATGCACCCGACATACGACACGCCGACAAGAAGTACTATCACGCTTGAGAACGGATCATTTAAATTACGAAGAAAAAAGTAATCTAATAGCTCTTTGTTCTAAATATGCGGATGTTTTTTACATCGAAGGCGAACCGTTAACATTTACTAACAAAATTAAACACAGAATTAGAACCACTGACGAAATACCCGTGCATGCGAAAAACTACCGCTATCCATTTATACATAGGCAGGAAGTTAGGGACCAAATAACTAAAATGTTAGATCAAGGAATAATTAGACCATCTGACTCTGCTTGGAGCTCACCAATCTGGGTGGTACCGAAAAAGAATGACTGTTCTAGTAAACAAAAATGACGACTCGTAATAGATTATCGTAAATTAAATGAAAAAACTATAGAAGACAAATACCCTATTCCAAATATCAATGACGTCCTTGACAAATTAGGTAAATGTAAAAAATGTAATTATTTCACTACTCTTGACTTAGCAAGTGGGTTTTATCAGGTAGAGATGGACCCTCAGGACATTTCGAAAACAGCTTTTTATGTAGAGCATGGACATTTTGAGTTTCTTCGTATGCCCATGGGACTGAAGAACGCCCCCTCTACTTTCCAACGCGTTATGGATAACGTTCAAATGAATAAATCAGAGTTCCTCAAACTCGAAACAGCTTACCTTGGACATATCATAAGTAAAGCCTTAAGCACATGAAATTTCAGTGGTGCCTGCCTGGGTTTGAACCCGAAATCATCGGTTAAGATGCACGCGTTCTAACCACTGGGCCATCTCGGCTCAGATTTTACCAGAGTTTAATTTGACGACTGACGCTTCTAACTTAGCCATTGGAGCCATACTAGCCCAAGGACCAGTAGGAGCTGACAGACCTGTATGCTATGCATCCCGAACATTGAATGACAGTGAAATTAATTATAGCACCATCGAGAAGGAACTTCTCGCTATAGTTTGGGCGACCAAATACTTCAGACCATATTTATTCGGACGAAACTTCAAAATACTGACAGACCACAAACCTCTACAGTGGATGATGAATTTGAAAGAACCAAATTCTCGTCTCACACGATGGCGACTAAAACTAAGTGAATATGACTTTACAGTGATATATAAAAAAGGAAAAATGAATAGTAACGCTGACGCACTCTCACGAATTGAAATACATACTGGAGAAACCAAGACTTTAATAGACGAAATTGATGAACTGAATTCCTTACTAGGTAACCCTTCCGATTTTATATCCTCTGCTGTGAGAGATCCCCCTGACAATGTACCTCCAGAACAAAATCCATCTGAAAATGCATCTCTAATAGTAAATCCTTCTGAAATAATACAAAATTCCCCTGAACATGCAGCACCATCTTCAAACTCCTCGACCGATACTGTACATTCTGATAAAGAAAATCCTATATTAAATATACCCATTACAGACGACCCTCTTAACAGATTTAGTAGGCAAATATGTTTTACAATAGTTAATGACGTTAAACGAAAACCAACAGTGACGAAACCATTCGATAACCACACGCGAACCTCCATACAATTATTAGAATCCAACTTAGAAGAAGAAGTAGTTAACGCCATAAAAGAATTCGTTAATCCTAAAATTAAAACCGGTATACTTATAAATCCGGCTCTCGAAATGTATTCTATAATTCCTATAATTCAAGAAAAGTTTAAAAGTTCATCGATGAACCTCGTTTTGACGAAATTTGAAATTGAAAATATAAAAGAATATTTACGACAACAGGAGATAATTGAAATAAAACTAGTTTTTTAACGGATTTAATCGCGTATATTAATTATTTTATTTTAACATCCCGACGTTTCGAGCACTTTGCAGTGTTCGTGGTCACGGGCAGACTAAGGTTAGTCCGTTAAAAAACTAGTTTTATTTCAATGTGTAATAATCGCGAAAATCTAAGACAACATAACAGGAGATAATTTCTCATTATCATAATGGAAAGACAAACCATCGTGGAGTAAATGAATGCTACCTTGCCCTATCTCGAAAATACTATTGGCCGAATATGAAGCAACATATTTCAAAATTCATAAATGAATGCACAATATGCGGACAAGATAAATATAATAGGAATCCAATCAAACCTCAATTTAACGTAGTACCCCCAGCTAGTAAACCTTTTGAAATTATGCACATAGACTTATTCACTGTACATAATGAAAAATATATAACCTTCGTAGACGTTTTTACCAAATATGGTCAAGCGTACCATTTACGTGATGGAACAGCCATAAGCATTTTACAAGCGTTATTAAAGTTTTGTACCCATCATGGTGTACCTATAAATATAGTTACCGATAACGGAACAGAATTTACTAATCAATTATTTTCAGAATTTACACGATCACACAAAATCAACCATCATAAAATTTTAGCTCACTCTCCTATCGATAATGGTAACATTGAACGATTTCATTCGACAATATTAGAACACCTTCGTATCCTGAAGTTAAAACATAAAGATGAGCCCATAATCAACCTCATGCCATATGCCATTATTGCTTATAATAGTTCCATACATAGCTTTACTAGATGTAGACCCTTTGACTTACTAAACGGACATTTTGACCCGAGAGACTGCGTTGACATAGATTTCACTCAACACTTATTGCAACAATACTCATTAAATCATAAAGAAAGAATGAAAGAAGTGTATAACATTATAAACAGTACTTCTCTTGAGAACCGTAGAGCCTTAATTGAAAATAGAAATAGGACTCGAGAGCCAGAAGTTGAGTATGCACCCCAACAACAAGTCTTCATTAGGAATCCTCTTGCTAGCCGTCAGAAAACAGCATCACGATTTACACAAGATACAGTTCTAGCTGACTTGCCTATCCACATCTATACCTCTAAAAAACGTGGTCCTGTAGCAAAATCTAGATTAAAACGAGTCCCTAAAGGAGCTAACTTGTTACAGGATAGTGCTACTCCTGCTGACCATTCACATGACAGACTCTCGCGAGATAAAACTTGAAAACTTGGACGATGGACCTGGATTATTACCGTATAAACTTGGACCGATAAGACTTACTACCCACCACCATACATTTCTACAGTATATTAAGTTAGACAATATAGAAAATAAAATAGAACTTTTAACGACTCAATTAAATAATCTTCAAAACCTTCTTAATAATGATACGTACTTACTCTACGAACTCCAAATAAATTATCTTAGTGAAAAGCTTCAAAAAGTCTCTGATCAATTAAGGTCTTTGGAACCAAATCGCGTTAAAAGAGGTCTTGTAAACAGCTTAGGTTCCGTAATTAAAAGTATTACAGGCAACCTAGACTATCAAGACGCATTAAATTATAATAATGCTATTAAATTATTAGAAAGTAATCAAGATAGAATAGTATCCGAGTTTAATAATCATGTTAGTTTAAGTAAAGAATGGATGCTGAAACATAATGATGTACTTAACGAACTAGTTGAAAACCAAATTAAAATTAACGATACTTTACAGCTTATTTTAAATTCAAATATCTATAAAGAAAATAGTTTACTTAAGTATGCGAAACTTGCTCAACTTTTGGTAATAATAGGAGAAAATGTAGAAGACCTGATGACTGAATTAATTAGAATAGAAAATATGTTAGCTTTTATTCGTGTTTCTAGCACTCACTATTCCATGTTAGATATACATGTTTTAAAATTAATGATAGATAAGTTAACAAAGTTATATAATAAGAATCAAATTATAGACTTAGAATTAAGGGAATACTATAATATTATAGAACCGGGATATTATTATACGGAGAAGCAAATAGTAATAATTTTTAAATTTCCAATAGTTTCCTCGGATATCTATGATCTCTATAAACTTTCCATTGTACCTAATAAAGTCCAAATTGCCCTTATACCTCCATATCCCTTCATAGCAATTAACGAGAAATCGTTCATGTACATAGAGACAGAATGTCCGAAGGTCAAAAACTGGTATCTTTGTGAAAAGGAAGTAAATCAACGCATCCGTACAGAACCAGACTGCGTGCAACAACTCATTGTTCATCAGGTCTTAAAGGAATACTGTCGTTACACAACCGTAACTCTAGCAAGAGAAGCAAAGGAAAAGCTGGATGATCAACATTATGTACTTTCTTTTCCTCATCTTACGAAAGTACAGTTAGTCTGCAATAGAGAAGAATTCACTTCGCTCCAGGGCAGCTACCTAATTACCATCCCTGTGAATTGCCACATGAAAACAGATGAATACACCATTATGAACGACAACGATGAAATAAAAGGCCAGCCGCTGAAGTTATTGCAAATAACATCCAGTGCAACCACTCAAGATGTTCAGACTCATCTCAACCTCAACTCAATAAATCTACAGGAGCTTCACAGTGCCCAAGATAAAATCATTCAAGAGGGAACATTACAACTCGATAAACCACAACTGGATACTCTCTATCATACTACAATTCCCTTATACATCTTCATGTCAAGTACAGGAGCATTTATCATAGCAATGATTTGCTATCGCTACAAGTTTGCAAAAAAGAAGAACATTAGTGAAATAAAAATCTCCACTTCAAAATAGATAACGTTAGCGAGCAATTAGATGAAGCTGGAACGTCAGAATCAATCAAGAAGATGCCAGCAACATTTTATCTCAATGTTCTAAAATAGTTGCTGATCTGAGGGTGGAGGAGCGATTCCTTCATCGTGAGAACCAAACTAAGTGTAACATTGCAAATGTAATTTTATAATTTAATTATTATTTTATTTCATTCCAATTACTTACACCGAGTAGGTTAGACATGCTAATTAGGAAATAAGTTTTATTGTAATTTCTTTTAATTAAATAAGTTTAAATTAGTTTTTGTTTTTTTTTTCGACCTTTCGACTGTAGCTAACGTAACTCATTGCTAAATAAGGTAACGCTGATAAATAAAATGGCTAAGGCTTTACTTAAAATAACAAATTCTACGAAGAATAATTTTGCTCAAATAGAAAAAGAAATTTAACAAACAAATAAAACAAACTATTGATAAAACTAACATTAACATTACGATACATAATTTTGTTATTATCTATAATTTATTCCTACACAATTTCCAACGATTTTACAGTCGACTGGGAGAGATTGAAACTTCTGTCATATTTAGTAAATAAAAAATTGTTACACCCGTCTCTATTAGACTCTGATGAAATGTTGAAATCGTTAGAAATCATAGAAAGATCTAACAAATTAGTATATCCAGTAAGCTATGATAATTTGATCAAAATAGAACAGTGTATTGAAATAAAAGCTTATTCAAAAGGAAGTCAAATACCGTTCGTTTTAGAGGTACCTATAATTAAAAATGAAATCTATACCTACTACAGAGCAATTCCCATACCTATCACCAACCACTTTAACCAAACCTTTTAGTAAACGGGTCGGAAATGGTCTCGCTCTCCCAGCCTTGCAACAAACTCTACGAGACGAAGCACCTGTGTTACGAAGACGAGTTCCAGCTGCCAGTTGAAGACATTTGTATAACTGCATTAATGAGATTTTCACACAATACAAGCTTCTACAATAGGAAAACGGCATTGGATTATTTACACCAAAACCGAAAGCATACTATCGAAAATCTGCAATAGCGAGATAACGAAAGAAAAAATAAAAGGCACTTACTCTCTTACCTTGGATGGACAATGCGATGTTCAGATTGGCAGAGTTACCCTGAAATCTCATACTACTACGAGTAAAATTGACTTCTTAAAGTTACCGATTATCAATCTTCCTGATGTAGCAGCCATCGAGCCATGACTACAACGCAAGCCTATTAATTTGGACACTAGTGAATAATTAAATCTACAACAAATAAAGAATCTATTAGAAGTTAGCAAAAGTGAAGTGAATAACGACAAGGAAATGGCGGTTAGAAAGTGGTTAGAACGCGTGCATCTTAACCGATGATTTCTGGTTCAAACCCAGGCAGGCACCACTGAATTTTCATGTGCTTAATTTGTGTTTATAATTCATCTCGTGCGCGGCGGTGAAGGAAAACATCGTGAGGAAACCTGCATGTGTCTAATTTCAACGAAATTCTGTCACATGTGTATTCCACCAACCCGCATTGGAGCAGCGTGGTGGAATATGCTCCAAACCTTCTCCTCAAAGGAAGAGGAGGCCTTTAGCCCAGCAGTGGGAAAATTTACAGGCTGCTAATGCTAATAAAAATACATAAGTATAGAAGTATCGTAAAATATTGTTTTTGCCGAAATCATCGGAATGAAAATAATCATGCTAATGATAATCATCCCTCCGATAATTTCGTGCTTATGGGGGGAGGAGTTCTGCACGCAGTATCTGTCCCAAATATTATAACATCTTGTTAGCGAGTATTCGCCATGGGCGGCCTACGCCGATACAGCATTCGCGGTAACGCCGGGATGTTATGACTAGCTCCCGGCGACAGCCATCCGTAGAGATAAGGACTTAATTAGGAATATTGTATTAGATTTATTTTCAGTCTGAATAAAACTGTCGTCGAGACTCCTTGGTTTCTTTTTAAAAGCCTTCGGTAGAGCCCCCGGTACTTAACTAGTTTCTCTGTATATTTTCAAACAAATAATATAATAAAAGTCGGATATTGTTTGAAAAAGTTTATTTAAACATTTACGTGAGTTTCACAAAGTGAGTGAATTATTATAAGACTGTAAATCTTGTGATATAAGTGTTGTTTATCGGATACAACAATCAGCAGGGCCCTGATTCTCTATGCCACAATTCGTAACGAGCCTAAACGAGTGACGTAATAACAAGCTGAGAAACACAAACGTGATTCCGTAATACGTCGAGTTATGTTTTTATAAAATGGTATTCTGTATGCCATAAGACACGTTGTCTATGCTTTTTTGAGAGATTTAACGAGGTACAATCGGATTCATTTCCTATATTTTAAAATTAACACCGGTTTTTTTTTTTTTTCTACGTAAATTTATTTAATTCCCTTGGCCAAACTAGCATTCAAAGTCAAAGTCAAAGTCAAAGTCAAAAATCTTTATTCAATATAGAAGTGTTTACACTTGCTTATTGATTGTCAAAAATCTACCACCGGTTCGGAATTTAGCACCTCGGACCTAAGTAGAACCGGCGAAAGAAACTCAGCGGGATATATATATATATATTTATTTATTTAACACTTTTTTGTACACCACAAGCACAATTACAAACGATTACAAAATATACAAACTAATAAACTAATGGTGAAACAAAAGGCGGTCTTATGGCTTATTAGCCATTTCTTCCAGACTACCTTGGGTTAGAGGATTGTGTTTGGAAGACAGTATAGGGTGGTGCAATTTAAAATACTCTTAAAATAAATACAACCTAAACACATACAAAAATAAATAACAGTAATAAATATTCAATAATATGCATACGTACATATATCAATAAATACATACATACATACATACATACATACATACATACATATATACATACATACATACATACATACATATATATACATAATACATACTTATATGACGTTATTAAATATTTTCAAAGTCAAAGTCAAAGTCAAAAATCTTTATTCAATATAGAAGTGTTTGCACTTGCTTATTGATTGTCAAAAATCTACCACCGGTTTGGAATTTAGCACCTCGGACCTGAGAAGAACCGGCGAAAGAAACTCAGCGGGATATATTTTTTTTCATTTTTTTTAACCATTTTCCATGTAGGTACAATGATAAGTATATTTTAGTTGTTTGAAACAGCCTGGAGGCGATCATTTCATTCCCAAGGTGTGCAGTCAACTAAAAAGTCATTAGTGTTGTAATATCCTTTAGCACACAAACGCTCTTTAACGACTCTTTTGAATTTTATAATTGAATAATTTTGAACGTTTTCTGGGATCCTGTTGTAAAAACGTATACATTGCCCCAAAAAAGAGTTACTAACCCTGTGTAATCGGGTACTTGGAGTAACAAGTTTATTCTTGTTCCTAGTGTTAATAGAATGTACGTCACAATTTCTGGGAAAATCATTTATGTTTTTGCGTACATACATAACATTATCAAAAACAAATTGAGAAGCGACAGTCATTATTTTAATTTCTTTAAATTTACCTCTTAACGAATCTTTTGGGACCAGGTTATAAATTGCACGAATAGCCCTCTTCTGCAGTACAAAAATAGTATTAATGTCAGCTGCATTACCCCAGAGTAGGATGCCATACGACATTATACTATGGAAATAACTGAAGTACACAAGGCGTGCCGTATCCACATCAGTCAAAAGTCTAATTTTTTTTACCGCATAGGCTGCAGAGCTAAGTCTATTCGCCAATTTATTTATATGGGGGCCCCATTGGAGCTTAGAGTCTATTGTCATACCAAGGAACTCTGTTGATTCTAAAACATCTAATGCTTCCCCGTTTAAACCTACACTCGTTTTGACACATCTTACATTGGGAGTAGTGAATTTAATACATTTAGTCTTTTTACTATTTAACATTAAATTATTAACACTAAACCAATTTACTATTTCAGAGAGAGTATTGTTCACATCCTCATATATTGAAAGACGTCTTTTTATTTAAAAAATTAAAGAAGTATCATCAGCAAACAATACTATCTCGAGTGTATCACCTAGGATTAAATAATATGTTGAAGAAGGGAAGGACAAATACCCAGACCTTAGGCAACAATATATTACCCCAAGTTATAAGGAGAAATGATATTTTATGTAGTTATAAATAAATTTCAGAAAGGACTATTTAACTTGGCACAAATTTAGATCTCACTTCTTTTGTCGTTGAAGACAACAACCAAGGTATATATCATAATATTTAACTTGGCTCTCAATTTTACATTTTTGTTTTTGATGGGATATCACTACTTTTTGTATATAAATTATTAGTAGGTACTTATTAATAACAAATTTAATACCAAATGGTTTTTGTTAAGCTATTCTATTTCCTTATGTTTACGGTGTATAATTGTCTTTTTTTTGATACGTTCTTATTTTTCTTGTAGGTACCTCTGAAATGTTCGAGTGAATTGCCCATTCAGTGTCCGGATATTTTTTACGCGTTTTCTGTTTATACTTAATTTGCCCAAGTAGGGGTGGTATAATGTGCGCAGACGGTTGTACTCTACAATAGAGCTCTCTTGTGTCTTGATTTGACTTGGACATAAATTGATAAGATGTACTCCATCTAAGTTTTTAACTCTAGAGAGGCCAACGTAAGCCTGCTCTTTACTTAATATAGAGGAGCCTATGTCGAAAAGAGCACCTTCAAGGCGAAGGCCTTGTAATTTGTGTATAGTAGTAGAATATGCTAAGCAAATAGAGAATTGTTTCCTTTGAACATATATGTACATTACTTAATATCTGTAACTTGGTTTGGCTTCTAGTTCGCAAATTAAATTATGTTTAAATTGAATTGTTATTTTACGTGCGCTATTGCTGTTGTCGACGTCCTCAATGTACTTTCTCTATTTTTCCATTGGACCCATTCACCAGTCCTTTGCTGACATCAGCATGCTCGCTCGATACTGTTCTTCCAAGCAATAAGGATCCCCGTTTGTAGCGCTAGAGTACAAACTTAAATCATTCCTGTTACGATATATATACTCTACTACAATCTCACGAAACCTATTTTATTGTTGTATACTAGTAAACTCAAACAAAAAATATGCAGTCGAATAGACTAGGCAGCTTCCATCGGAAGGTATTGAAATAATTCTTATAAGCGCGGTTGCCACTCGCTCAGACACGTCCGCGTTAAGGTTTAATCGCAACGCTTCTATCCCGCTGCTTCGGCGTCATGTCGCGCGCCGTTTACCGAAATGCCTATTATTATTATTTTTTAAAGTATATATATAGATTTTGCACCATTGATGTGCGCTAAATGCCAGTTAATAACGTAATAAATACCAAAGTCGGCTATACTAATAAGTAATAAAACGGAAATATTTGGATTTAAAAAACTTAACTTAATACCACCCGTATTCAACTTGTTATATATTCACGTGAAGACCTTAAGATCTACATTAAGACCGGCTGTTATAAGTTTTGATTGCTGGTTCTTACATCATTTTTTTTATTACAGTTATTACAGGAACTATAAGTATATAAGTGTTCCTATAGACCCAATAAAATGAAAAATTATAATAAAATGATAAAAAATTAACAGTTTCAGATTTTTTCCTTTATATTGGCCTAATTATCTACCTGCATGCCAAATTTCAACTTTTTAGGTCACCTGGAAGTAGGTTATAGTTTTGATCTATAGGTCAGTCAGTGATAAAAATGACGATTTTTAGACGTTAATATCTAAATAACCATTTGAGATGCGTTTATGAAATTTGGAACACATATGTATCTCGCGAGTCTCAATATATGAGCCAAATTTGACACATTTATGTCAAATAGTTTTTGAGTTATGAGGAGGTCAAAAGTGGCTCTAAATGGTTCGTGTAATATTACACACGGTGCTGCACGCCAGTTCTGATACTAGAACTTTGCTGACACGCTACCGCGTGTCTAGATTTCAATTTATATATTAAAATAATTTTACATAACATACATTTAAAATATTATTCTCATTTTGAACACATAAAAAGACAATTATAATTGTTTGAAAAATAAAAACATTTGGAGTTTTAATATTACATAATTTAATCTTAATATCTTGTAAATATTAATTTCTGATTAAGGAGTATAAGTCTATACTGATTCTCCTATTTTCATATTATTATTGAATTTCAGAAGATCAATCCTTGTCAATTTATTTAGTTTCATTATGATAGAACTTTAGTGGCTAAGTTAAAACAGATATATTCTTTTCTAAAACTAGTAACGTTTTTATGGGTTTAATGTTTAATTATTTATTCACTTTAACACAGTTATTTCAAAGTTACTGGTATTCTTTTTTTCTCTGGATCACCATTATCTCTTAAAAAAAAAAACAGTTTAAGTTTAACACACTGCCCATTGCTTGTCCATGTTTGTTTACTTGAATGCCTTCTTTACAGTCTCCGATAGACAATCATATAATTATTTTTGGAAATATTTCTAGTTTTAGTTAGGTAAGTTTAACATTCTTGTATGGATATTAAATTGTTTAAGATTCTTAATGTTTTGATATTTTTCTTCTTTCATCACTCAATTTAGATTATAAAACAGTTAGCGAGTTTTGTTATATCTCGCATATGACACACTTAATTTTTAAAGTGATTGTGGGAATTTTAAGCCTTTTAGTCGCATATACGTGTAGTAAAATTTTTTTAATCACCTTTATATTTTAGTAACATAATATGAACCCGAACACTTTTTTAACTAAATATAGCTCTAAAAACCATCAATATAATTTATAAATTACATTAAAAACATTATATTTATTTAAATTTTTATATAAAATTACATCCACGTTTTATTATTATTATTTATTATGTTTATAGCTTCTGTCAATAGGTTGACAATTCTGCCAGTGTCAGGGTTGAAAAATACACGTGGTTGCTTGAAACAGCACTTTTTCGTTCTGCCAAATGACCAGTAGCACAATCTAAAACAAATAGGACATCACAATATAACATACCAACACCAACACCAACTAAGATATAAAATAATAAAACTACCTACATAAATATACTTAAACTTATTTAAAGTTTAATGTTATATCTTTCAATATACTTAAATAAAATAGTCTTAGAGGAAAATCTCTCTCGACCTAGTACATCGGCGCGATGACGTCAGGTGGAAGGGATAGCAACACGAGAACGGAGCAATACCAGTCAGTCAGGGCATTTGTCGATTAAATTAAATTCCGGTACCCCAGTTTACTACCGTCCGTACCGTCTTTGACATGCCGAGACGCTTCGCATTCGTGAAATTATTAAAGAACTGTTAGACAAAACACTTCTCGAGTCGCGTTCCGGTAGTTTACCAGCGAATCGTCGCTAAAACACTTCGCGAGCTCATTGAATCTGGCGATATTCTTGTCTACATTGATGATGTCCTTATTTTAAGTAAAACCGTTGATCAGGGGCTTGTTCTGCTCCGCCAAGTTTTGAGTGCATTAACGAAAGCCGGTTACTCAATAAATTTAAAGAAGTGTTCTTTCTTGACGAATCAGATCGAATACTTAGGCCGTACAATTTGCGAAGGTCAGGTTAGGCCGAGTCACGAAAAAGTTAGGGCTTTGGTTGACACACCTGAGGGCCTAGCCAAGTTACATTCGTTTCATATCGAATCTACAAATAATCTTTCTACAATCGTTAACGCTTCGGCGTAAGCGATTATAGAAAACGATAAGTAGCTAGCCAAATTGACACGAGTGATTCGATCGCTCATTCTACAATGAACTTAGAAAAAACCTACACTTTAGTCTATGGTGAGCGATCTTTAAAACGTCAAACCAACGTCAAAGTCGCAGTTGTGTACTTTGAGCGCGGGATCAACTCTTGTTTTGAATTGAAGTTTGAAGAATATTTATTTGAAGTGTTAAAAAATAAGTAAATTAAATAGGGTGGGTATACATTCTCCTTGTAATTGGTTTATATCAATATCACAGTGCCGAATGTAAATTTAAACATTACTTGTGACTCGAAATTTTATTTTATTATCCTGCTTAAGTATGACCGATACCCTAAATGATGTGATAACTTTTATAGAATGGAATATAAATCTCGAGCAAGCCCAGAACAGTTTGCAACTTTACTGCAATTCATGGAAAGGTACGTAAAATTATTAGTTATTTCGTAAATATATTCCTTTGTTATTTGAAAATCTATCATACTGTAGCACTTGAAAGTTTAAAACATAAACAATGACGCGATACGCGATAGGAACTAATATTACCACTTACGAAACAAACAATAATTGTGTTTAATTCTTTACTTAATCAATAGACCCTTTGTTTGTCTGAAATAGTTTTAACTTCTTCTAGTTATGGCGATATAACGAGACCCCAGCAAGGGCCACAAGGCCGAATTAAAGCTGACCGACTGTGGCAGCAATTAGAAGAGTTATTAAACTCCATAGGTGGAGGAGTAGTAAAACCAAGGGACAAGTGGAAAAAAGTATGGTTCTAATAAAACCCCCCTAAAAATATTATTTTATAGTTTTCTATAATTATCATTCATTCACTTCATTATTATCAATCAGCTTATTTCAAAAATTATAAAATAATTGATGAAAATATTAATAACAAAAATTAACAAATAATATCCAGGTGTGGGCAGACTGGAAACCTAAAACTAAGAAAAAAGCTTTAGCAATACGTCGTGAGGCTTCTGGTACTGGTGGTGGTCCAAGCAGCAGACAAACTCTCACTGCTTCAGAAGAGAGGGTGTTGTGTATAATGGGTTTGACTGCTGTTGTTGGTCAAGCTGGAATTATAGAGAGAGGCTTTGATGCTAGTTTTTTTTTTTGCTTGGGTCTTGGCTTACTAGTGTATTTTCTTCTTTAAATAAAAATTATCAAGTTGTTCATATTTTCAGGCTCAACCATCAGTGAGAAACACTCAACCATCCCCGACCAGAGACTCTAATTGTACGGTCTGTCCACCCCAAATTTCTACCACAGCCACGGATGAAATTATGTTGGATTTTATTCCTTCATGCTCTATACAAGGTACCTTTTTTTTAAAGATACAATGTTTTGCCTGAATAAATTTATTTGTGCCCAATTTAAAATATAGTTTTTTATTTTATTAGCAACAACATCAGCCTTTACTGCCACCTCATCACAACAACATCCACCACCTGTGCTAACGCCGCCGCCTGGCACTACGTCCTCGCCGGTGCCGTCAGCGACGACACCTGCCGCTTCCACGTCACGGTGTGCTCCTCAACGGCAGCGACATCAGGCAAATCCGTCGCCTTCAGCGTCTTCCACCTCAACTCCGCGGCGCCGTAGGCTCCTCCGAGCGCGCACACGCCGGGTTCAAACACCCTTTGAACGAGCCACAAGTGAGTTTGTGGCTGTTGAGAAATGCCGGCACCAACTTGAGGCAGACCGTGAAAAAAATTACCATCAAAGGGAGTTGGAAAGATTAAAACTAGAGTCTAAAAGAATTGAGGTCCAAGAAAAGCAAAACGAAATTTTAAACAGTTTAGCTAATACTGTAGTCAATTTAATAGAAATTTTACCATAGTTGAGACCATCATCACTGCCTTCAACAGATATTATCCCATAAAATATCAATGTAGTAATAATGATCTCAGCTGTGGCTTACGTACATTTCAAATTGCCTACAGTATTCGTTTTTTTTTTAAGTCTCTGACTCCACAAAGCTAGTAAATCCTTGGTGCAAAGTATCCGTTTGTATAATAAAATTCTACAGCTATTTTTAATTTTGTTGATTCATACATTCATATTCGTTTGTATTTTAATTATTTATTGATTACTTTAATTTTGTTGTAGCATTTAAGAAACCTGATTTTACCTAAATGTTCTTTTTTTGTTCTTACCTACACAATAATACTAAATTATTTATATTATATTATATTTTAACATCTTTTATTTGATTATATGTTAGTGTTTTAATAAAAATTTTGTTGTAATAATAAATCTGTTTTTATTATTAAATAAATTACATTTAAAGTAAAATTACCCAGACTTGTTCACAATACAATCAACTTATTAATATTTACAGAAAATAAATTAAGTATAGAGTATAAAAGTTTAATTTATAATTAAGAAATGTAAAATAGATTCATATTAAAGCTTAAAATAATCTTACTATATCCTATTCAATAAACAACTCAGCATGGCTCTTCATTGGATTACTTCACTCTGGCTACCTACAAACACAGTGGATGTGGGATCTTGCATTATTGTATCATCCCCATTGTCATGTGCAGCAGGAAGTGGTTGTGGTGGTGGCAGCCCAGCTTGCAAAGCTATATTGTGTAATACACAACATGCCATTGTAATTTTGCTAGCTACATGAGGATGATAGTGAAGAACCCTGTCTCTAAGCAAACATCTCCACCTTGCTTTGAGTAATCCAAAACATCGCTCAATGCAGTTACGGGCTTGCACATGCAATCGAGTGTATTGTTCTTCCCTAGAACCTTCAACTGCATTGAGGATAGGTGTCATAAGCCAAGGACGTTGTGGATATCCAGAGTCACCTGAAAATTATTTTAAAATTTGGTTAGTCACAATTAAACTCTTTTAGATTAGATCTTTTTATTATTATAAATACCTACCTAAGAGCCATACTTGCTCATTATTTTGATGAAGTTCACGCATATATAATTCAACTCTACTAGAAGACCATATATGTGAATCATGTGTAGCTCCACCAAACTTTGCATTTACATTTAAAATTAAAAGATTACTATCACAAACCTAAAAAAAAACCTCTATTAAGACTGATATCTCACTCTAACATGCCGTACAATATAAATAATAATTATATCTACCATTTGAACATTTAAGGAATGATATCCTTTTCTATTATAAAAAAGATGCTCTTCATGGTTGGGCTTTACCAAAGCTATATGGGTGCAGTCTATGCACCCAATTACATCAGGCAGGCCAAATCTTCTTTGGAACCTCGTAAATTAAAATGTTATGTTTATTAAATTTATTTCATAAATTAAATATTGTTACTTTAAATGCTCACTCTTGTTTTATAAATGCTCTGTCTTGTCGTGTTTTCGGAAACTTGATCCATTTTTCCATGATAGCAGAGTGGTTCAAAGCATCAATGACTTGTCTTATGCACCGACTAGCTGTCCGTTGGGCAAGATGCTGAGAAACCCCAACAATTCGCTGATAGGATCCTGTTGCTAGGAAACTAAGAGTGCACAATACCTACAATCACACAACAATTCAGGAAATGAAATTTATCATAGTTACGTTAAAAATAAATATCAAATACAATATTCTATTGTGAGTAATTTTTATTGTTGTAAAAATATTGTTTATGTTATTATTATATAACTGTAACGTAAATAACTGTTGTGGCTGTCTTGAAGAGTCACACACTTTATGTTAATTCTGAATATGTTTTTATTATGACATGTGGTGTGTCCTTAATAAATAAATAAATTATCAATAAGATTATTAAGCACTTACCTTAACATTGAGGGGAATCTCTTTGGTTCCTTTTAACGAAGTCTTGTGTAACGAAGGAGTTCACGACAAAGAGCTTCAAAGGTTGTTTTGTCTAGCCGAAATTGCTGCACAAATAATGTTGCCGGCATTTCGCGTATGTTTTCCATGCACTGACGATTTTTGTCTCTTTTTTGCCGCCTAAGCCACACTTCTTCATTATGAGCACACCACAACATATTTAAAGTATGCATTTTAAAAGGTAATAATAGAAAAAAAAAGTTTAACAAACAAAACACTTGTCGATCACCAAATAAGACGCCATTTTTTTAGCGTTAACTATTGAGTCTCTAAGATCGCTTAGTTATCGATAAAAAACTTCGACATCGTTTCGTCAGCGCTTGTCAAAACTGTAACTTGGCTACCATTTTGTATGGAGTTAGCGATTATCGTTGTAGAAACGATTATATTCAATTCTATCACTTTAAACGATTGTCAACTTGTCTACGACTTTTCTATTCGTTTGTTTTGATCACGTGACTTAGCGTTGAGATGACGTCATGCCCATACATTTGTTTAGTTTTCTATTAGCGATTACGATTGTAGAATGTCAACTTGGCTAAGCCCTCTGAACCGCAGAATGTCAAGCAAGTTCGTCAGTTCATGGGTTAAGCCAGCTATTTTAGACGTTACATAGCTGACTTTGCCCAGAAAACCGCTCGTATTACGTGAAATGCGCGCGAATCAAGAGCGTCAAGATGCATACGTCAACCAAGGTCGTAAGTTGCCTCGCACTTTTGAAGTAAACTCATTGGTTTTTGTTAGAAAACAGGCACAATCGACTGGGAAGCTGTATTCCTGTATGCGAGGGCCTTATCGCGTAGTAAGAGTTCTTCCGCACGGTCGCTATGAGCTTCAGCTTGTGGTCGGATCGTACGGTAAATCATCGCAAGCAGCTGCGGAATACATAATTCCGTGGCAAGGAGAGTGGACTCCCGATGTATACTCTGCTATGTTTAATGGTTGATGTGAGTTGTTGTGCTTTGTTTGTGTGCTCGGACACTGTCTTGGAGTCGCTCAGACATGTGGTCCTGGAGCTGTGTACACGCAGGGTCATGCCACGAGTTGGCCTCTGACGAGTCGTAGTGTGTGTGGCGTATGTCTACGGGGCAAACATTGTCCGTGTTTTTATTGTTGTTAGTTTGGGTAGAAGCATGCTTTTATGGGTACTGATTCACACATGCAAAGTTATGTCTCATGTAAGTCCGCATAGACCTCTATCGAGTCATGAGGGTGCACTCCCCCGACGGGAACTGCCCCGGGTGATTGGTACTCATATCTGCTTGTTTTATATGCGCTGTATTTAGGCTGTGCTATTTTGTCAGTTTAGCTTACAAGTATACCAAATTGATAACCTTTAGCGCTGACAAAGAATTTTCCATTTTTCCATCTTGGAATATTTATTTATGTAAATTTGCTTTGTGGTGGTATTTCGTTCTGTGCAGATGCAGAGGATGAGGAGTCGATAACTCCTAGCGTTACCCAGCCTTCCAATGTTGACGTTCCTGGTGTCCGTGAGTGGCAGCCAGAGTGTCGCGCTGGTGACTTTTGTGTTTACCTGATACCCTTGAGGGGTAGTCAGAACGTCACCTAGGTGACCATGTGTGTGTTTACCTGGTACCCTTGCGGGGCAGCCAGAACGTCACGGAGGTGACCTTGTGTGTGTTCTCCTGATACTCCTCAATGCGGAGGTTTATCAGAGGGCCTCGGAAGTGGCTTCTTGATTTGTTGTTACTTATGTGTTGTCCTGGCGGAAGCCTGAGGGCCACTTTCGAGAGCTTCTTATTTTACTGTTGCTCATACTATGTTTGCCGACATCGTTCATGAGTAGAGCTTCTCATTGACGATGCCTTCTTGCTTTGGTTACCCTTTGTAAGGGGATTGCTTGAGTGCACGCTTGCGGTCCGTTTCCATTGAGTATCCAAAGCCAAAATAATACATCTCTACAATATTGTTTTAACATTTCAGAAGGGAATGATGTTGATGAGGAACCATCAAGTGAGGATGGACTACAAAGAGACCCTGCTGCAGAAATCCAAGCTGACGAGGCCGTTCAGCTGTCAGGAACGGCCGTCTTAGAGGAAAATCTCTCTCGACATAGTACATCGGCGCGATGACGTCAGGTTCACGCTTCACTTTTGCATCGGCGCTGGGGCGAGACTCTGGCTGACTCTCTTTGCTGTTCGGCTGTTATCGGGTCAACATCTCGGCAACGTCATTCTGTCCGTTGGGTTTTTTGTTAGATTGTTCCGTAATTTTTGTAATAGCTTCAGAGGTGTTTCATTATTAGTTTTCGTTTAAATTAATTTTGGTTTGTTAAATTTAATTGATTTCAAAGTAGATTCGTTTTGTAAATTGTTTTCTTGTGGGTAGTAAATAAATTTGTATTTAAAAAAAATAACTTCTGGTCTTATTTCTAAGAATAGTTATAATAGAGATTTCTAAAGAAGACAAAATACAGGGCATGTTGAAAGGGCGAGGGAAAGTAGGAGAAGAACATCATACAGTGAAATAGGAAATCTGGTGCAATCAAAGAAAATATGTTCAACGGTACCCTCATCAAGGCCACATTAACACAAAGAGTGGTCCCGAACCCTGATTTTTGATAGAAAATGAGGGCTGCAGTTATGGCCAAGACGCAACCGAATTATTGTCGAAGTAGAAAATTTTGAGCAGTTACGAAACTCAAAAAACCAGGGTTTTGATGGAATATCAGGTTGCAAACTGCCATAAAATTTACCTGACGGGTAAAGTTCCAGCGCTTATTCAAATCAATTTTAGCGAGAGAACGTAAATCTTGGGCAAAACAGTTAGCATAAGTCTCTGTACCATTGCGAATAGACCACTTAGCACATATATCAGCCTGTTCATTTCCAGAAATCCCGGAGTGTCCAGGAATCCATGCAAGGGCTACCTCAATTCCAGCAGAGTGACACTTAAAAAGAAGTTCCCGAGTTTTGAGGTTAATTGGGTGAACATCTCTAGAACGTAAGGGAAATTTTAAAATATCCTCTAAACAACTGCGACCATCAGTGAAAATTATGGTTTTATTAAGGTTGTGGGATTCTTCTACCAAGAATACAGCTTCATAAATAGCTATGTTTCTCCAGAAAAAATAGATATCCTGGGAGATCCTGGGAGAGACACCGTTGAACCCACAGGGTCATCTGCAGTTTAGAGGCGTCTGTAAACATAGTTCGCCACCCGGGAAACTGTTCATTTAAGAGGTTTTCAAACCGAACGTTGGCTCCAGGTTCTTCTTTATTAATACCAAAATATGTAATTACATTGGGCCTAAAAACAAGTGCATCAAAAGGGACAGCAAACAAAGGATTACCAGGAAATTTAAAAAGAGATGCTGCAATAAATTTTTCATAACTTTTGAAAAGGCAAGAGCTTCTTTATGAGTCCAATAAGTTGAAGATGGAATAAAATTTGAAAGGTGAAAAAGAGAAGTAAGTAATGGGTGGCAAGAATTATGAACAGCTTTGTAGAGGAATCTATCACAAAGATATTGTCTACGAAGAAATAAGGAAAGATCGAGACATTCTACTTGGAGAGCTTTTATGGGGGAGGACTTCATGGCACCACAAATGATGCGGAGACACTTAGCTTGAATTTTGTCCCAATCGGCTAAAGCAGATTTATTACACGGTTCAAGCAAGAATGACCCGTAATCAAAATGACTCCGAACAATGGCGTTATAAAGGAGTTTCTGAGTGAAGGGATGAGCACCCCACCACACACCTGAAAGAGACCTCAAAACAATTACACCAAGCTCACATTTTTTTTTAATGTAATTAAGATGGACCGTGCCAGTCATACGAGAGTCAAAGTATACCCCCAAAAATTTTACGTTATACTATTCTTGGGGGATGCATAGTACCTTGGACTTGAACAGAAATATAACGTTGCATGAAAAGGCTACATATAATATTAATCATCCTCGCGGGAAGACTCAGCTGGAGCATTTTCTGCCTGAGTAGCGGGAGGAGAACATTATCATAGGCTGAAGTGACGTCAAGAAAGACACTAACAAGATGGTGTCCCGTTGAGAGGGCCAGGCGAATTTCCAAAGAGAACACGCTCAGGCTGTCCATCGTGCCCATACCTTTTCTAAACCCAAACTGCGATTTTGGCAAGATATTCCTGCTTTCAAGAATCCATTCTAATCTATTTTTTATTAAGTGTTCCATAATTTTGGCCAGAACTGACGATAAGGCAATAGGACGATAGGAGGAGGGATCTTTAGGATCTTTATGGGGTTTAAGGATAGGAATGATGATTTGATGTTTCCAGGACTCAGGAAAAAACCCAGTTTCATAAATTTTGTTAAGAATAGAGAGTAAAATTAATTTTGAACAGTCAGAACATTTCTTTAAAAAGGAGTAAGGAATACCATCGATACCAGGGGAGGAGTCGTGGAGATTTTCTAAAACAGAGCAAAGCTCATCACATGTAAAAGGATTATCCATTCGATCATAGGAAGGAGGAGAAGGGGAAGATGAAGGAAAACAATTTTCAGGAGGAACAAAAGGTGGAGCCAGTCTATCCAAAAAATCATAGAGCCAGACAGAAGGGTCGTTAGAAACAGGATTACTATCACTGAAAGAACCTCGGAAGTTTTTTACTTTTTTCCAAACAAGTGAAAAAGGGGTTCGGGGAGAAAGACTCTCACAGAAACGAAACCAGCCGTTACGTTTCTTCAAGGATAATTCCCTTTTTGATTTGGCATTTGTACTTTGAAAATTTAAGTAGTTTTCTAAAGACGGAAATTCCACAAAGACCTCTTCCATCTCATCCAGTTTGCGGATGATTTCCGTGCATTCATAATCCCACCAAGGGGGGGAAGGAATGAAATCTTTACGAGACTTTTTAATTAGGATGAATTGATTGGCCGAAGTCAATTAAGCAGAAATAATATCATTATAAAATTGTAAAAAGTTTTCAACAGTTATTACAGGAAATTGATCTGTCTGGCTTGTAACGATCCACGTTTTCGAAACACGAGGATTGAAAGCGTGGAATTTTGACATTTAAAAACGCGATTTAAACGACCCTAGGTATGGTTTTCGATTTAACAGTGGCATTCGGAATACCGTTTTTAACCCAAAACGCGTCGTGAGCTCGTTACGAGCTCGTTTGTGTTTTCGGTGGCGTACAGAATCAGGGCCCTATTTGAATTAGCGAATGCGTAGGTACCCGCATAAAAATAAAAAACAATCAAAGCTACAACACAACTTATTCATTAGTGTTTCGTGCGTTATTCGTATATAATAATCATATCAATCATATACTTCAAGCTTAAGAAGTTATTAAATTAATACTGCTTAATTAATTAGCAATTGTTACTTATCTTAGTATGCCATCTATCGGATATTCAAAGTACTACGTTGTACTCAAATCATGGCTAACAAATGCAATCAATGCGGCAAGTTCCTCTCAGTAACAGATGGCGCTAAATGCAATAAATGCAATTCAGTATTCCTTCGTTCATGTGTCAATATAAGCCCCGACTCCCGCCTCCCTGCACGCTGAATGTGTCTTCTCTGTCGTGGGCTCGATATTAAAAACAAGCCTACTACGGAATCACCTACTATTACATAGACGCCAATGCGGTAGATAAAACCTCTGCAGGATCATTGGCAGAGGTAATAAGACTACTAAGAATAGAGCTCATTTCAGTCACGCGGGAGATGACTTCTTTTAGGCTGGAGTTAGGAAGGCTGAATGAGAACATGGCCGAATTTAACAAAAGGGTGGACATGGTTGAAGACCGTATGACGTCTTTAGAGGAAAAATGCCTGAATACAAATGTACTCGTAGAAAGTAACAATTCACAAATTAATGAAACAATTGCGTCATTGAAAGCAGATATTAATGATAGGGAACAGAGTACATTGTTGAATGACGTTTAAATATCAGGTGCACCAGAACAGAAAGGTGAAAATGTGGTGCACCTGACTCAGGCTATCTCCAGGAAACTGGGCATTACATTCAACCCTCGCGACATTGTCAGTGCCGAACGTGTCGACGCCAGTTGTCTCCAAATGAAGATCGCCGACCGCGACTTGTCGTAGTGCGATTGACGCGGCGGTCTTTGCGGGACGATTTAATAAAATCGGCACGGGTGCGACGCGGAATTGATACATCTGGCATCATTGACGGCAACCCCTCTCGAATCTACCTTAATAAACCTCTTACACGAGTTAACCGCCTTCTCTTTTATGAGGCCAGGGAAGAGGGGAAACGTCATGGCTGGCGTTACATATGGAGTCGTGACGGGAGGATATTCATGCGACGTGAGACGGATGCGGCAGTTCAACGTGTACGATCGGAAAACGATATCTGTAAAATTTTTGGCAAAGCTTAAGTTTGTATATTCCGATTTTATGTTTTTTTAGTGAAAACTTATTGTATATGTATTGTAAACGCTCTTTTTATTTTATTATGATTATTTATATTTTTTATATTTCTATAATTAATGATGTTTTCAAAACTTCATTTGAATTTTACCATTTCACAATAATTTTAAGTTATGAGAGATGTAGAATGTACAATGATAGCAACAGTGTCGTGGCCCTGTTTTGTATAATAAGATATAGATAAGATTTACTCATATCTGTTATTCTTCTCTGTTACGGATTTTAAAAATATTTCAATGGTAATGAATAAAATTATTATAATGGCAACATTAGCCAACAAACTGTCAAAATAAATGACGAAACAATTAATGTTCGGTCATTTTGTTCACGGAGATACGAGTGGTTGTATTGAACAGGGAAAATTAGACATTTTTATGCTACATATTGGAGTGGGACTTTTAAAATATCGGAAAGTACTTATTGTTGTATTAATCGTGCTAGATTATATACGTTTTGTTACGTTTGTGTAAAATATAAAAATATTCTTTTAGCACGAGAATTAGCGTGGCAATCGATTATTTTTTACTATAGTCACATGCAATTAATTTATTGCTGGGCTGATGTTGAGGATAAGAAAAGTCACTAACTGGTTCACGATTTATTAACGAGACGGTACAATTATACGGACTGTGACGCACTGTTTAACATATGCAATGTTTCGACTTTTATACATGATATCAGAGAGTATGAGATACACAGATGTGAAACATATTAGTCATAGAATATGTGAGCTTTATCAATTGTTTACTTTAATACCTATGTGCATATACGGCACATTACTCCCCCCTTTACAAAAAAATAAGTAACAGTTAAAATATTGCAGGAATTTCATGATAAATTATGCATATAAAAAAAATGTAAAAAGACAGATTATATAGACAATATTTAAAACAAAATAAACAAGAATATAGGTATGTTAACAAATAAGTAATATAAGAACTATATATGTATATGTAAATTTAACAACTCTACAAATTTTTAAAACATAAACTATGAACCTTAACTATTACACATATAAATTGAAGATTTATCACGAAAAATAACACTTTATTATCCACTATTTCACTTTATCCTCACAATGTCACGTGGTCGGGCCGTCTGGGCCCAGTTCGCCCCTGCGGTATGCTACCGACGTGTAACCCTCTAATTCTCTATATTTTTCACATCACTGTTGACACATCACTTGCAAATAGTTTATAAAATTAGTTTAAAAATATCCCTCAAGTGTCTGTTTTAATCTCGTATAATGCTTTTTATTTTATGTTTCTTTGTATATTTTTGGCAAGAAGATGTAGTGGTTATAGATTGAAGCGAACTACTGGTTTGCTAATTCGACCAGATCTTGTAATCTTCGGGTCAATTGTTCCTGTGTTTACATTAGCCGTGTCCTTATATGGTGCGCTCTTGCATTCTTCGGTGTCAATTGTAAATGCGGGCTTTATTCGGTAAATACTAATACATTTCTCCGTGTCTGCATTATCTATTTTAAAATATTTGTCTGTCCGTTCGATCACTTTGTAAGGACCGGAGTATGGTGGAGATAAGGGTTTCGTGACCTTATCTTCACGTACAAACACATGAGTACCGTCTTTCAAATTAGCGTGACAACGTAACAAACATTTTCCCTTGCCTCGCGTTTCTCCTAGGAACAGAGGATAAATTCGCAATTCTCTCGCGTATTTTTTAACAAAAATATCGTTATCGGAAATGTCTTGCCTTTGTGGTTGAAAGAAATCTCCGGGTAATCTGATCGCTTCTCCATAGACTAACTCTGCCGCGCTTATTTGCGTGTCATCGCGTAAGCATGTTCTTAGCCCTAGTAAAACTGATGGCAATTCTGAAACCCAATGAGTCCTATTTCCTCTACACATAAGCGCTGTTTTAAGACTACGATGCCACCGTTCTATCATCCCGTTTGATTGAGGGTGGTAGGCAGTGGTTCTAATTCTTGATATGCCCATTTTCTTTGTTAAGCACCTAAATAAAGTAGACTCGAATTGACGACCTTGGTCCGTGGTTAATCTTAAAGGGCAACCAAATCGGGCTATCCAACCGGTGTAAATTACATCTGCAATAGTTTCGGCGATAATGTCCTTGACAGGGTATGCTTCTAGCCAGCCAGTATTTCTGTCCATCATAGTAACTATGTACCTATAACCATCGCAATAGCTTAATGGTCCGACTATGTCCGTGGAATAGATTAGACAGCAAAAAGTTCTCTTAAAGTTTTTTTTTTATTTAAAAATTATTGTATTTGTAAATAAAACACTATTTATGAATAAATTATATATTTAAATAACACCACCCACCAGCAACAATCTCCTTCAAATAATTTTTCACTACAAAGAAGTAATTACAAACGACAATATGGATTCAATTAAGGACACATTAGCAACGATGACAGAATTATTTAATACAAGGATGAACGAATTTCAGCAGGATTTACAAAAAAACTCTTCACCAGTGACTACCAGTTCGTTGGCTGCTGATTTCAGTTCCTTCAAGAAATTCATTTTGTCAGCTTTAACTACACTGCAACGACAAGTCGAATTTCTGACTAGGATTATCGACCGTCAGGAAATGAAAACACGTCGTAAGACACTTTTATTTCACGGTGTTCCGGAGGAGAAGTCCGAGGATGTGTCGGCGCGCGTCACCAGTATTGTCGCCGAAAACTTAAACCTGGCGAATTTCTCCAGTGCCAGCATCAAATCGTCATATCGTCTTGGCTGGTCATCTGGCAACAAGCCCCGTCCCATTGCCGTTAAGTTTCGTGACGCAGCAGTGCGCGACAAGGTTTGGTTTGCCAAAACCAAATTAAAGGGAACTAGCTTCACTCAGTCGGAGTTCCTGACGAAGACACGGCACATTGCGTTCCTGGCGGCAAGAGCGTTTCGGTGTCAACAGGTGCTGGACGCGTGACAGGATCATATTTGTGATCACCTCGAACGGGAAGCGATATCGGGCTGAATGTTTAGCTGATCTCGACGAAATTCCGGGGTCCGTTCCATCTGAAGCGCTGAAGTCTCCCGTCCAAAACATCGCTGCCGGTCCAATAACAGCCGGTCCAATAACAACTGAATGCAAGACAGCTGCATCGCGTTCGAAGCGGGTGATAAAGAAATGATTCACTTCGTATAGGTACTATGCTATTCTGTCTTGTCTATTTGTACAATAACTTTTATTTCTTGTTTTAATAACTTATTTCCTTAAATTATTTTTACTTTTATATACTTTCTTGTTATTTTAATAGTAAGACACTTATTTACTTCGTTGATTTACTATTTTTGTTATGTTTTTTCGATATTAGTTTGTTTACATTTCCTTTTACTTTTAATTAATGAACTACTGCACGTCAGATATTATACGTGGCTACGCGACGACTGCCGGTAGTTTGTTTATGTCATGACTTTATTATCTTAATATGTAAGTGGAATATGCTCCAAACCTTCTCCTCAAAGGGAGAGGAGGCCTTTATCCCAGCAGTGGGACATTTACGGGCTGCTTATGTATGTAAGTGCAAAATAGTAACTGACAATTGGCATACTTAGTTTTGTAACATTTTTTTTTTTTTATTTCAATTTTTTCTCTGTCTCACTCTATTGTTTAAAATATATTATAATTCCAAGTCTATAGAAAACTATAAGTAAACAAAATTGCAGTATGTATGTAATTGTGTGTATTGCTAATTTGCTATTATTATGTTATGTTGTGTATTTTTTTATATTACTCTCCTTGCAGCTGGCGGGTGCGTTGAATGGAATTTACAAAGGTTTTATTGTATTATTTTGATATATTTTAGGTATATAATAAACTGTATTATACAATATTTTATATTTATAGATATTTTATCATATACATAAATTTATACAATTTTAATTTGTTTTTATTTTTATTTATTATATTAAAAATACCTTGTATTCACATACATATATATATTTACATCTAGATAGTTATTTGTTTATTTTTATTATTCGAAAATGTCTTTAACACATGATTGTGACACGTTTTTATCCTTATCCTCTTCCGACGGATTGTCTAGTGATGACAGTTTTTACAGTATTCCCCCTTTGAGTGATAGCCTAAACTCTCACTTCACAGATTGTTCAAAAAATTTCAATGCAGTCCATATTAATGCACAAAGTATTCCTGCACATTATCCTGATCTGTTGTCGTCTTTTAGTAATAATAATAATATTCACGTTATTTTAATTTCCGAAACTTGGTTAAAGCCTTGCTTGCCTTCCACTTCCTTCTCTTTACCGGGATTCCACCTAATCCGGAACGATCGTATTGGCCGGACAGGTGGAGGGGTTGCAATTTACCTTCGCTCTCATATTCCTTTCAATATCATTAATACTTCGCAACCTCAGACCGGTGCAGCAGAGCATCTTTTTGTTGAAGTTATTTTCTCCCACACTAAACTTTTACTCGGGGTTTTTTATAGTCCATGTCTTACTGTTGACTATTTTTCATCTTTTGAGACCTTATTACATTATTTAACTCCCTTATATAGTCACACAGTAATCATGGGCGACTTCAATACATGCTTGCTGAAAAATGACCACCGGTCTTCCCGACTTAATTCTCTTGTCAACAGTGCTAATTTAAACATTCTTCCTTTGCTTGCCACACATGTTCTACCTAATTGTTCTCCTTCTCTTCTGGATCTAATTATTGTTTCCTCGATTGACCATGTTGAAAAACATGGTCAATGTGATGTCTATGCATTCTCCTATCATGACCTTCTCTATTTGTCTTATAAAATTAAGCCACCCAAAGCTAAATCAAGAATTCTTCTGCAGCGCAATTTCAGTAGTATGAATTCTGAGCGACTGTCTGAAGATGCAGCTAAAATCGATTGGAAGGCGGTTGAAAATGCACATACAATCGATAACAAAGTTGCTATTTTCAATTCGTTGTTAACCCAGCTGTATGATGTCCATGCGCCTATCAGACCCGTGCGGATCAAACATCTCCCAGCACCCTGGATTACATCTGAAATAAGGAAATTACAGGATAAAAAGAACTATGCCAAAGCGAAATATAGATCAGACGCCACTGAGTCAAACAGAGAGAAATATGTCAAAGTTCGAAATCGTTGCAATAGAGTGTGTAGAGATGAACAACGACGCCATATCTACAAATCTGTCATCGAAGAAGAAGATTCCTGTAAAGTTTGGAATTTTTTAAAGTCACTAGGAGTTGGTAATACGCGACAGGACAATTCTTATCAAAACTTGAATCTTAATGATTTAAATATCTATTTTTCCTCTTCTGTTGCTATTGATAGTGCAACTAAAACATGTACAAGGAATCAACTTTCAGCTTTACCAACTCTTGATACTCCTGTTTTCTTTTTTAGTCAGTTTTCCGAAAGTGACGTTAAGAAGAGTATTTTAGCAATAAAGTCCAATTCTATCGGGTCTGACTGCATTAGTCGTAAGATGATCATTTCCATCATTGATATCCTGGTTCCTGTTATCACATCAATTTTTAATGCATCCATTTCTACTAGCGCCTTTCCATCTATTTGGAAAAATGCTGAAATTATTCCTCTCCCGAAAAAAAGTAATCCTTGTTCTATGTCCGAATATCGTCCCATTTCAATTCTTCCACTTTTGTCCAAAGCTCTTGAACGTCTTGTACATCAACAGCTTAGCAATTTCCTTTTAGAACATAGTCTCCTTAATCCTTTTCAATCTGGTTTCCGTCCTCGTCATAGTACGACTACTGCACTTGTCAAAATTACTGAAGATATACGATGGAATATGGACAATCAAAGGGTTACAGTATTGACGTTACTTGATTTCAGTAATGCTTTTAATACTGTGGACTATGATATCCTGTGTGATATTCTGCGCACTCTTAACGTATCTCCTACGGTTACTGAATGGTTTCAAAATTACTTACAGGGACGCCGACAGCGAGTCAGACTGAATGATTCATACTCAGACTGGTCAATGGTCTCTGCCGGTGTCCCGCAAGGTGGCGTGTTGTCCCCTCTCCTATTTTCAATGTTTATTAATTCTATCAGTAATATTATCACTTCTCTCTATCACCTCTATGCAGACGATCTTCAGATATACTCTCACTGCACAGTTAATGATTTAACTAAAACTATAAATTGTATTAATAGCGATCTCACATCAATAGCAAACTGGAGCAAATCCTTCGGCTTAAAAGTTAATCCATCTAAAACTAAAGCGATAATAATTGGTAGCTCTAAATTACTAGCTCGAATCGATAGAACGCAGCTACCACCAATAATATTCGATAATATTAAAATTTCTTACAGTGACAGTGTTAAAAATCTGGGTATTTTGTTTGACCAACATCTCTCCTGGGGACCACAAATTTGTGACATAAGTCGTAAGATATTCGCTTCAGCTGGATCACTCCGCAGATTGCGTAATATGCTCCCGATTCCTACTAAAATTGTGCTTGCACATAGCCTTCTTTTACCAATTCTTGATTATGCTGACACATGCTATGTCGACATCACTGAGGAGCAACTAAATAAGCTTGAGCGCATTCAAAATTTATGTATTCGTTACATATTTGGTTTACGCAAATATGATCATATATCCGAATTTCGCAAGAAGCTCAAGTGGCTCCCAATTCGCCTTCGCAGGAATACTCATATTCTCAATCTGCTATACTGTATACTGTTCAATCCTGTTTCCCCTCCATACCTAAAAGAACGATTTAAATTCCTTAGTGATTCCCACGAGCGTTCCCTTCGATCTGAAAGCAACTTGCTTCTTGAAATTCCTTCCCACTCCTCTAATTTTTATAGCAAATCCTTTACTGTTCAAGCTTCCCGTCTTTGGAACTCCCTACCCCTGACCATTAGACGTGCACAATCACTGCCAGTTTTTAAAAAAGCTGTCAAGAAACATTTCCTAGAAATGTAACTTTGTAATATATAAATATTTCTTTATATGTATTTATCGATTAGTTTATATATTATTTATATATTTATTGATTATATATGTATGTTTGCCTGTGTATATGTATCTATTTATTTTTGTATGTATATTTGTATGCACAAATATACTCGTATGTATGTATATTGAATATTCCATTTAAAAAAATGTACACCTATGCCGTTAATAGACCATTTCCTCTGCCCCAAGGATGCCTGGAAGAGATCGCTCTTCAGCGATAAGGCCGCCTTTTGTGCCATGCTTTATTTTGTTAAATTTATTTCCTGTGTGTTTTACTTATCTTGGTGTACAATAAAGAATATATTATTATTATTATTATTATTATGTCCATGTGTAAATGCTCGAATCTATTACTATGCATAAATTTTCCATGTGCCGATATCGTATGCCGTTGGACTTTAGACTCTTGACATTTAAGGCATGCTCTTGTCCATGCAGTAACATCCTTATTCATTGACTTCCATATATATCTAGTCCGAATCATATTTCGTGTTGTTCGTATACTGGGATGACTAATTTCGTGTATGGCTTTGTAAGCTGAAACGCGAAATTCTTTCGGCAAATAAGGTCGTGCTATGTCTTTCGACACTTCGCAGTATATGGGATACTTGCAATTCGGCATTAATATTTGTTTAAACTTTAATGATTTCGATTGCAATAATTGTTTCAATTCGGTATCATTTTCTTGAGCTTCTGCTAAATTTTTATAATCACCTAATGACGGAGTATCGACAGACGAAATTCGAGATAAAGTATCCGCCACTACATTATCTGCGCCGCTGATATGTAGAATAGCTGAACAAAATTGCACAATGAAATCTAAATGCCTTATACGTCTGGGAGTATCGTTTTTTCCAATAGAATTTTTCTCTAAAGCGTATACGAGCGGTTTATGATCGGTATACACTGTTAAAGATCTCCCTTCGATGAGATACCTAAAATGTTTTATAGCCAAGTATATAGCTAGTAATTCGCGGTCAAATGTGTTGTATTTCTGCTGAGCGTCGCTTAGTTTAGTGGAAAAGAAACCTAATGGTCTCCAACTATCGCCTTCTTTCTGCTGGAGAACTGCCCCGGCACATGTGTTGGAACAATCTGTCATCAGTGCAATAGGCGCGTCGGCCGATGGAAAAGACAGAGTCACTGCCTGTGACAAGCTTTGTTTACTTAGTTCAAAGGCTTTGATACTTTCTTGCGTCCATGGTATCAAGGTCTTGTCTTTTTTCTTAGCATTAACTAAAAAAACATTAAGCTTGGCATGAATTTCAGCTGCTTTAGGAAGATGTCTTCTGTAGAAGTTTATCATACCAAGAACCCGACGTAATTCGTCAACGGTTTTTGGTCTTGGAAAATTAGTGATGGCTGTTACTTGTTTTTCTAAGGGTCGCAATCCCTCTTTAGAACTTGTGCCACTGTCTACTATACGTCACTTGAGCTATCGAATGTAAATTTGTCACTGAGTCTATAAGTTTTTTTCGGTGTACGTCGACCAAAAGTTTATGGTGATTCAGGAAGTCTGCACCCAGGATCGGATGTTTAAATTCAGCGAGAACGAAAGACCATCGATAAGGCCGTCGTAGTTTTAAGTCTAAGGTTAAAGTTTTTGTGCCATATGTCCTTATTTCACTACCGTTGGCCGCGTACAGTTTGTAATCACTACACTCAACATTAGAATATGGTTTTTTTGTTATGGGTAGCACTGATATATTTGCTCCCGTATCTATTAAAAAACTAAGTCCACTATTATTATCTCTAATACATAGGCCGTTAACTGGAATGATGGCGCATGTCTCCGCCTGCGAATGCGCCTGATCTAGTTTCCCGAACGTTGTTCATCCTTTTTCCACGCACACGGCTCGACACATTTCCTCGCTCTATTGCGAAATTTATAATGATAATAACAAAGTCGGTCTGGAGTGTCCGGCGACCGTTGAATTGTACTCCGTCCCCTTAAAATGGATCGTCTAGGATTATATTTTCTATTAAAGTTTCTCACGTAATTTCGGTCCCTTTCCATGTTTTGTAACTTCATACTTAATTTAGCTATTTCAGCCATAATTAACGATTGAGTGGTCATTGTACTCAGTCTCGCGTAGTCGGGGTCACCAATTATTGCTGGGCTGATGTTGAGGATAATGAAAGTCACTAACTGGTTCACGATTTATTAACGAGACGGTACAATTATACGGACTGTGACGCACTGTTTAACATATGCAATGTTTCGACTTTTATACATTATATCAGAGAGTATGAGATACACAGATGTGAAACATATTAGTCATAGAATATGTGAGCTTTATCAATTGTTTACTTTAATACCTATGTGCATATACGGCACAAATTAATATATGTTATTAAATCTGTCACATTTTTCTGTTATGTAACAGATATGAAAGATTAAGGCTTGTTCACGTTGGTCTCATTTATGAATTAATAGAAATATATTATTTATAATTTTATATGACTTCTACATCCCTTACATAATATATTACAATTGCATATTTTATTACGTATATGTATTATTTGCAAGTTTTTCAATTATGTTATTAGTTTTAAATAAACAAGTAATTGTCGTTTAATTCAAAAAATGGATTTTTTGTTTTAGGAAATATGCCGTTAACACCAGCTGAACGACAGCGAAATTATAGAGAACGCTTAAAAGCAAACAATGGAATAAAATATGGAAAGAGGAAAAAAAGAGAAGCTGAAGAAAAGAAGAAAAAGTACTTGAAAATTTCGCAATTGTCAGAAGCAGAAAAATCCAAAAGACAAAAGCTATGGCGAGAAATAAAACAAAATAAGTCAAACCAGGTTCAAATCAAGAATAATAAAGAAAATCGCCAAGTATATAAAAAGAAATACTATATAATAACTAAAAATAATAATAATCTTAAGATGAAAATAGTTACCCTAAAAAAACAAGTTAATGCTCTAAAAAAAAGTTATACGGATATAAATTATTATTAAATTATCAGAATAACAATAATGAGTCCGAAACAGAAAATGTTAACCAAACATGCCCCTCATAGTCAGAATCTCTACTATCGAAAACGGAATCTTTTATTCGGAATCTCAATATAACTACTCTAGACAAAGACAAAGCAAGAAGGGTTCTTCTAGAGAAAAATGTAATAGTCGACTCACTTGTAAACACATACAAGTCTTATAGATCTAATACAGAACGAAATGTTCTGAAAAGAGTTGTAAACAATAATTTGGTCCGTAAGTATAAAATGCAAAGTCGATGAAGTCTTGTGTTGGTTTAAAAGGAACATTAAAAAGATCTTATATATTATACAAGAAAAACAACGATTTGTCAACATTAATTACAAAGTTTTATTTACGAAATGATGTGTCAAGCGCAACCGCTGGAAAAAATGAGACCAAAACATTAAAAAAAGAAAAGGTTCAGAAGAGATATTTACTATCAAATTTAATGGATATTTTCAAAAAATTCAAACAAGAAACTGAAATAAATATATCATATACAACATTTGTAAGATATAAACCCTTTTATGTTCTGCGCCCTCATATTGCGGACCGTGATACATGTGTTTGCAAAAAACATGCCAATATAGAATTCAAGTTTACATCCCTCAAAAAACTGCAGGTTTTAAGTCAATTTAACAAACTTAATGATATCGTTGAATCATTAGTATGTAATGTAAAGTCTCAGCAATGCATGTATTCGGAATGTGTGGCATGTAACAGTAATAGTATTCGTTATGATTTTTCTATGAAACAAAATGAAGAGAATGTGTCATGGCTAGAGTGGTCTCCTGTTAATATAGAATTTAAGTAAAATGACGTAACTGAAGTATGTAAAAGGATGACTAAACAAACAAAAACAGAAAATTTAAAGAATTTAATTTTAAAATTTGAAACGGAACTACAAGCATACAAAATTCATTTATTTAACATAAGTCATCAGTACAAAATATATAAATTTAAAAAAGATAATCTTCAGGAATGAATTAATAATTACATTGTGATTTTTCGGAAAACTATACACGCAAAATGTATCAAGAAATACAATCGGTTCAGTTTGGAGCGTCTCAACTCCAGATTTTGCTACATACCAGTGTCTTGTATAAGAAACACAAAAAGCCACAGTGCTTCTGCATTTTATCTGACTCTACAGAACATTCACCCAAAGCAATTTGGTCCCACTTAACCCGGCGAGAGTGTGGTGAGAAAATGTAACAAGAACTATGTGGCAGGGTATGGCATACCCACTAACAAAAATGTATATAACCCTTGAATGTGACATAGTATTATAATATTTATTTGTTTTTGTAATAAGATAATCATATTACAATGTATTATAAATAAAAAAAATGCAAATTGTAAACAATTTTAATTTTTTTCTTAAATGGAAATAAATCAGTCCATATTGCAAACAAAAAAAATCAGTCTCACAAAAACTAAAAATTACCAAATGAAAACAAGTCTTATGAAAAAAAAACCTTAATTATACGATAAAATATAAAATACAAAACATCATAAACTAAAAAAAATATCAAAATATATTAGGAACATCTTAGGAACTGGAGTTAAAATCAGCACAATTTTTGCAAAAAAACGTTGCATGCTCCATACATATAGCCTTTTGACAGCTTGCACACGAGTATTTTGTCTTCCGATCCTTTTTGTTTGGGCAATCTCCACATCTAATATAACGACCAGGAGCATTTTGAGTCGGAGTTGGAAGTGGTTCGTTGATCTGGGAAGAAATTCTCTGACGTATATAAATCGGAATATTTTTTTGATCTTTTCGCATCTTCAGGTGTTCGTAAACTAAAGCCAAGCCTAAGTTACGAATGAAATCAGTTCGTTTGGTGTCTTTGCTCTGATTTTCACGAAATATGATGGTCGCGTTAATAGCAGCTATATTTAACATCCCGTAATAAATAATCATAGGCCAACGCTTGCTGTTACGAGACACATTGTAACTACCACACAGTTCATCCACAACATCTACTCCTGCTTTAGTGGAATTATAAAATGTTATCATCTCTGGCTTTTTCTGGTTTCCTGTAGCGCTATCAATCTTGGCGTCATGATGCAGGCTTGACATTACTATGACCACCTTATGTTTTTTAGGGGCATAGGAGACCATAGAAACATCCTTTTGATGGCCGAACATGGAACTTCCTGGCGCCTTACCGGTCTTCAAAAAAGCAGCCGGAATACACCTTTTATTATTTCTAACAGTTCCAGTCGACGTAAGTTTGTGCTCATTTAGCAAATGCACCACTAATTCGTAACTAGTAAACCAGTTATCAAAAGTAATATTTCGATTCGTGCATGATATGGGCTGGACTAGTCTGTCTACAACATCATAAGCCTTGTTGCTTACAAAATACGGACCAGTAGGTTGTTTTCCTGCGTATACCTCTAAATTAACAGTGTAGAAAGATTTTGCATCAACAAGAGCTTGGACTTTGATGCCGTACTTAGCAGGTTTACTGAGGATGTAAACGCGAAATCCACATCGCCCTCTGAATGCGAAAAGCATTTCGTCTATTGTCATATATTCATTAGGCGTGTAAGCTTTTTGGCAACAGTCAACAAACTTTTCAAAAATTGTTCTAATAGGAGCCATGTTATCAAGCTTTTTACGTTCTTATCTAGTTGATTTATTATCAAAACGAACACAGTTTTGCAAAAAGTAAAATCTTTGCAATGATATGATTGTTCTAAATATGTCCACACCTGTCCCATCCGTCCTTCACAAATCTTTAAGACTCTGACGGCTAGATTTATTGAGCCCAGCAATATAAAGCAACCCGATGAAAGCATCAAATTCTGTAGATGTTGTATCCTTCATAATGTATAACTTTGCGGGATCATTGGACTTTTCTCGTCTTTTCAGTATTTCTTCGTTGGTGTGTTGCAATAGGTTAGTTTTTATCTCTTCAGGCATAAAAATTTTCCAACATTTTAGCTCAGTATTCGCTTCCCTTGCTACTCCTTTCACGCCTGGCTGTTCAACAAGTATGTTTTCAGATCTCGTACGTACATTTGTTCGTAGAGGACATTTATACCATTTTTGGCTATCCTTTGACTTATAATGCGGCGCATGGACTTCAAGTGTTGGACGGCGACTTGTTCTTAAAACAGATAGCGGTATTTCCTCGTCTGAATCATCGGAAATAGAAATATTTGCAGTCGTCTCAGTTGCGTCGTGATCGGAAACATCTTGTTCGGTATCAGATTGAAGATTATATGCAGATCAGTGGTCAGATTCCTCTCCAGAGCTCGCTTCATCGGAAGTATTTTCTAGTACATCTTCTAAAATGGACCGAAGTCGATTTTCTACAACATCCATATTTTATTAAAATCTGTAATTAAATAAAGAAAATAAGTAAATATAGTATTGAAAAAATTTTATTTTCGTCACGAAATACATACACCTGCTATGTGGCAGGGTGTCACATACCCGAACGCAGTTTGCAAGTGTGTAACTCGAGCGCAGACTACGGCGACAGTGCGATAACGCTACTAACACCTCCCGCAACCCTGTAACTCCAGCTACTCAAAAGAACAAAGCGTTCGAAGGTCACGCACAAAAAATATACGCAAATGATTAACATGCTGGGTAACGCATACCCCGCCACACTCTCGCCGGGTTAAATCCGATTTTAACGTATATAGCCCGTGAACTAGTCTCAATGTCCCCGTAACATTGACACTAGTCATGTATTTTCTGATCACAATATAGGCAAAAGAAGAACGGTTGGTTCAACGCGATTATTAAAGAATTTGGTTTTACCGGTACATGGATTTTTTTTAAGCTTCCCAAGGGAAAGGAGCAGCAGACGGTGTAGGTGGCAATATCAAAAGACTTTTGGATAGAAAAGTAGCTTATGGAGCAGATATTTTGGACGCACAATCAGCATATAAACTTTTAAAAAATGAAACGAATGTAAAACTTTACCTAGTGAACGAAGAAAACATAAAATACATTAGAGAAAAGTTTGGGCAATATTTGCCTTCTCTTAAGTCTGTTCCTAATACATTGAGTATTCACAAAATTCTATCGACTAATCACGATCCACACATCATTTTTTCAAGAATTTTGAAATTCTGTGCTAATACGTACAATAATATGGGATTTTGTAGGTCTTATTTTCCTAGAAAACACAATTTACTTAAAAAAGCAACTAAGAAACGGATTCGAAGACTATTATCGTAATCATCGTCTGATGAAGAACATCTTTTTCCTATAAAACGTAGTCATACTACTCTAAAATCCTCTGAATCTGAAAACACAGCTGTAACCATCCTCTCAGATGCCCGAGTTAATTTTGATGAGAAACAACTTAGATGCTTATTGCGCGATTCAAAAAGATATAACATTTCTTCGTGTGATATTAAGGATGATTACAAAGATCTAATAAAAACAAGCAATATAGACATAGAGAACAATATACAAGAGCCATCTACTTCCTGCGACATACGGACAAAAGAACGTAACTTCTTTTTACATCTAAGTGACACTGATGATGATTACATTTGATTAGTTGATTATTTTAAACATATTGCTTTTTTGCCTTAGCTGGTATAGCGATAATTGTGCTTAATTAAGAGTTCAAGACCATCCAAAACTACATTAATGTTGTCAGCCTTTTCGTACCTATGGTTATGTTTTAAGATAATATTGTGTAACTAAGTCAAAATACAGCAGCTTAAAGAAGTATTATTTTCGTTAGATCCTTTCTTCTTTTACTTTTTTTTTTCATCGAGCACGTACTTTTAAATCGTTGCAGAAAATACTTTATGTTAACTTTACCAAAACGATGCGGATATTTTGTAAGTTTTATTTATTTTTTAGGTTTTTGAAGTTGTTCCAAACAAAACAAATAATCACGTAAAGTGTTGTAATTCAATGTTTTTCAAGAATGCTACTGCTACTATATAGGTTTAAATATTTTGTGCGAAAAAAGGCTAAACATCCTTCTTTTTTTCCAAACTTCTCACCGTACTGGTTTGGTTAGGTTAGTACATTTTTTTTTCATTATGTTTATTAGTTGTTTAATAAGTTTAATGTGATCAAATCAGTAAGATAATATAAATTTATTTTTAAAATAGTCTACGGGTCAGCAGGCCAGTTTTATGTGATTCAACTTCCAAATTTTATGAGTTAATTCACATATAATGAGTCACTTTAAATGAATAAGTAACTGTGGTATGATAGTGATAGTGATTTTCAGTGCAATTGAAATAAAATATGACCGATTTTTTTTTATTTATCTATTAACTTATAGTAATAGATTTAACATTAGGATGGGCCTATGTCCAGCAGTGAGTGTTCGACAGAGGTGTGACCTATGAATAAATTAAAAAATTCTGAATATATATATTTATTTCGGGTTGCTATTTAGAATTGCCCTAATATTTCCTTTCTGTTACTTTTCTGTTACAAACGAACTATTTTCCTATCTGTTTCATATCCGTAACTTGAACATGACCCATACAGACAGACAGACAGACAGATAGATAGATAGATAGATCTATTAAATATAATTAGATGTAAAATGGGAATTGCATTATTATGGAAACACAAAGAAAAAAAAATAAAAAAATAAGTAAATATTAACTGTAAAGTGGTGTGGCAACCAAAATGGACAACCTCTCAGTTGAAGCTGGCATAATATTAACCCAGCACTGATTTTCAGAGGCCTCCATGTGACGGTGACGGACGGCCATGTAAACGTGACAAAAAGTAATATTAAATATTAAAGTGGTAGATTGTTACGTATAAACAAGTTATTAAATTACAAGTTAATAAAACTTAAAACTAAAGTCGTTATCTGAAATACATATACGTTATAAAAAATAGGAGATTAAATCAAAGTCAAAGTCAAAGTCAAAAATCTTTATTCAATATAGAAGTGTATACACTTGCTTATTGATTGTCAAAAATCTACCACCGGTTCGGAATTTAGCACCTCAGACCTGAGAAGAACCGGCGAAAGAAACTCAGCGGGATTTTTTTTTTTTAACCATTTGCCATGTACAATGAAAATTATATTTTAGTTATTTGAAACAGTCTGGAGGCGATCATTTCATTCCCAAGGTGTGCAGTCAACTAAAAAGTCATTAGTGTTGTAATATCCTTTAGCACACAAACGCTCTTTAACGATTCTTTTAAATTTTATAATTGAATAATTTTGAACGTTTTCTGGGATCCTGTTGTAAAAACGTATACATTGCCCCAAAAAAGAGTTACTAACCCTGTTTAATCGGGTACTTGGAGTAACAAGTTTATTCTTGTTCCTGGTGTTAATAGAATGTACGTCACAATTTCTGGGAAAATCATTTATGTTTTTGCGTACATACATAACATTATCAAAAACAAATTGAGAAGCGACAGTCATTATTTTAATTTCTTTAAATTTACCTCTTAACAAATCTTTTGGGCCCAGGTTATAAATTGCACGAATAGCCCTCTTCTGCAGTACAAAAATAGTATTAATGTCAGCTGCATTACCCCAGAGTAGGATGCCATACGACATTATACTATGGAAATAACTGAAGTACACAAGGCGAGCCGTATCCACATCAGTCAAAAGTCTAATTTTTTTTACCGCATAGGCTGCAGAGCTGAGTCTATTCCCCGTTTAAACGTACACTCGTTTTGACACATCTTACATTGGGAGTAGTGAATTTAATACATTTAGTCTTTTTACTATTTAACATTAAATTATTAACACTAAACCAATTTACTATTTTAGAGAGAGTATTGTTCACATCGTCATATATTGAAAGACGTCTTTTTATTTAAAAAATTAAAGAAGTATCATCAGCAAACAATACTATCTCGAGTTTATCACCTAGGAGATGTGGCAGGTCATTTATATAAACAAGGAAGAGAAATGGTCCAAGAATTGATCCTTGAGGGACCCCCACAGTAACTGGAGACCCGGGAGATCTCTTTCCATTTACATCAACCCTCTGAATCCGATTGCTCAGATACGAAATCAGAAGACTGAGTGCAGTGTCCCTAATTCCATAATGACGTAGCTTCCTGGCCAACGTTTCGTGTTGCACACAATCAAAGGCCTTAGATAAATCACAAAATATCCCTAAGGCATCCTGTGACTCCTCCCAGGCCCTGTAAATATTTTTAACGAGCTCAACACCAGCGTCAGTTGTCGAGCGACCCCTTGTAAATCCAAATTGTTTCTTGTGTAGCAACTTGTTATTGTTAAAATGTACTAGCATTTGATTTAGTAATAACTTTTCAAAGATCTTGCTAAGAGTTGGTAGTACAGAGATGGGCCTATAGTTGTTGGGGTCTGATGTACTACCTGACTTAAATATTGGTAATACTCTACTATGTTTCATGAGGTCAGGAAACACGCCACTAAGGACACATTTATTAAATATAGTGACAAGGTAGGGTGCGATTACATCAATTATTGAATTGACTACCTTGACAGAGATCCCCCACAGATCGGCCGTTTTCTTAATATCTAGTGATCTGAAGGAACTTATTACATCATTTACACTTACTGTATTAAATTTAAAGCTAATATTACATTCTTCCACATGGTTTTTTAATAATGATTCAGCAACGGTAGGAGAGGAATTTAATGAGTTAGTAGTCGAAAATGGAATGTCAGCAAAAAACTTTTCAAAAACAGTTGCAACATCCCGATCTGAGGAAAATAAATTGTTATCAATAGATAAGCTAAAGTCGGAGATGTTATTTTTGACTCTTCCAGTTTCACAATTAATAATTTTCCATGTCATTTTAATTTTATCAGGTGCGTCAATAATTTTTTTTTTTATATGCAATGATTTTGCTGTATGACATACACGTTTGAAAAGTTTAGAGTAGGCACTAACATAACTGATAAATGAAAAAGACCGGTTGTATGATCTTTCACTATAAAGTTCATACAACCTCTGCCTACTCTTGTGAATTCCGACAGTCGCCCAATCATTAATAAAAAAAATACCTAGAATAGACTGTCTTGGAAGTAAATATGGCATTAAATTCTGTTTTAATTAATTTAAAAAAATTGTTATAAAGCTCATTAGAATTATCATTTAATTGTAAATATGAGAGCTTTGCCATGATATTACTTCTGAACTTCTCAATTCGATACAAATTGATTGGAACAAATGTCTGTTTTAAATCCTTAGCATTATTTTTTATTTGCGAATTAAATGAAGCCAACTGTCCACAATGATCGGAACTTAACATATTTATAATACATTTATGATTAGGTACACAGTTGGCAAATATGTTGTCAATACATGTTGCAGTGGATTCAGTGATTCTAGTTGGCTCTAAGAATAAGTTAATTAGATTATATGAATATAATAATGATCTGAATCTAATACTTGTGCTATAGTTTTCTAATAAATTTATGTTGAAGTCACCACAAATAAAAATATATTTACTTGATCCAGATAATTTCAATAATGCACTTTCCAATATTTTCTCAAATGCTTCATATATCCGATATACAAATTAAAAAGTTGACATTTAGGCGGTATTTTTGAAAATTAATATGACTCCGACTCAAACTCAGCAATCACGCCATGGGAAGTAATGACGGCCAATGCTATTAAGAAACAACACGGCGAATGAGCATTCTGAGAAGCGAGAATAGGTAAGTAATAATAATAATAATAATAATAAGGGGTGTAAGGGAGTCTAATAAGGGGGGATAGACTCCAAGCCAACCTCACCTGCTCGTGGTGCACCCTGCTACAAACCAACGAGGTAATGGCGACCGATCGATGGCGGTATATCCATCAGGGGAGCTATCTAAAGCTTTTAGGCGTGAACGTCTTACTAAGGTTTAGATAGTACAACTGGCATTAGCACAGGATGTCGGTTACAGGACGGCGGCGGAAGAGTATAAAGTATACCAACGGCGGCGTCCACGGGCTCAGTTAGGAAGCTTACTGTGCGCTCATCAAATTTGGACTAATATGATGAGTTCTCTTCGTCCAAATGAACAAAATTATGAATAATAATCCTTTAAATAAGCCCCTAGTTCCCGGTAGCTCCATGGGGGATGCTGATGATAGTAGGCAGTTAACCCGTGGCGCCAGGGGCAAGATGAATCTCCGGGTGGGAATCTTTAACTATCAGACGACCAATGCTAGTCTCTCGGACTCCGATACCTCTGGATCGATATCGTCGTTATTAGCTACGGACGTTGTGCAGGAGGCAAGCGTCGAAACGCCTGCACCCGCCAAAGCTAGCAAACGTGCACGAAGGAAATGGAACGAAGCTATGAATATCTTTATCCTACGCACATATTTCATTCTAACATCTATGGAAACTAATACAAGATCGTACCTTCCCGAACTTCATTCTAGATTCACAGAAAAATTTCCGGATATGCAGGCCAGCAGGCAACATGTAGGAGGCCAGCGCCGGGCTATAGTTCGAAATAACTTATTAACTACTGAACAAATTCAAATGATACGTGAAGAGGCGGGTGACTTCTTAAAAAAGAATCCTGGCCATATCAAAAATAATGTAAGCGGTAGCCAAAGAATGGGCTGGGATAACGATTTAAATGAATTTATTATGAGAAGCTATTACAGAATTACTAAAGTTGAAACAAACAAAACTGCGTACAGACGACCATTACATCAATGCTTTATTTTAGAATACTCTAACCTTTCTCACGTATCTGAACAACGCGTAGCGGATCAACGTAGAATAATTATAAATAATAAACTTATAAGCACCGATAGACTTCAAGAATTAAAAGATGAAATCGCAATAGAATTAGCGAGTCATAGCAATATAACACAAATCTTACTGAACGTAACACAAACTTGCAAATATCACAAGTACAACATTTTCCTTTAGATAGCACCCAGACAGCAACAACAGCAGCTCCGGACAATTTACTTACTCTAACTCCTGTAAGTCTACCGATTATTTCTGAAAATACTCTACAACCTGATACTAGCCATAACACTGTACAAGGTACTGAACACAATAACAACTTACAACATTTACCTAACCTGTCTAGTGACATACAAAATCAAATTAAAGAGACGTTCTTGTTACTTTTAAATAAATATAAAAACTTGGATCCCACCGACCCAGTATTCCTAAACAAAAGACCTCCAAAAAATTTGCTAGCATAGTACAATATATAAACCTATTCGTTCTTCCTGCCCACATATCACCAGAATCCGATTTTAGTGAAATTCAAAACGCTATATATTGTGGCGGCGTTACAGCTTCTATATATAATGGATGCAAAATAAGTGATCACCAACCTATACACAAGACAAGGCTTATACCTAAATGGCAAAAAAGATTAGAGGATAAAGTTGCGGCCCTTAGAGTAAAAATTGGAAGACTAACAGAATACATTAACGGCAATACGAGTAAGAAAATAAAACTCGAAGTTGATAATATTAAAAAAGCTTACAAAATTCATTCACGTCATGAAAATGCTAATACAGAACTGACTCATTTTCTCGATACTCTGAAACAAAAACTAACCGCTCTCTCTAATCGGTTACGTAGGTATAAAGAAACTACTCTTAGAAAACAACAAAATGGCTTATTTAATAACAATGAGAAATTATTTTATAGAAACCTTAATGCAAATATACAAGATAGTAATAACGTAACTTCAACAGATATGCCAGAAGCAACAAAATTACATCAATTTTGGTCTAACATATGGTCTAATCCTAAAACACATCATGAAACCGATTGGATTAAACGAGATAGGGAAATATTAGTAGATTTACCTGAAATGAAATTTGATGAAATTAATATTGATATTCTGGAACAAGTTATAAACAAAACACATAATTGGAAAGCTACTGGATCTGATAAAATACACAACTACTGGTATAAAAAATTTACATATTTACATCCGTTGCTACTTTGTCATATAAATGCTTTTATAAAAAAACCGGAAATTATGCCTAACTACATCACATTAGGGTCAACATATATGATATCGAAAGACCGAACCGATTTAAAAAATCCTGCTAAATATAGACCCATAACTTGTCTCCAAACTATATATAAGATCATTACCTCTTGTCTTAGTCAATTAATTTACAGTCATGTAATCTCACAAAATATCTTAACGGAACAGCAAAAAGGATGTAGGAAGGGTAGTTTAGGCTGCAAGGAGCAGCTGACTATTGATGCAGTTGTTTCTAAGCAAGCAATCACCAAAAAAGAAATATTTACACTATGTATATTGATTATAAGAAAGCATTTGATTCAGTACCTCATAGCTGGCTCATATACATACTTGAACATTATAAAATTCACCCGTTTATTATAGAATTTCTAAAAAATACAATGCTTCATTGGAGAACTACTCTCAAAATGTTTAATGGCAACCATAGTTTAGAAACAGAAACAATAGAAATCCGACGTGGAATATTTCAGGGCGATGCGTTGAGCCCCCTGTTGTTCTGCTTAGCTCTAAACCCACTATCTACACTTCTTAACAATTCCAACTTGGGTTATAGACTTACATGCAATAATAAAAGTTACACTCTTTCACACCTTCTCTACATGGACGACATCAAATTATATGGAAATAGTTTCAGTGAAATTAATAATCTTGCTGATCTCACAGAAAACTTCTCAATAAATATTCATATGGAATTTGGCATAGATAAATGTAGTATACAATCAATTAACAAAGGCAAAATTGAACAAAACTCATATTGCCTTCGAACTGGTGAAATAATAGAACCCGTAGATGAAATATCTGGTTATAAATATTTAGGCTTTAACCAAACTAAACAGATCCACGATAAACAAACTAAGAAAATATTAGAAAAACAATTTAAATCACGACTGCATAAAATACTGAAAACACATCTAAATGCCCGAAACACTATAAAAGCAATAAATACCTATGTCATTCCAACATTAACATATTCATTTGGCATAATACACTGGTCTAAAAGTAATTTAATTAAGTTCCAACGTCTTATAAATACAACACTTACAAAATATAGAAAACACCATCCACGATCTTGCATTGAACGGCTAACGCTACCGTCAAAAGAAGGTGGTAGAGGCCTTATCGATATCAAAAATCTCCATAACTCCCAAATTACCTCTATACGTGCATTCTTTCATCACCAAGCCACTAAGACCCCACTCCATTATGCTATAGTTCATGCAGACATAAAACTCACTCCTCTCAACCTTAAAGACCATACCAAACAGAAAAATGAAGTAGTTGTCTCCACAGAAGAAAAAATTAACACCTGGCTACAGAAATCACTTCATGGGAGACATCGCCGCGATTTAATGGACCCAGTTGTAGACAAGATAGCGTCTAACATGTGGCTCAAACGCGGTGATCTCTTTCCTGAAACAGACGGTTTCATGATGGCAATCCAGGATCAAATCATACATACCAGAAACTATAGAAAACACATCATCAAAGACCACACACTACAATCAGACCTTTGCCGACACTGCCGCAATAGCTCAGAAACTATACAACATATCACAGGAGCATGTAGTTCAATAACACAGACAGATTATAAACATAGACACGATCAAATAGCTGCCATTGTTCACCAATACCTAGCATTCAAATACAAACGCGTCAATGACAAAACTGCTTATTATAAATACAAACCAGACATCATCCTCGAATCACGTGATTTTAAGTTGTATTGGGATAGGACTGTAATAACTGATAAGATTGTGCACTTTAATAGACCGGACATTATGTTACATGATAAGAAAAATGAGACAGTATACCTTATAGATATCGCTGTGCCTAATACTCATAACATAGTTTCAACTTTCACCGAAAAAATTGCCAAGTATACTGATTTGTCTATCGAAATTAAATCTCAATGGAAAGTAAAAGTCGTAAAAACTATACCCATTATCATTTCATCAACTGGAGTCATTCCTCAATCACTTTTCTCCAGCTTACAGGCGCTTGGTATTCACAAACTCACTTTTATTTTATTACAGAAAGCAGTCATACTCAATACATGTAGAATTTTTCGAAAATTCTTATCTAATGATTAGGTAGTCCTAACCGTTTTTGTTTGGACAAAATCCCGCAAAAACGGAAAATAAAACCTCGATAAAACGAGTGTTATGTATGCGACCACCCTATGGAGGTACATTAGGACATCGCGTTCGCCGAAACCACCGACGACGGCCCGGTACCAGCAACCCTTGCGCAACATCACGCCGCCCATCAACGGACCACACCGATCTTTCTTTATAATTTCTGTGTCTCTTAGAATTAAGAAAAGTATTAACATAAATAATATTATAATATAAATAATATAATAATTGGTTCTGAGGGCATTCTGTGTTACAACTTCAACACATGAAGTAGTCTAATTAAATTAGTATTAATATTAGTAAAATAAGTTTGTGAATTAAAATAAATTCACTTTTGAAGTACTTTCGGTTTTTTAAGTCCTTCGGCTGCGAACGACGTAATTGACGCAGTCGGTAGGATGCTCAGTGCGTAATAGTTCCGCGATAAAGGTGATCTCACATTGATACCGCTACGCGTCGCGAGCTATCCAAGAGACTATCTAGTCCCACAACTGGGCATCTTGAATCTACGAGTGTTTGTGGCCAGGGACGTACTCGAAAATCAGTACTAAAGAAAACCAAATGTAAGTACTTTGAAACTTTACTTAAACGTTGCTTCCTTTATAATCTAGTGTTATCATGTCCAAAATTTTCCACCCTAGAAAAAACGGTGAAAAATCTGCCTCACATTGGCAGATCTCGCGAAATACTAGCTTAGATTTTAATAGAAAGATAGATAATAGTGAATTAGAAATAATTAAAATGTCTATAGATCCTGATGCTATTTATAAGGCGCTCCGCCCGGTCCCCGAATTCGACGGGAACCCTAATATTCTTACCCGATTTATCAAAATATGTGACCAAATAGTGATACAGTATTTAAAAAATGAACCAGGTTACGAGTTTAGTAATTTATGTTTAACTAACGGGATTTTAAATAAAATTACTGGCCCTGCCGCCAGGATAATTAACTCGAATGGGATTCCTGATAGTTGGGTAGGAATTAGGAACGCATTAATTAATAATTTTGCTGATCAAAGGGATGAGACAGCCCTATATAACGACCTTTCGTTACTCTCTCAGGGAAGCGATACTCCTCAGGAATTTTATGACAAATGCCAGACACTTTTCAGTACTATAATGACATATATTTCATTACATGAAAATATACCTACTACCATAGAAGCAAAACGTGAACTTTACCGGAAACTCACCCTAAAATCTTTTATTAGAGGTTTGAACGAACCTCTTGGCTCACACATTCGATGTATGAGGCCCGAATCCATTGAAAAGGCTCTGGAATTTGTACAGGAAGAAATCAATGTCATGTACCTACAGCGTCGGAGCAGTAATAGCGATAGAAAAAACTTTAATTTGCATGCCAATAATTCACATAAAGTACCTGTGTCTACGCCATTTATCTTACATAACCCCAATATGTTAGCATTGCCAAATACGAACTGGCAGAAGCCTTTGTCCTTCCAAACACCAATGCAGCCTTGGAAACCTAACATCCAGAATGGTGTACCTCAACGGCCTGCTTACCAGGTAAGTCACCCCCAACAGCGCTTACCTTACAATATGCCGTCTCGCACGCAGCAGATTTTCCGTGCACCACCACACAATTATAACGCGCAGAATAGTAGTTTTAGGATACAGGGTAGACCACCCCAGTCTCAACAAAACCTGGGACCTAAACCTATGAGTGGCGTTAGCCATTACGTAGCTAAGCCTTTTCCACCCGCGATTAAAGGACATGATTGGACAAAGTTTGGCAATCCACCCCCTTCTAACTACTTCAAATCTAGGGAAATGAATTACCCAAGGACCCCAATGAGTACTATTACTCATCCCACGACTATGACTATGACTATTATTATAACACAAATATTCCAGACTACACTTACGAATCCAGCTCATCACACATAGAACAACCCCCTCTTACAGAAATTGAACCGAAACTTTCATCTTTAGGAGAGCAGGATTTTCACAAAGGACGTCCCAATACGGAACAAAAATAGAGTTGAACCTGCAATCTAAAAAGGAGTTGAGATATATACAGATCGCGGACCCCCCTCTTAAATTATTGGTGGACACCGGGGCTAATCAATCTTTTTTAAGCCCTGACGTAATTAAGCAATATTTTTCTTGTGTTCCACTTAACTACGACCCCTTTGAGGTAACAAACTCTCAAGGTACCTCGTATCATGAACACTCTATCACAATTCCACAATTTGCAGAATTTAATGAACAAAGGAGCGTAAAGTACTTCATTTTTAAATTCCATACCTATTTCGACGGTCTAGTAGGACTAGATTTGTTAAAAAATTGTATAATAGATCTTAAACATAATATACTAGTGACAGATTATACGAACATTCCATTATTAAAATACAAATGTCGAACCATCAATTTGCATGAAACTATCCCCGCGCATTCTCAGAAAATAGTTAACGTACCTTGGCTTATCCACCTGGTGACGTATACGTGTCTGAACAAATAATATGTAACTGTATTATTCACGAGTGTGTCACGACCGTTACGGATAATTCTGGTTTTGTAGAGATAGAGAACCCCACTGACTATGATATCACACTGACTTTTGAACAACCCTTATCGATAGAATGTTATGACATCGATTGCACCCTTCCAGAACCCCCAGTTACACGCATTAAAGACGTACTGAACCGACTTAGGACTGATCACTTAAATAGTGAAGAAAAGCTTAATCTACAAACTCTTTGTTCGAAATTTGCTGACGTGTTTTACTTAGAGGGTGAACCACTTACATTCACTAATAAAATCAAACACAATATTAAGACTACTGACGAGATTCCTGTTTATACAAAAAGTTACCGGTATCCATTTATTCACAGACAAGAAGTTAGGGACCAAATAGCAAAAATGCTTGAACAAGGAATAATACGACCATCTGACTCTGCCTGGAGTTCACCTATCTGGGTGGTACCTAAAAAAGCAGACGCTTCGGGTAGACAAAAATGGAGACTAGTAATAGATTTTCGAAAATTGAACGAAAAGACAATAGACGATAAATACCCAATACCAAACATATCTGACGTCTTAGACAAGTTAGGAAGGTGCCAATACTTTTCTACGTTAGACCTGGCATCCGGTTTCTATCAAGTTGAAATGAACCCTGACGACATACCCAAGACTGCTTTCAATGTTGAGCATGGGCACTTTGAATTTCTTCGAATGCCTATGGGACTTAAGAACTCTCCTTCTACTTTCCAGAGAGTCATGGATAATATCCTCAGAGGCTTGCAAAACGAGATATGCCTTGTCTACTTAGACGATATAATAGTATTCAGCACCTCTCTACAAGAGCATATGATTAACTTAGAAAAAGTCTTTAGCAGGTTGCGTGAATCCAATTTTAAAATCCAGATGGATAAATCTGAATTTCCCGCAGCTATATATCTCGGTCATATAATTACTAGAGATGGAATTAAACCTAACCCAGACAAAATATGTGCAATCCAAAAGTACCCCATCTCTAAGACTAGTAAGGAAATTAAACAGTTCTTGGGACTGATAGAATATTACAGAAAATTTATCCCAGACTTCGCGAAAATTACTAAACCGATGACTAAATGTTTGAAAAAAGGCTGTAAAATTACTCTAAACAATGACTATATTAACTGTTTCGAAAAGTGTAAGACCGTATTGACTAACGACCCAATATTACAATACCCTGACTTCGACAAAGAATTCAATTTGACAACAGACGCATCCAATGTAGCAATAGGCGCTATACTATCACAAGGACCTATAGGTTCCGACAAACCTATTTGTTATGCCTCGCGAACTCTCAATGACAGTGAAATTAACTATGCCCCGATAAAAAAGGAACTCTTAGCTATAGTTTGGGCTACAAAATACTTTAGGCCTTACCTATTTGGACGAAAATTTAAAATAATAACCGATCACAAACCCTTACAATGGCTAATGAATGTTAAGGAACCCAACTCCCGACTGACTAGATGGAGACTGAAACTTGCTGAATATAACTATACTATAGTATACAAATCCGGCAAATCTAACACCAACGCCGACGCTCTATCTCGTATAGAGATTAATAATGAAACGACTGACTCAGTAATAGTTAACGTATCTGAAAGACCGGCCTCTCCTTCGGGTTCTACCACAATAACTGCCCACACTAGTGCTGAAAACCCTATCCTTGAAATTCCCATCACTGACGAACCACTTAATAAATTTCATAGACAAATACATATAACTATAGTAGGTGACATGAAACGTAAACCGACAACGACAAAACCTTTTGAAACTCACACTAGGACATTAGTACAGGTATCAGAATCTAATCTGGAACAAGATGTTGTAGACGTAATAAAAGAATTTGTTAATCCAAAAATTAAGACAGCTCTTAGAATTACCCCTCCATTAGGTATGTATTCTGTTTTACCTATAATTCAAAATCATTTCCGTAGTTCTTCTATGAATTTAGTCTTAGCAAAGGTAGAGCTAGAAGACGTAAAAGATTATCTTAAACAACAGGAAATAATTAAACACTATCACGATGGAAAGACAAACCACCGAGGTATTAACGAGTGCTATTTAGCCTTGTCTAGGAAATACTATTGGCCTAGAATGAAAGACGAAATTTCTAAATATATAAATGAGTGTATAGTGTGCGGACAGACTAAATATGACAGAAACCCCATTAGACCTATATTTAATATCGTACCACCAGCTACAAAACCATTTGAATTAGTACACCTAGATTTATTCACTGTACATAATGAAAAATATTTGACCTTTGTAGACTCTTTCTCTAAATATGGACAAGCCTACCATTTGAGAGATGGTACTGCAATTAGTGTCCTTCAAGCCCTTTTAACTTATAGCACACATCATGGACTTCCATTGACTATCATAACTGACAATGGGTCTGAGTTCACAAATCAACTATTTAGTGAATTTACTAGGCTACATAAAGTGAATCATCATAAAACTCTACCTCATTCACCTAACGATAACGGACTTATAGAACGTTTTCATTCTACTTTGTTAGAACACTTACGCATATTGAGATTACGTAATAAAGAAGAATCTGTCACAAATCAAATGCCCTATGCGATATTAGCCTACAATAGTTCAGTTCACAGTTTTACAAAGTGCAGACCCCATGACATTATTAGAGGACGTTTCGACTCTAGAGACCCTTTAGACTTAGACCTGACTAAACATCTATTACAACAGTACATTACTAAACATCGCGATAAAATGAAGACTGCATATAACTTAATAAACGATCATACTCATAGCGAACGAACCAACATAATGAGTAATAGGAACGAAAATAGGGAACCTGAAGTTGAATACTCAACTGAACAACCAGTCTTCATAAAGAACCCCGCTGCTAGCAGACAAAAATTAGCTACCAAGTATACCCATGACACAGTACTTGCTGACTTGCCTATTCATATCTACGTTTCCAAGAAGAAAAGTCCCATAGCCAAATCTAGACTTAAACGAGTGACTAAGACTAAGAAATTGTTACAGGACTCGACTGGTACTGACCTTGCTAACTCTTCAGATGACGTTGGCTCTGGACGTAAAACTTGAACACCTAGAAAATGGACCAGGACTCCTCCCTTTTTATCTTGGGAATGCCAAACTCATAACCCACTATCATTCCTTTATTCAATACATAGAACTAAATGAGATCGAATGTCATCTTGATTCAATCGATTCACACTTAAACCATTTTAGAACTACTCTGGATAAAGATATTTACGCTCTTTATGAATTACAAATTGATTATATATCTAACAGATTAACTAAAATACGGTCTCAGATTAAAAGTTTGGAACCCCATCGAATTAAACGAGGCTTAATTAATGGTATTGGCTCTATTATCAAAAGTATAACTGGTAACCTGGATCAAACAGATGCTGAAAAGTATAATAGTGCGTTAGAAATCTTAGAAAGTAACAATGAAAAGTTAGTATCTGAATTTAATGACCATATTAGTTTAAATAAAGAATGGATGATGAAACATAATTCACTCTTTACGAATATCGTACAGAACCAAGTTAAGATTAATTACTAGAGTTTATTTAGCACATTAGAGTTACTGTTAGAACATGACGCCTACGCAAACAATACCCTGATTAAATTTGCAAAGTTTGCCCAATTATTGATAATTATTAGTAAGAATGCGGAAGACCTAATGTTAGAATTAAGTAGATTAGAAGATATATTAGCGTTTGTGCGTGCATCGAGCACCCATCATAGCATGTTAAGTACTAGTAGTTTAGAAGATATTTTAGATAAACTAAGACACATTTATAACTCCAAAGAGTTAATAGAGGCAGATCTTATAGATTATTATAGTATTATCAGATCCGGTTATTATTATGTAGGAAAGCGAATAGTAATAATTTTTAAATTCCCGATTGTTTCTCCTAGACAATTCAAATTATTTAAACTCTCAATTGTTCCTAACAAAGACCAATATACCTTTATCCCACTATACCCTCTCATAGCAACTGATGGTAAAGCTTTCATGTACATGGAGGCTGAATGCCCGAAGTTTAATCAGCAATATCTCTGCGAGGAAAACATCCGACATCAGGCCAGCCTGTGCAAGCCAGGAACGAGACATCGTTGCCAGCGACATTTGCACTCAACGCTTTCAAATAGTCGCTGATCTAAGGGGGGAGGTGTTATGTATGCGACCACCCTATGGAGGTACATTAGGACATCGCGTTCGCCGAAACCACCGACGACGGCCCGGTACCAGCAACCCTTGCGCAACATCACGCCGCCCAACAACGGACCAAACCGATCTTTCTTTATAATTTCTGTGTCTCTTAGAATTAAGAAAAGTATTAATATAAATAATATTACAATATAAATAATATAATAATTGGTTCTGAGGGCATTCTGTCTTACAACCTCAACACATGAAGTAGTCTAATTAAATTAGTATTAATATTAGTAAAATAAGTTTGTGAATTAAAATAAATTCACTTTTAAAGTACTTTCGGTTTTTTAAGTCCTTCATCTGCGAACGACGTAATTCGAGAGCATTGAAAAAGTAAAAAATATAAATAATAATAATAATAACTTTTTATTTCAAGTGACTTAGACTCATTTTTATTGTTAGTGATACATATTACTTATCTCCTATGTTAGTATAATAAAAACTATCACTAAATTGTAATCATGGTAGTAATCGCTGAACTAATCCGCTCGAAATAACACAGCAATTACTAACATACTTACAGTCAAACCTACTAGCAATTACCTTCATGATGCTGTTGGGACTATTCCGCAATCTGTACACCAAGGATCCGCATCTTTTGCGTATAATGGCATAAAAGCAATCGACCCTCGCTGCCGCGAACATCCCTGATGCACTACAATGGCGGGGCAATCCCATCAGCACTCTAAAGGCATTGTTATATTGGACCCGGAGTGCGTTATACGACTTTTGAGAGTATTTGGCCCACAGGTTGCACGTGTAAAAGGTGGTACAATAGGCTCTAAACAGTGTAAGCTTAACTTCGCTAGAACAACGTACAAATCTGCGGGCCAACATATTCGCCCGTACAGACAACGCCCTCCGTACTTAAGACCTAATCTTTGTTATTGCTTTACATAAATATATTACGTTATTTGTGTTTACAGATTAACCATGTAATTTACATAGATAATATCAATAATATAATATATTTATGCCCAAATTTCTGTTGTTTTAGAGACGGCGATAATGGTATTCCTAAAACCTACAGTGGAGGCAGACACTCCGCAACCAATATGACATGAACAATCTGCATGAAACAAATTGGCCATGCAATTATAGATACATTTTTAATTAAATAATTATATCGTCAAACATGTTTCTTTCAATTTTGTATACTATGAATTATTTATTATCAATATACACGAATATGTTAATGAGAAAGTTAAAGTTCAGTCTGTAGGTTAAATAAATATAACTTATATCTTAGTCTAAACGTATGCAATGATTTTAGGTTACGAAGTGGGGGCGGCAGATTGTTCCAGCATTTGGTTGCGGCGTATTTGAAGCTTCCACGAAAGGCTGCAGTACGATTTGGGTGCACTAGCAGCAAATAGGAATTCGCCCTGGTCGAGTGAGTTGTATTTACGGCCGATGACCACAAAGTCAAAGTCAAAGTCAAAAATCTTTATTCAATATAGAAGTGTTTATACTTGCTTATTGATTGTCAAAAATCTACCATCGGTTCGGAATTTAGCACCTCGGACCTGAGAAGAACCGGCGAAAGAAACTCAGCGGGATATATATATATATTTTTTTTTTTAACCATTTTCCATGTACAATTTTATTTATTTATTTTATTTATATATTCTTTATTGCACACCAATATAGACAAAAATAATAGGAGTACAACAAAAACAAAGAAAAGAAAAATGTACAATAGGCGGCCTTATCGCTAAAACAGCGATCTCTTCCAGGCAACCTTTGGTAGAGGAGAGAGATAGGATGGTAGGGGTGTACAAATTATTTAATACATAAAAAAAATAGATACAAATATATATATATATATATGTCGGAGGAAGCCATTGATGGAGTTGCTTGTTGATTGTACGATACTGCATAAAATTGTCTCTTTATCATCTAAACACATTTTATAAATCTTAATATAATTTATTACGAATTCTTACATTGTTGTAAAGCCTAAAACATGTTTCTAATAACGGATTTGTGATTATATTTAAAGTAGGAAGTTATTAAGTAGCCATTGTCAACTGAATTACTGTTTAACGCATAGTGTGCAATGTTTAATGTTTATTGAAATTGTAAAAGGTTCTAATAACTTTTAATTTGATCTTACTTTATAAGTTACGTTTTTCACGGATTAAATAACATTATTATCGTAATTTAAGCAACGACCAATCAGAGCAGAGCACGTGGCTTGAGTGAGGTCGAGGCGTCATCTTTATATAAGGCAGTTTGACGGTTGTCAGAAGCGGAGTTGTAAATTGGGAATGGATCGAGTTGGGTCCTTGAAGTTGGTTTATTGGTGGTGTTAAGAAGTGGCGCTTTGAACTCACTGCTCGGTCTTAACAGTTAAAACTTCTCTTTCTGATTATTATTAATTATCGGTTTGAGTGTGTAACTTTGATTTTGTGTGATTTAAACGTGCTGAAACTAAATTAAATATTGTGAAAACTATAATCAACGTGTTTTGTGTTCGCACTTTACCCTCATGACGCCCACTAAGCCCGTAACCATTGACAACGATGGCAACAAAAATGATGTTCTCCGACATATATATATATATATGTACATATACGATACATAAATAAATATTCCATAAATATATAATTATATAACAATATAATATACATATACATTATAAATATATACATTTACATACTATAGATACTTACATAATAAATAAAATATTGAATTACAGTATTTCTTCATGAAGCAAGATAGTGCTCTTTTATCATTTTTTTAAAAGAAGAAATAGTTGGTGCACGTCTTGCTTCTAGTGGAAGAGAGTTCCAAAGACGAATTGAATGGACTGTAAATGAGTCACTATAAAAAGATGTTGTATGGGGTATTTTTAGCACCAAATTCTCTTCAGAGCGAAGATTATGACTATGTGAAGAACTGAGAAATTGAAAACGTTCTTTTAGATATGAAGGAGAGGACGGATTGAACAGAATACAGTACAGAAGTTGAAGGATGTGAGTATTCCTGCGAAGCCGGATTGGGAGCCACTTGAGCTTTTTACGAAATTCAGAAACGTGATCAAATTTACGAAGACCAAATATGAATCTGATGCAAAAATTTTGGAGACGCTCAAGTATATTAAGTTGCTCCTCTTTTAGATCAAGATAACATGCGTCAGCATAATCGAGAATTGGTAGTAGGAGTGACTGTGCTAACATAATTTTGGTAGGGATGGGTAGAAAGTTGCGTAATCTTCGAAGGGAGCCAACGGCTGCAAAAATTTTTTTACTAGCCTCACTTATCTGTGGTTCCCAAGATAGGTGTTGGTCAAAGGTAATTCCCAAATTCCTAGCTGTAACACTGAACGGTATGTTAACACCGCTAAAGTGTACAGCTGGGAGATCCGAAAAAGATATACGTGAAATTAATTTTGAACTACCAATAATCAGCACCTGTGTTTTATTTGGGTTTACACGTAATCCAAATGCAGTAGACCACTTTGAAATATTTAACAAATCATTATTAACTAAATGTATAGTTTCAGGAAGGTTCGCAATTTTACTTTGTGAATCGATCTGAAGATCATCTGCATACAGGTGATAGAGAGAAGATATATGAGAAGTGATGGTACTTATAAAGACGGAAAACAAGAGGGGAGACAACACGCCACCTTGTGGAACGCCAGCAGTTATAGGAGCCCATTCTGAGAAAGAATCTTGAACTCTTATCCGTTGCCGGCGCCCATACAAGTAAGAATGAAACCAATCAATTACTTTAGGAGATATGTTAAGAGAACACAAAATAGCGAGAAGAATATCAAAGTCTACAGTGTTGAAAGCATTACTAAAATCTAATAATGTCAACACAGTAACCTGTTGATTATCCATTCCTAATCTAATGTCATCAGTTATTTTGATCAGAGCCGTAGTCGTACTATGACCAGGACGAAAGCCAGATTGTAAAGGATTCAATAGGACATTTTTTGAAAGGTATTGGTTTAATTGATTGTGAATAAGGCGCTCAAGTACTTTAGACAGGAAAGGGAGAATGGATATAGGACGATAATCAGTGTAAGATGAAGGATTTGTTTTTTTGGGGAAGGGGATGACTTGTGCGTCTTTCCAGGATTCAGGGAATTCACAAAGGATAATGGATTGGTTTCAAATATGTGTGACTACAGGAATTATGATATCTAGGATTGGGAGGATCATCTTACGACTAATGCAATCCGAACCAATGGCATCAGAATTTATTGCTAAAATATTCTTCTTAACATCACTATCAGTAAATTGACTAAAGGAAAAAGGAGAATTTTCAGGAGTTGATTTAGCAGAAATTTCTTTTAAAGTATTAGACTTCACAACAGTGTCGAAAGTTTGAGAGGACGAAAAATGATTATTTAATTCATTTAAATTAATATTATGAGTATTTATGTTTTTAGATGTTTTTCCAACTCCTAAGGACTTGAGAAATTTCCAGACTCTAGCTGACTCCTCTTCCTCAGCTATAGATTTATGGATATGGCGTCGTTGATTATCTCTACATAGCCTGTTGCAGCGATTGCGAACCTTCAGATACTTGTCGCGATTTGTGTCAGTCGGATTACACCTATACTTGGCCTTGGCAACATTCTTTCTTTCTTGGAGCTTCTTTATTTCAGGAGTGAGCCAAGGTGCAGGAAGGTGTTTTAGCCGGACAGGACGGATTGGTGCATGTAAATCATACTTTAGAGTAATCCTTTATGGTGATAGTTACGGGATGTAGAAATAATATGCGAGACTTCTTAGTTGACACGTTTATTTGTCGCTACAGTTGGTAAGCGAGTGAGTTTTCAGAGGTGTCGCGCTAACATTTATACCAAACACAAAATATATACTAAGCACTATTTGTACCCCTACAATATTCCCCCCTTTTTTAAAAAAAAATACAATGTAACAAACAAAAAAATATAAATAGAAATAAAATAATTGTCATATCAACTTTTACTGGGAACAATTGCACGTGGCCTGCAGTGGTAGGTCTAAACATTAAAAAGATAAGTAGGCACGCGCTATACCAACGTTTCTATGCGTATTGCACTGCAGGTGGTTGTTGACCAGTTTTGTCGACCTGATTTGATGATATAGCAAATATTACTTCTTTACGTGTCCACTTCTTAATACCCTTTTTACATCTTGTCACAGTTATGTAGAATCCGAAACACAAGATTATTATAATCACAGTTATAAAAATAATTGAATATGTTTCGATCTTTTGCTCGATTGCACTGGTACTGGCGCCATTCGCGCCATTTTGCGCAATTACAATTTCCTCTTGTTTACTGTGTGATTTTCCCATTTTATTACAAGTTAAAGAAATCTTCACAATAGAAATGAACAAAATTCTACAAAATTGTGTAAAAAAATAAAACTGATAGTTGTAAAAAAAAAAAAATGCATATGTCTTAACCTAGTTAATTTATACGTAAACTTATAGTCTAGTGAATGCTATGCGAGGCTATGCTACTCAGTTCAGTGCTATACTAATGGTGATAAATGTTTATTAGAGCTTTATCGTATCTCCTAGCAAACATTCGCTTGCGCTGTACACACTTTTATTGTAAAAACCTGACCGGCGGTTTTATCACGCGGCCCGAACGTGTGGTATGATACATATTGCTAACGGGTTCAATTCTCGTTTGTGCAATAGTTACCATACTTGAACTCTCTGTACTAGCGTTATCATCAGACGTTTCCTTAAAAACGTATGCAGGCTTTAATCTATCGATAGATATATTAGCTTTTCTATCGGGCAACTGAATAGTGTAGACCTTGGACCCCTTGTGTAAAACGCGATATGGACCGTCGTAAGGGCGTTTTAAAGGTCTGCGTACCGTATCATCTCTGACAAAAACGAAATCGCAATTTACTAACTCACTATGTACGAAAAACGCGCGAGAGTTATCATGTGGTTCTGGTATTGGTCTTAGCTGTTTTATGTACTTTTGTATATTATTTACTAATGTATGAGGCTCTGAGATACTCACCTGGGTCTGGTCGCAGAAATCTCCTGGAAGACGTAACGTACGGCCAAAGGTAAGTTCAGCTGCTGATACTCCGCTGTCACTGCGACCTGCTGCTCTGAGACCTAATAAAACGGTAGGTAATTCCTCTACCCATGACTTACTGTTCAAACGTGACATGAGCGCTGCTTTCAAGGTTCTGTGCCAGCGCTCGACAGCTCCGTTAGCCTGAGGATGGTAAGCCGTGGTGCGTATCCTGTTAATACCTAATAATTTCAAAAGTTGTTGAAAGAGTGAACTTTCAAATTGACGACCTTGGTCGGTTGTCAATTTCACTGGACATCCGTAACGACAGATCCAATTGATATATAACTCTTTCGCGACTGTCTCTGCGTTAATATCTCGTAAAGGATAAGCCTCCGGCCAACGCGTACAACGATCTACGATCGTCAAACAATATCTATATCCCTCTTGCGAAATCGGTAACTGGATTAAATCAATATGTATGTGCTCAAAACGATTAGCATGTGGAAATTGATTTAAATTTGAAAATGTATGACGATTTACTTTCGCTCGTTGACAATTTAAACAAGACTTTGACCATTTGTTAATGTCGCTATTCATATTAGGCCAAAAATATTTTTTACAGACTAATTTACGAGTGGCTCGAATACCTGGATGACTAAGGTCATGCACACTCTGAAATGCTATCCGCCTAAATGCTTTTGGTATATAAGGTCTCGCATTCTCCGTGGATACGTCGCAATATATCGGTTTATTACTGTTAGGTATAAATAATTTCTTAAAATTGTTAAAGGTTGCATTGGAATGTAAGTAAGTATCGGTTTCTTGCAATTCCGCAATTTTGTCAAAGTCGAGCGTCGTGGGACAATAAATTGTGTCAACACGTGACAATGAATCAGCTACTTCGTTACTATGCCCACTAATATGATGTATGTCTGTGGTGAATTCACTAATGTAGATTAAATGCCTAATTCTACGGGGTGTCTCGTCAGAATCTTTTCCTAATTTCGAAAATGCGTATGTTAATGGTTTATGATCAGTATACACGGTGATCCGGCGTCCCTCGAATATTTTACGAAAGTGTTTAATTGCCATATAAATAGCTAATAATTCGCGATCGTAAGTAGAATATTTTTGCTGGGCAACGGTTAGCTTTTTAGAAAAGTAGCCTAATGGTTCCCAAATTCCATTTACCTGCTGTTGTAAAACTGCACCTAAGCACGTATCAGATGCATCCGTCATCAAAGCGAGAGTCGTGTCTGTTCTCGAATGAGACAACGTAGCGGCCGTTTTTAGACCTAACTTACATTGTTCAAAGGCTTCACTTGCCTCTTTTGACCACTGAATTGCACTTTTATCTTTCTTTTTAGAACTGCCAAGGTACTGATTTAATAAAGATTGATAGGACGCTGCGTTTGGCAAGTGTAAACGATAAAAATTGACAATACCTATAAATCGTCGAAGTTTTTCGACTGTATCTGGCTTCGGGTAGTTGATGATAGCCTGGACCTTGTCTTCGGTCGGGCGAATACCCTGTGATGAAACATGATATCCTAAATATTCTAAGGAAGAGTGTCCGAAAACACACTAAGACAAATTTATTGTTATGCCGTACTTACTTAATCGTTGAAATATGATCTTTAAATGCTCTAGGTGTTGGGTTTCATTTTTACTTACAATAAGCGCATCATCGATATAATTGAAAACGAAATCTAATCCCTGAAAAACAGTGTCCATAAAGCGTTGAAATGACTGAGCTGCATTTCGCAACCCAAAGGTCATTCTAGGAAATTCAAAGAGTCCGAAAGGTGTCACTATTGCAGTTTTTTCAATATCACTCGGTGCGGTCTCGTTATAATGATATGCTCTATTTATGTCGATTTTCGAAAAAATGTTCTTCCCGGCTAACAAGTAGGTAAAATCTTGCAAACGTGGGATCGGGTATCTATCGGGTTTCGTAATCGCATTAAGGCGGCGATAGTCTCCGCATGGTCTAATGTCACCATTCTTTTTTTGTACTACATGTAAAGGACTAGACCACGAACTTTTTGAAGGACGACAGATACCCAATTCCATCATTTTTTGAAATTCCTCCTTAACGCGTTTGTATCTAGCGGGTGGCAGCGGTCTCGCACGAGCAAACACCGGTGGTCCCGTAGTTTCGATACAGTGCTGTACTGTAGTTGGTAGGGTCCGTGAATTGGTCCGTGAATGTTACAGGTTTAGTGATACTCGGAAACTGCGATAAAAGGTTATGATACGGATGATTTATGCTAACAGAAAGTACAGAAGGTTCATTATTGTTTACAATAGCCGTTATTATATTTAAGTCGGTAACCTGATCGATGAGTTTTCGTGAATTGACGTCAACAAGAAGTTTGTGGTGGCTTAAAAAATCGGCTCCTAATATTGGTTGTTTGACGTCTGCAATTACGAAATCCCATCGATAATCAATCAATCAAAAGCCAATCGTTGTCCACTGCTGAACATAGGCCTCTCCCAAGGTGCGCCAAAGCTCCCGGTCCTCCGCCTTCCGCATCCAGTCGGTCCCCGCCACCTTCATGAGGTCATCGGTCCACCTGGCTGGAGGGCGCCCTACGCTGCGTTTGCCGATTCGCGGTCTCCACTCTAGGACTCGTCTGCTCCAACGGCCATCGGTTCTACGACATACGTGACCAGCCCACTGCCACTTCAGCCTGCTAATTTTGCAAGCTATGTCGGTGACTCCGGTTCTTTTCCGGATAATCTCATTTCTGATCTTATCCTTCAAAGATACTCCGAGCATAGCTCGCTCCATAGCCCGCTGAGCGACTTTGAATTTGTGGACTAGTCCCGCAGTCAGTGTCCACGTTTCGGCACCGTATGTCATGGCAGGTAAGACGCATTGGTTGAAGACTTTCGTCTTCAAACTTTGCGGTATAGACGACGTGAGGACTTGACGAAGGTTGCCAAATGCTGCCCATCCCAAGCGAATTCTTCGATCGGCTTCCTTCTCGAAGTTGTTCCTACCGACTTGAATGACCTGTCCTAGGTAGGTATATTCACTGACAACTTCGAGAGGTTTCCCTTCGACGTATATCGGCCCCGGCACGACATGCCTATTGAACATGACCTTGGTCTTGTCCAAGTTCATACCGAGACCGACACGCCGGGAAGAATCGCTTAGGCTACGCAGCATTTCGGTTAGCTGTTCCAGCGACTCTGCTATGATGACGATATCGTCGGCAAATCGAAGGTGTGAGATGCACTCGCCGTTTACATTGACTCCATATCCAGTCCAATCCAGCGTCTTGAAGACGTCTTCCAACGCGTTGGTGAACAGTTTCGGGGATATTACATCCCCCTGTCTCACCCCTCTGCGCAGTTGGATCGCCTTCGTCTTACAGTCCTGGATGTGGACAGTCATTGTAGCGGCGTTGTACAGACACCTCAGTACCTCGATATATCTCCAATCGATATGACATCTCTGCAATGAGTCGAGCACTGCCCAGGTTTCGATGGAGTCAAAGGCTTTCTCGTAATCCACAAAAGCCATACACAGCGGCTGATTGTACTCTTCGGTCTTCTGCACAATCTGCCGAACAGTATGGATGTGGTCTACGGTGCTGTAGCCTGATCGAAAGCCGGCTTGCTCTGGGGGCTGGAACTCGTCAAGTCGCCTGGCGAGACGGTTCGTGACGACTCTTGAGAACAGCTTATACACGTGACTCAGGAGGGAGATTGGTCTGTAGTTCTTCAAGAGGGTTTTATCACCTTTTTTGAAGAACAGTACCACCTCACTCCCGCTCCACGTTTCCGGGGTCTTGCCATGTTGGATGACGGAATTAAAGAGGCTTGCTAGCTCTTTCAGGACCGGAGTCCCGCCTGCCTTAAGCAACTCTGTTGTGATTCCGTCATCTCCCGGAGCTTTGTTGTTTTTAAGCTGTTCTAGAGCCGCCCTAATCTCGCCTTGGTCAACGACCGGGAGCTCCTCGGAATAATGGCGCGTAAGAGGGGCGCGCTGGTCATCAATACTGATTCCCACAGGTTTATCCGATCTTGAAGAGAACAACTGCCCATAAAACCTCTCTACTTCTCCGACGATCTCAGGCCTTGAGGTAACGACCTTACCATTTTCAGTTTTAAGTTTCGTCAGACGCGGCCTCCCAAACTTGCGAGCGAACACTTTCGATCCCCGATTTTGCTCAATCGCAGCCTTGATGGCGCGGGTATTGGAGCATCGGAGATCGCGCCGCGTCAGCGTTTTTATTGTTCGGTTTAAGGCCTTATCTGACAAAAACGATGGTAGTTCTCGTCGTTTCCTCATGAGCTCGAGTGTCTCAGCAGAGAGTTTTGGTGCGCTGTCTCTTTTCTGTGGCGGAAAACACTTGCGGGATGCGTTTTGCAGTATTTTGACCAGCGTGTCGGTTTTCTTATCAATACTGCTTACGGTTTCCAACGCGGTGAATTGATTTTGAAGCTCCATTTGGAACTTTTCGGAGCCTTGAGCAGCCTGGAGCATGGTAGGTCGGAGAGTAGACCTCATCATTCGCGATCTTTCGGCTTTGAAGTCGATATCTAGAGTGCCTCTAACCAAGCGGTGATCACTACCGGTATTAAACCTGTTGATCACTGAGACATCTCTAAATATGTGCCTTTTATTCGAAATGATAAAGTCTATCTCGTTCCTTGTCACGTTATCGGGGCTTCGCCAGGTCCACTTCCTCTGGGGCTTCTTTTCAAAGAAAGAATTCATCAAAAAGAGCCCCTGCGCTTCGAGAAAGTTTACCAGCATTTGCCCCCTGTGATTTCTGCAGCCCAAGCCGTAAGGTCCGACTTTCGATTCACCTATATCTTGTACTCCCACTTTAGCATTAAAGTCTCCCATAACAACATTGCAGTGGGCCTTCGGGGTGTTGTTGAGGGCCTTTGCGATGTCCTCGTACATCGCTTCTACCACATCATCAGAGTATGCCGAAGTTGGCGCATATACCTGTACGACCTTCAGGGAGAACCTGTCGGAAAGTTTTAGGACAAGGTATGCTACCCGGTTCGACACACTACTGATTTCTACAATGCTGCTAATGAGATCCTTTTTGACCAGAAAACCGACACCACCCTGGGAGAGTTTATCACCTTCGCGGAAGTAGAGTAAGTTACCGGACTCTAGAGTTATCGTGTCCTCCCCCTGTCTTCGGACTTCAGATAACCCCAGTATATGCCAGTTTATATGACTTAACTCTACTTCTAATTCGGCGAGGTGATGGTCCAGCCTTATCGAGCGTCCATTATACGTTGCCATATGTAGTCGTCTTTTGTGGTAGCCTGCCATGAACCGGTGATTCTTTGCACCCCCTGCCCTGCCGATACCGCGACCGCTACCTTGGTCGGGCCAAGCGGGCTTGCCGGTAACTGGGGGCCTTTTTTTATGCGCATCTACCATGTAAGAGGATTTGCCCATACTCGCCACGCTGGGCAGGCGTGTTGGCGAGCGCAGTAGGGGTAAGTTGTTTACGGGGGAGACGCTGCTGCCCATCCCCCCTTTTCCCCGTCCCTTAGTCGCCTCTTACGACACCCACGGGAAGAGATGGGGGAGTGCTATTCTAAGCCCAGCACTCCATCGATAAGGTCGGCGCAAATTAAAATTTAATATAAGCGATCTCACTCCGTACGTTTTAATTTGTGTCCCGTTTGCGGCGAATAACGCATAGTCACTACACTTGCGGGTTTTATCTAATTTTGTTACTGGTAAAACGGAAACATTAGCGCCAGTATCAATTAAAAAATATAAACCTGTATTGCGGTCCATGATGCGTAGGCGGCGACAAGGAGAGACAGCACAGAGATCCGCCTGTGTCTGCGCCTCTTCTAGTTTTCCGGGTGTATTCTCCACGCGCAAGGTTTTGCACATTTGATTGCCCTCGCGCGGAAACGGTGATGGTAATAGCATAGCCAATCTGGGCTCTCCGGAGTGCGCCGCGGTCTTTGTGACGAAGGATCACGACTTCGATTTCGGGATGTTGAGCGTGAGCGACCGCCATCTCGACGGTGTTGAAATCTTGGCCTTGTTCTTTTTAATTCCGCAACTTCGCAGCTAAGTTTGGCTATTTCTGCCATTATCCGATCGGTATCGGTCGACGTGTGGGGCTTTATATGGGCTATTTCCGCGATCTGCATGGGTTTCGAAGTTTCCACGATCTTGTCGGCGATGACGGCGAGATTTTCCAACTCCTTAACCTCGGTGACTGCAAGTCCAACGCGGACTGACGATGGAAGGTGTCCTTGCCACAGTATACGGAGAGTGTCATCCGGAATTTTATCTCTAGCGAGGTCTCTCATCCGCCTCAAAAGTTGTGAGGGTTTTTGTTCCCCCGGCTCTATCTCGCTCAACAGTTTTTGAAACTGGCGAGTCTCCGATTCTTCAAACACGGTCAATAAACGGGCCTTGAGAGCTTCATACTTTTTGACCTCCGGCGGATGCAAAAGAATATCGCTCACCTGTTGCACTACATCCTTCCCCAATTTGGCGATCACGTGGTTGAATTTTACTTCATCACTGAATTTTTGCGGGTTGAGTACTGCCTCGCATTGTACGAACCATAGTCTCGGCTGGTCGCACCAGAATTCGGGAATTCTCGAGGTTACTGTGATTGACGCTAACTCCACTACATCCGATTGTGATCTTATTGGTGTAGTCATGGTCCTTTTCTACTTAAAAAAAACCTTACAGGTAGATTACGTCGGGGTCACCACTTTAGAGTAATACTTTATGGTGATAGTTACGGGATGTAGAAATAATATGCGAGACTTCTTAGTTGACACGTTTATTTGTCGCTACAGTTGGTAAGCGAGTGAGTTTTCAGAGGTGTCGCGCTAACATTTATACCAAACACAAAATATATACTAAGCACTATTTGTACCCCTACAATACAGTTGAGTTATTAGGGAATTAAAATATGTAACTTGTTCATTAACTGTATCAACATTCAAAATAACACTCCAATCAATGTTGGCAGCATCCTTCCGCACACTATTCAAATCCATTCCACCAAAATTACGCTGCAGAAGAAGTCTCGATTTTGCTTTGGGTGGTTTGATTTTATAGGAGAGGTAAAGAAGATCATGATATGAAAAAGCAAGGGCTGAGCACTGCCCATGCTTTTCAACATGATCAACGGAAGAGACCAAAATTAAGTCAAGAAGAGAAGGGATAGAGTTAGGGAAGGAATGAGTAGCAGATAGGGGTAGGATTTGTAAATCTGCACTATTCAGTACAGATTTCAACAGACTAGAGCGATGGTCATTTTTTAAGAGACATGTATTAAAATCTCCCATAAGAATGGTATGGGCAAACAACGGTTTAAATCGCTCTAGAAGGATTTCAAATGATGAAAAGTAATCGACCGTGTGGTTAGGACTATAGTAAACACCTAATAACATCTTAATATGACCAAAGATAACCTCAATAAAAAGGTGTTCAGCCCCTTCAACGGACAGAGGTGTCGATTGACTTATAATTCAAAAAGGAATGTGAGAACGGAGATAGATCGCCACTCCACCACCTGCCCGACCTACACGGTCGTTACGGATCAAATGAAATCCAGGAAGAGAGTAGGAAGTAGAAGGTAAGCAGGGTTTAAGCCAGGACTCAGATACGAGGATAGCATGTATTTTATTGCAATCGAATGAATTTTAAAATTTTAGTTATTTGAAACAGCCTGGAGGCGATCATTTCATTCCCAAGGTGTGCAGTCAACTAAAAAGTCATTAGTGTTGTAATATCCTTTAGCACACAAACGCTCTTTAACGACTCTTTTGAATTTTATAATTGAATAATTTTGAACGTTTTCTAGGATCCTGTTGTAAAAATGTAAACATTGCCCCAAAAAAGAGTTACTAACCCTGTGTAATCGGGTACTTGGAGTAACAAGTTTATTATATATTATACTAATAAGATTAATTTTGGAGTATAATATATATATTAGAGTATATAATAAGTTTATTATATACCACAAAAGCTTATCATAGAGATATCCTGGTGATTTGGATTTTATGACTCCGAATAAAAGTAAAGCGAAATGCAATTGTCTGCGGTAGTCAGTCCTTAAAGATTTGGCTTCATTAATGTAAGGCGTTACATGAGCACGTGGCGGAATGTTACAACAATAACGAGCGCAGGCATTCTGTACTTTTTGAATGGCCGTTTTTGAGCGAGCAAGCATTCGTGGCCCTATCACTGTATCGGCATAATTTAATTTTGACAGCACCAGTGACTCACACAGTGTAACACGTAATTCGTTTGATAGAGACTCTCGTACACGGTACAGTAATTTTAAACGGTAAAAACAGTTACGAACGGTATTATTTACTTGTTTTTCAAAACGCAAGTTTTCGTCCATAATGACGCCTAGATTTTTAGCTTCGGTGACTCTTTCAATAATTTCATCGTTTATAGATATAATAGGGCTATAACTAGATAATTGTTTAATTTGTTTGTTTGTGCCAAATATCATATATTTAGTCTTCTTCGCATTTAAAACTAGGGTGTGGGATTGTGACCATGCAAATATTCTATTTAAATCATCATTTAAGTTTTTAACGGCAGCTTCTAGGTTCGACAAATGAAATGATGTATAAACTTGTAAATCGTCCGCATAAACATGACAATCACTATTTATAATACAACTCGTTACGTCCGCCGTATATAATATAAACAATAAAGGCCCTACGATTAAGCCTTGGGGCAAGCCTCGTGTTACTGGACGACACGGAGAACATGCTATAGTGCCATCTTCACCTATTAATTCCACTGATTGTCTTCTATAAGTTAAATAACTTGCAAACCAATCTATAGCGGTTTTATCAAAACCATAGTACGCCAGTTTTGCAACAAGTAAAGAGATATTTATATTTATTTCAAACGCTCGAGAGTAATCTAACAAAACCAGCAGAGTAACTTAACCAGAGTCCTGGGCACTAAGTATGTCATCTAGAACCGTGGTGAGTGCGGTAGTAGTACGATGCTTTCTAAAGCCAGATTGAACATCAGGTAGGATATTATTTTTTTCTAGAAATTCAGATAGTTGGATGTAGAATACTTTTTCCAGTACTTTAGATAAACATGGGAGTACGCTGATAGGACGCAAATCAGACAATGAAACTGGATTATTCAATTTTGGTATAGGTTTAATAAGAGCCTCCCTCCATAGGTCAGGAAAGTTGCTAGACTGAATAGATTTATTGATATTTTTTGTTACAGCAGGGAGGGAGGAAGAAAGTGTCATCAAAATCATATCCAAAGAGATTCCGTCCTTACCGATGGCGTTCGATTTGAGCTTATGGATCATTTTTGACACAGTATCTTCATTAACGGTTTTTAGGTGGAAGGTTTCTGTAGAGAATTTTGATGAAGAATACTTTTGAATAATTTGCGGGGAGACATAATCATTACCAGGAATATTTAGAAAATGATTGTTTATAACCTGAGGATCGTTAAAATGACTAGGTAAGATTAGATCCGACTTAGGTTTTACCTCAAGGTGGTTTTTAAAATGTTTCCGCATGACTTTAGAGTTTTTTAAATTACAATTAATGTATGAGTTAAAGTAGGCATTTCTTTCATTTGCAATTGCATCATCTACAATTTTTTTCATTTTTTTATAATTTTCTCTATTAGCCTCGCTCTCATCTATACGCAATTTGCAATGAGCTTCATCGCGACATTTCATCATACGTTTAATAGCAAAAGTAATCCAAGGGTAATCATTATGTCTTATATATATGGTTTTAAGGGGAGCTAAGGTGTTAAAAATATGCATTATGTTAGTTGTAAAATGAGAAACGAGTAAATCTATACAATAATCGGGATTAGAATATGTATGCCAGTCAATGCATTCCAACAGGACCTTAAGCTGATCTATGTTTATATCTCTAATAGGTCTTAATAGCTTTTTCCTCGGGCGAATTTTTTCTTTCACAATATTAAGCTCAAATGAAAGGAAAGAATGACTACTCAGACTATTTACATAATCGACATTAACTTTAATATGGTTTATATTTGAACAGACAAGGTCAATCAACGTTTCGCTATGGCTAGTAAAATGTGTCGGCTCGGAAACGTGTTGTATTAAGCTAAAATAATCCAAGTATTTGTTAAAAAGGATTGGGTGATTGTCTTGTTTATTCAGGAGAATAATGTTGAAATCACCCAATAAAATAATATAATCATAAAGGGGTAAAGACGCAATCGATTCGATTAAAGCATCTAGGAATTCTTGCACGTTTAACCATGGTGGTCTATAAGCTGTACCAATTATAATAGTTTTATTACTATGCCGAGTCCTAAGCCACATCTGTTCAACCCTAGATTCAATTGGATATTTGAGAATCTGTGTAGACAGCCCTCGTCTGATATAAAATCCTACACAGCCGCCACGCGAACGTATTGTTTCCGGTCTGGGTATATGACACAGACGGTAACCCGCGACCTTCGGTGCGCGCCCTTCCTCTCCACCCCGAAGCCATGTCTCGTTAAGAGCCAAAATGTCGGCGTTGTGTCGTTCTAAGGCAACTAAAAATTCTTCGTGGTGTGTACTAAGTGAACCAGGGTTTAAAAATCCAATTTTAATATTTTTTAAGCCCCCCATTTATAGTGTACTATAACAGTAAACGCATTGGAAGATAAGTACCATTGAAAACACACATATATGCTTATAAAATTACGCTTACACACATATATACATGATATATACGTGATTGTTCTCGTTTATGCACATATACTTACATATAAAGTTCCTAATATTAAAGATTTTAAAATTATTAGAAGAACGTAATTGGATGGCTTTAAAGATATGTTAAAATAATTTATTTCAATGTATATCACATGGGAGCTTTTGAATGTCACACCACTTTTTGTAATAAAACTATAATGATGCAAATTGCTATAAATATTTAAAATTACAAAAGGTAAAATGTTTTTCATCATATCATTACTAGACTTAAAAATAATTAAATACTTATAATAATTTACAGTAATATAGTAATAAAAACTTTTCATTAGAGTATCGATACAGAGTTTTGAAGTAAACAACAAAGTAACTAAGGGGTTTTCCAATAGGGACGCTTGAACTTTGAGAGCTGATTGCGGCCATGTTGTTTGAGTGACAGCTGTCAAATGCAGTGTGTTATATTCATTCCGTCCTCCCAAACCACCATGGCAGGTTACAGTGTCGAGCAGCACGTGCAAATCATAAAATTGTTTTATGAAAATGGGTCTTCAGTTCGAGCAACGTTCCGCACACTTCGCCCGTTTTACGGTCGCGATGATCGTCCTGCCGAGTCGACTATCCGTCGATTGGTGGACAAATTCGGGTCAGTTAACAATCAGCCGGTTCCCGTGCGTCAACGTAACGCGAGATCTGCCGAGAATATCGCCGCTGTGCGCGACAGTGTCCTCGAAAACCCGCGGCAGTCAATTCCGCGTCGCGCACAGGAACTCGGCCTTTCGCAGACGACAACTTGGCGAATTTTGCGTTGTGACTTGAGCCTGCACCCGTACAAGATCCAGCTGACCCAAGAGCTCAAGGTTAATGACCATAGACAGCGCCGTGTGTTCGCTGACTGGGCATTAGAGCAGTTGGAAGTTGACGCCGATTTTGGTAAAAAAATCATCTTCAGCGACGAGGCGCATTTTTGGATGAATGGCTATGTCAACAAGCAAAATTGCCGTATTTGGGACGAGACCAATCCACACGAGGTTCACCAAGTGGCAATGCACCCGCAGAAAGTGACTGTTTGGTGCGGATTTTGGGCCGGAGGCGTGATTGGTCCGTATTTTTTCGAAAACGATAATGGTGTGGCCGTCACCGTCAATGGTGAGCGATACTGGTCGATGATAACCAACTTCTTTTGGCCTGAAATCGAGAATATGGATCTGGACAACATGTGGTTTCAACAGGACGGCGCTTCGTGCCACACAGCACACGCTACGATGGAAGTTCTGCACGAGCAATTTCTGGACATGGTCATCTCGCGCGGAGGCGACGTGAACTGGCCACCGAGATCGTGCGATTTGACCCCGCTGGACTTTTTCTTGTGGGGTTTTCTTAAGTCGCAGGTCTATGCCAACAAGCCGCAAACCGATGCCCTCAAAGTCAACATACGCCACGCCATCGATCAAATACAGCCCGATTTGTGCGCCAGAGTCATCGAAAATTGGACCTTTCGTGTGCGCGCCACCAACCGAAGCCGTGGCGGTCATTTGAATGATGTCATATTCCATACATAATGGGGTCGATAGACCTTCCAAATAAAAAAAAAATTCGCAAATATCTCTCCTACATGTATTTTTTTTTGCATTTCAAAGATCAAGCGCCCTTAATGGAAAACCCTTTATAATAAAAATAACTTAGAATAAAGAAACTCTTAAAATTCAAATTTAGCTGTCTCCAGAAATTTTTTTGATGTCACCCTCTCCTCGTACTCGGTGCACTGGGGCATCAAAGGTACGTCTAACATAAATGCGCTAGCCTTTTGTCCAAATGTATTTCCAACCTTTATTCCCGCCTTCTTCTTTGGCTTTGAAAAATAAGAATTTATTTAATTCCGTAAGGCGCTCGTTGACTTAGAAACGGCGCGGTTCTCCGTCTATAACGCTCGAGGAGTCGGCGCCTCGTCGTACACGCGCCGCACGTAACATATCATTGCGCAATGCGCGCCGCGTCAACCGTACAGTGATAGGACGCGGGCGCGGCTGCTCGCCGCTACTCAAAGTATCGCGACTTGGACCCGATCGCTGCGCGCTCACAATGTCGACGTCCTGAAGATTAACGCCTATTTTCTTGGCCACCAGCGTGACAATTTGAAGCACATTTTCTCCGGACTTTTATGCCAAGCCTGATATCTCCAGATCATTAGAGAAGCATTCTTGCTCCCGGTCATTAAGCTCAGAACTAAGTTGAGTAACTACTTCATGAGAGATATCGTCCCGGTTCAGGCTGCTACCTGCTTTCTGCTGCTCCAATGAAGATAAACGCTCCTCAATAATGTCCACGCGATTATTAAATTCTGTGATACAGGAATTTAATTTGGCTAGCTCGAGTCTAAAAGATGTCATCTCTCCAGAGACCATGGCTAATTAATAATAATAATAATTATAATAATAATAATCTTTATTGGCTGAATAAATTACACTACTACAGACACAAAATGTATAGTAATTAAAACAGAACAAAACGACACTTATCCAAAATGTAATACAAAAATTATACACAAAACAAAAAATGAAAAAACAAAAGAGATAAAAAAATAAATAAAAATAACTTAGAAAAGAAATGGTAGTAGGTATGTATAAGTGCGCAGCAGTGTAATTCAGCCAAAAGGAGACCACTCAGTATACGTAGAAACATGTTAGCTTCTACACTGATTTTCAGTGGCCTCCTAATGTCATTACTGACAGCCGTTGCAGATAAAAGATATAATTTAAAAGGAAAAAAAAACAATATAAATTTATAAAAATTGAACATGAAGGAACCAAACATAGAAAGTAAATTTATATAATATAAAGAACTAAGGACAATAAAAATATGTTTAATTGTCGCGCCAGCGTTCAGCGGCGCGGGGCGTATCGGGGCGCGCGGGAGGACGGCATAAGCGTAGTATACCTAATAGTTAATAATAAATATTGGGTTTTATTAAGTATGAATGCAGCGTCTGACAGCAAACACCGTATTTCCCGCGCGCCGCTCGCTTGTCCCACATTCACGAACATTACAACAAATGCAAATAGTGACACAATTAACATATTGATTCAGGTTAAAATTGGACAGAACAGTATCAGGTAAGAAATTGTATATATAGTATTCGTTGTTGTGTTTACACACACATTAACTTAAGCTGTGTAATTTGTGCAATTATGGCCAATGATTAATATTCTAGAAATAGGTTATTTATCTTGCCTTCTTTTTTTTAGGTTAAGGATTTTAAAGTTACATACAAGCAAAGGAGGATAGACGGTTACAGTAAAAAACGGGCGGTTAAAACAGTGGAAGTGTACTAGGAAGCCAAGGTCAAGGGATGAGTTCCCCAAGCGCTGACCAGAACCTAGCCTATTGCTTTCGTGCCGCAAACAGACAGGTTCGCATAATTAGATCTTTAAAAAGATGTAATAATTATATACACATATATAGATACAAATACATACGTTATTGTTACACATACTCATTGTTAGAGAACCAAATTAAATAAATTAACAAATACATATATGAATAATATAACATTTTGATTAATAATAATAGGCAATAATTAACTACAATCTTTTTGTTTTTCTAATAAAAATAATTTATATTTATATCTGAAATTTGTTATTGTTTTCAGGTTACGAAGAGGAGGAGGCAGGTCATTCCAGCACCTAGTGGCGCAGAACCTAAAGCTTCCTCGGAAACTCACCGTTCTATGTATTGGCATTCGAAGTTTAATCAATGACGCTCTAGTGACATGCTCACTATCATTATTTCCTAACCACTGTAATTTATGATAGAGGTAAGGTGGAACCTGGTATTTTATAGTGCCAAAAAGTAACGTAGCGAAATGTAATTGCATACGATAATTCATTTTTAAGATGTTAGCATTATTTAAATATGGTGTGATATGTGTACGTGGCGGTATTTTAAAGCAGTAGCGAGCGCAGGCGTTCTGGACTCGTTGGATGATTTTTTTTGTACGTTCAAGTAAACGGGGCCCTATAACTACATCTGCATAATTAAATTTAGAAAGAACTAACGCCTCACAAAGTCTAATGCGTACTTTGGTAGAAATGGAGTCTCTAATATTATAAAGAATTTTTAACCTATAAAAACTGTTTTTGGCAATATTATTTACATGCTTTTCAAAACGAAGTTCCTCGTCAAATAGAACACCTAGGTTGCGCGCTTCAGTCACCCTTTGTATACGTACACCTTTTATATCAATATTTGGATCACAATTACTAATAATTTGAATTTGCCGCTCTGTACCAAGTATCATGTATTTAGTTTTGTTAGGATTCATTTCTAACGTGTTTGAAATTGACCAACGGGCTATACGATCCAAATCTTGGTTGAGTTGTTGCAAAGCTGCTTGTACCTTACATGGCTTAAAAGAAATATACAACTGCAGATCATCAGCATACAAGTGATAGTTGCAGTGATTAATTTGTTTTACAATATCAGTTGTATAAATCGTAAATAAAATTGGTCCTAAAATTGAGCCTTGTGGTACTCCTCTAGTTACATGCCTTATGTCAGATTTAGCAACACTCCCATCTTCTGACTTAATCTCTACGTATTGGCTGCGGCAACTCATATAACTCGCAAACCATTGTACAGTTTTGTCGTCGAATCCATAATATGACAGCTTTGATATCAACAATGGAATGTTTATGGTGTCAAACGCACGAGAGTAGTCTAGGAGTACTAGTATAGTACACTTGCCCCTGTCTCGAGCAGATAGGATATCATCGACAACGTCTGCTAAAGCAGTCGTAGTCCCTCGATTTTTCCTAAATCCTGATTGTTTATCTGGCAAAATGTTATTTAACTCCAAAAAGTCTCTTAGTTGATTGCATACAACTTTTTCAAGAATCTTGGACAAACATGGTAGAATGCTTATTGGACGTAAATCTTTAAATTCTAAGGGCGTGTCGATCTTAGGTATAGGTCTTTCAATAGCTTTGCACCAAAGATCTGGGAATTTGGAAGTTACTATGGAGGAGTTGACGATTGCAGTAATTACCTTTATTGTGTATTGAAGGGTTGGTAATATCATGTCCAGAGAGATTCCATCTGTTCCGATTGCATTAGAAGTTAATGTTTTAATAATTTTAAAAATTTCGGATTCTGTAACTGTTTTCAAATAAAAGCTTGCGTCACTAAATTTATTGCGTTGAAAATATTCAATAACTAATCGATCCGCATTTAGACTACCGGGAATTGCAAGGAAAAAAATATTAACTTCATTTGGGTCACGTAACTGTTCTGGTAGAATCAGATCACCTTTTCTATTGATGTTAACATTATATTTAATGTGTTTCCAAAGAATTTTTGCATTTTTTAAATTTTGATTAATAAAAGTTTCGAAATAAGCCTTTTTTTCGTTTTTAATTGAAACATGAACTATATTTTTCAAATCTTTGTAATAATTAATGTGCGCGTCTATTTTACTTTTACGTGCTCTTATATGCGCAATATCCCGTAGTCTCATCATAAACTTAATAATAGATGTGATCCAGGGATAATGACGGAACTTAGAGTGCAAGGATTTTAGAGGTGCCAATGTGTCATAAATGCGTCGAATCTCTGTATTAAATTGCCCTACCATATCATCTACGCATTGCAGTCCGGCAATGCAGTCCCAGTTCACAAGTGCCAGACATTTGTCTAATTCACTTGGATCTATAGATGTAATGTCCCTGTAAAAAATTTTTTTTGGTGTAAATTTATCTCTAGTTATAGTGACGTCACAAGATATAAATGAGTGACTGCTTAAAGTGCATACATAATCAACCCAGACCTGACAAACATCTGCATCGGTACAAAACAAATCTAAGAGAGTTTCACTGCGATTTGTGAAATGCGTTGGCTCATTAATGTGTTGCGTCAAATTTAAACTATTAAAGAAGTCAGTGAGTAATTTACTGTTTTTGTTATTTTTATCCAAATAATTAATATTAAAATCTCCAATGATGATGAGCTGATCCCGCCACGTAAACAAGGATAAAGTCTCGTACAAAGCATAAAAAAATGTTTGTACACTTAACCATGGTGGCCTATATGCCGTTCCTATTACTAGGTTTTTACCTCGACTTTTATAGCATATCCACATCTGCTCAACGCAAGGGGAGGGAGGGTGACTGAGGGTGCGAACATTCAGGCCTTTTCTGACATAAAATCCTACGCCGCCACCGCGTACGCGTATGTTTTGTGGGCGAGGTATATGCTGTAATTTGTAACCGGTATAATAGGAGCACGGCCTTCTTCTCCAGCCTTCAGCCAAGTCTCATTTAGGCCCAGAACGTCCACATTATGCGTCTACTGCGACTATGAATTCCTCATGATTAGTTCCTAGAGAACACGGATTCAGGAAACCAACTTTTAAATTGCGCGGTCTAATCATTTATAAATAAAATTGACGATTTTAAAATATTCAATTAATAATACCAAGTAACACACAATGTAAACAATACCTCCTTGTATTTTATAGTTATATGGGCTCAGTATGTATAATGTCTGGTTGTTGTATATTACACTGCTGCGAGAACTTATTTTTAAGACCTTAAGTGAAAAAATAATCCAACTAACATTAATAGAATATAATTTTAAAAAACAAACTATAAAATAAATCTTCCTACCCATTAATTTCATTAAATATGCTATATATATTTTTACAATCATCGAGATTAAATCAGAGCTCAAACCCGTGTTGATACAAAAACCTTAGAAATATCATTTTGTGTTCTTATCCTTTGAGCCGCAGTATCTTTACTCCGCCGCGCATATATTCGCCCCTCGCGGGTCCAAATATAACGCCACCCATTACGACGGCCTTCCTCTCGTGCATGATAGAACAAGGCACGGTTTGTTTTTGTCAGGCGCTCATTTATATAAAATCGCTTGGGTTCCTTGTCTATTTCAAGGCCCGTTGTATCAGCCCCGCGTCGCACGCGCGCCGCTCGCAGTAGTTGATCGCGAATCGAGCGGCGCGCTAGTCGCACTACGATAGGGCGCGGGCGAGATTATTCACCGGTTTCATTATAAGCCGGCCGCGGTCCTGAGCGTTCAACGTAAACAACGTCGCGCTCGTCCAAGGTGACTCCGATTTTACATGCAATAAGGCCTGTGACATGATGCAGATTTTCCTCATTCCGTTCTGTGATGCCTGTAATCTCGATGTCGTTTAATAGACACGACTGTTCGCGCTCATTAAGATCCGACTTCAACTTGGCAAAATCTTCCAGTAAATGGCTCTCTGACATGGTGCACGGTGCTTTATCCTCAAGTTGATTCAATCGTGCTTCTACGCTGTCGACCCTTTTACCTACTTCGCTTAACGTACCTTTTAATGACGCGAGCTCCTGCCTAAACGAAGACACCTCATGCGTCACTGCGGCCAATTCAACCCGAAGGAGCTTCATTTGGTCTAAAATTGAGCACACGATAAGTGGATCTTCAATTCCTGACAGAGATGGGGGGAAGTTCGGTGTGTGATACAAGTTCCCCTTGCGTGGAAGCTGTGTCGGTGACTAAAGCAGGAGAACACGGCTTCGGCTTACAGCCCTTACAAATCCACTTTGGTACCCTTGCATCTGGGGGTATTTCGGTAATTCGACTCTTAATAATTTTATTTCTCGGACCAGAGAGGATTCATCGGACGAATTTGCGTTAAGTTCCTCATCATTTCTTTCAGCGTTAGCAAGGGAGGAAGAAGCCGACAAACATTTAATGGAACCATTGTTTTTGCAACTACGACACATCCATTTTTGGGGGATACGAGATTCCGGGCTGAGATTTACGCAAGCCCTATGGAACATTGATGGACATTTCGTACACTTAGCGCCATCTGACGCAGACAGGAATTTACCACAATGATGACATTTATTTGCCATAATGTCGTATTGATTACATATAATAGTTCTCGAGATGACTACTAGGTGGCACTATAAATTAAGTCTCTTGTGTCTTAATAATTATATTTTGTACAACTATTGTGTAATTTGTTTATTTTCACTAAATATTAATAAAAATGAAACCTGTATATAAAAAAAAGTTGTGTATCCAGATTAAAACACACACACTGTTTCACTATTTTTATAGTTCATTATTTATACTTAGTTATTGCTTTATTAGGAGGGTAAACACAAACGAACAGCTGATTGTGATACAGAGTTTTTGCTTTAAAACACTACTTCACTGTAATTTATCACTTTAAATTTATTTGAATACTATAAACTGATACTGAAGTAATCTAGTAATACGGATTGATTATACCGGAAACCACTAAAATATTTTATTATCAACAAAAAAAACTAGGAGTCGAATCAGCTGACACCGCCGTTCGTGACGTCACGATGATGATGATCGATATTATATTATATATATTATTTTATTTATATATTTTTATAATAATTATCATTTTATTATTGCGCATGAAGCGGGGGTTGTACTGTATAATTATTCTCTATTTATTAATACTATAAATTCATTATTTTACTTGTATTCGTTATGATACATCTTATTTATTCTCATTTTTATATATTTGCTATCAAATCGTTAACATGAGCAATCTTAAATTTGGTTTACTCAACCCGGGCTCGCTTGGGTCACATCATGAGGAGTTCATAGTATTAATGGAGCGTCATAAAGCCGATGTGATAGCCATTAATGAAACTTGGTTGCGACCGGGAAAAGATGGCAAAGCCCCTCATGTACTGGGTTATCGATTACGTCATATACCGCGACCTAAAGAGATACGCTCAAGGGGTGGTGGTGTTGGCTTTTATATAAAATGTGGTATATCTGCGCGTACACTTGTACATCCTGTTGTTCATTTGGTTGAACAAATGTGGATACTCATAAAATTGAACGGCAAGACTATAGTTGTTGGAACGGCTTATCGCCCCCCCTGATCGAATACTTTCGGTTTTCTTGATGCATTGTCAGAAACAATTAGTGCATTGCCTTATCACGATTGCTTAAATTTATTAGGAGATTTTAACATCGAATAAGATGCAAATATTGGACACATTTTTATCGACTCACGGTTTGACACAACATGTCACTAAGCCTATACATTTTACGGCTAACAGTGAAACTTTGATAGATCTCATTTGCTCTAATACAAGGGTTAACAATATTGTTGTAGAACATATTGCAGATCTTAGCGGCCATGCATTTGTATCTTGTGAAATAAATATTAAGATAAACAAAACTCCATCAAAGATTTTTATGTTCAGAACACAAAAAGATATTAACACAGAATATCTCACAAACACACTTAGTTTAGTTAATTGGCAGGACATGTGCAAAATCGAGGACATTAATAACATGGTATGTCAGTTCACTGGATACTTATTTTGGGTATTTTGGGTATTCGCCCCTATTAAGATTGTCACCATCAAAGAGACTATCACTATCCTTGGATTACATATAACGTTAAATTATTGATGAGACGTATAGATGAAGCTTAAAATCAGGCAAGGATGTCTAAAGCGGATTCGCATTTAAATTACTATAAAGATCTAAAACGATAAGTAGTACAGGCACTACATAGGGAGAAATCTGCTTATTTTAATTTCCATATTAATTCCAATATTAAAAACTCGATTGTACTTTGGAAACATTTAAATAAAGTTATACATATAAAACAAAAACACGATCAAAATATACCGTAACATCCTAATGACCCAACTATGATAAATAACTACTTCCTTAATGTGCCAAGTAGGAATCACGTTTCAATAGAAGCAATGAATTATTATGAATCGAACAAGTTTAGTATAGCTGTTTTTAAATTATCGCCGACTAACGAAGTCGAAATTTTACAAATACTGCGCTCGTTGAAGTCTAACGCCATTGGTGTGGATGGAATATCGTTAGACATGCTTTTATTGTCGTTACCACGTATTTTACCGGTTATAATTAAAATTTTAAATACATCTATCGAAACGGGTACATTTCCGAATCTTTGGCAGACCGCGAAAGTTAAACCAATTCCCAAGAAGGATAATGCTAGTGAACTTAAGGATCTACGCCACATTAGCACATTACCGCATATCGAAAATATTAGAAAGAATCGTTTGTAACCAATTGACACGATAGACAAATTTACGGAAACGCGAGTGGATTTTTTAAAAGTATTAAAAAAAAATCATTTAAATTTACTTTAATTTTTTTTTTTATGGCATAGGTGGCAAACGAGCAGGAGGCTCACCTGATGGAAAGTGACTACCACCGCCCATGGACATCTGCAACACCGGGGGGCTTGCAGGTGCATTGCCGGCCTTTCAGGAAAGAGTACGCTCTTTTCTTAAAGGTTCCCAAGTCGTATCGGTTCGGAAAAACCGCCGGCGAAAGCTGGTTCCACAGAGTGGTTGTGCGAGGCAGAAAATGTCTTAAAAATCGCGCTGTTGTGGATTTTCGGACATCTAGGTGATGCGGGTGATATTTGGAATTTTGACGAGCTGTCCGAAGGTGAAATTCAGCAGCCGGGATTAATCCAAACAATTCCTCGGAACATTCCCCGTGATAAATTCTGTAGAAGATGCAGAGCGATCCAACATCTCTACGCAAAGCCAAAGGATCAAGCAGATCGGAAAGGGCTTGATCGTCGATAATTCGAGCCGCTCTACGTTGGATACGGTCAAATGGAAGGAGCTGGTACTGGGGAGCACCCCGCCCAGAGGTGAGAGCAGTATTCCATGTGAGGCCGAATTTGCGCCTTGTATAGTCTTAGACGATGGGCCGACGTGAAATACTGTCTTGCCTTGCTGAGCACACCGAGCTTTTTTGATGCCAATTTGGCTTTGCCTTCCAATTGACCGCGGAACTGAACGATGCTCGAAACATCGACGCCAAGTATTCCGATACTAGCTGTGGCGGCTAACGGAATGTTCTCGAATCGTGGAGATACGACAAATGGTGTTTTTTTAGCAGTTAACGCGCAAACTTGCGTCTTTTTGGGGTTGAAATGGACTAGGTTTAGCCGACCCCAGTTCGAGACTTTGTTTAACGAAGACTCGATTTCAGTCACAAGTTTGTTCCGGTTTTCTTCGACGTTTTCCCGAGAAATATTAGCACGGCCGGTGTATGAGGTGTCTACGGTGCTGTCGTCTGCATAGCAGTGAATGTTACTGATTTGCAACAAGTCATTGATATGCAGAAGAAACAGAGTGGGTGATAGAACGCAGCCTTGTGGAACACCAGCATTGACGAATTTTAAGTCAGAGCATGCACCGTCGACAACGACCTTGATGCTCCGATCTGCCAAAAAACTGGTAATCCAATTGCATAATGCATTTCCCGGGAAGCCCATAAGAAGGAAGCTTCGAAGGAAGTGCTTTGTGCCACACGCGATCGAAGGCCTTCGCTATGTCCAGACTGGCTGCTAATGCCTCCCCCTTGCTCTCAACTGCTTCCGCCCATCTATGAGTAAGGTAAACTAGAAGATCACCGGCTGAGCGACCCCGACGGAAACCGTACTGGCGGTCGCTAATCAGCTGGTACTCCTCTAGGTACCGCAGGAGCTGGCAGTTTATAATGGACTCCATTATCTTGGAGAACAAGGAGGTGATGCCTATAGGCCTATAATTGGACGGGTCTGAGCGGTTGCCCTTTTTAGGGATCAGATGCACCAAAGCAGTCTTCCAGGAGTTCGGGACGACGCCGAATGCATAGGATTGCCGGAAAAGACGCATTAAGACCGGCGCCTACTCGGGAGCACAAGTCCGTAGCACGATTGGAGAAACGCCATCGGGTCCACTCGACTTATGAATATCCAAGGAAAGAAGTGCTTTACGAACTGCACTTTGCCGGAATTTAACCTCCGGCATCGTGGTATCACACCGCGGGATTGTTGGTGGTGACTTTCCTCGGTCATCCAGAGTCGAGTTCGCCGCGAAAAGAGAGCCTAAAAGATCAGCCTTCTCCTTCGCTGTATGGGCCAATGACTCACCGTCCTTGTGCAGAGATGGTAAGGAAGGCTGACAGAAATTCCCTAAGACAGCCTTGGCGAGAGACCAGAACGCACGTGTTCCTGAAGGGAGGCGCACCAGTCTCTCGCAAATTCTGCCAATGTACTCCGTCTTCGCTTTAGCGATCACGTTTTTGAAGGACCTAGAGGCAGAGTTATATTCCTTTCTGAATGCGCTGGTATTTACATCACGAGACGCTGATGCGTTAACCCAGTCTTGGTAGCGTTCCCATTTTCGGCGCGAAGCCGTTTTGCAGAAACGACCAAACCAGGGCTGGGACTTGCCGACAGGGACCGCAGAATACGGAATGAATAGTTCCATACCCTGAAGCACCACATCGGCGACAGAGTCAGCAACAACGCTCGGATCATCCGGCGAGAAACAAACCTGCCCCCATGGGTAGGATGCAAAGAAGTACCGCATCCCATCCCAATCTACTGACCTGTAGTGCCACACTCGGCGGCAGCCCAAGAAACGAGGTCGTGAGTACCGCGCAATCGGCACTGTACTTCGGACGAGACAGTGGTCCGACGAGCCCAGAGGGGGATCGACGGTAACCTGGTAGCCATCCGGATGGGAAGTCAGCAGAAGGTCCAACAGGGAAGGTGTATGATCTTCCACATCTGGTATGCGCGTTGGCGAGGGGACTAATTGTGTCAAATCATATGCTAAAGCGAAGTCGAGAACAGATCTACCCGCATGATCGGTAGTGCGTGATCGAAGCCATTCCGCATGGTGGGCATTAAAATCGCCAAGAATTACGATCTCTGCGGATGGGATCTGCTGCAGCACGGAATCTGTAGCCATTTGGACGTGCTCAACCAGTCGGTCGGTTTCGGCATTACCGCTATGGGACCTATAAAGGCACGCGTAGATTCGCGGATGCGGATTTCGCGGAAGAGAGTGGTACTTCCCCGGGCGTGCCGGCCCATTCGGCTGCAACCCGAAAGTATGCAGTGTGGCACTACCACTAGGAAATAATAGGGAATAATAAAACTTAAGCTAATTACAATTAATGACCTAGCAGAAGCTCGTGCTCTGATCAAGTGTAAAATTAATACAAAGTGTATTCAAATTGAATATATTACCCAAGATGCGAGATTCCCAAAATGAATGCAATATATATGCCGTGTGGTGCCGGCTACGAATAGCACCACCCCATCTCTTCCCGCGGGTGTCGTAAAAAGCGACTAAGGGACTTTATACCAGAGGATGGGCAGCAGCATCCATCTGAGTACTGTAACATCTTACTGCGATCGCCAACCCGCATGCCAAGCGTGGCGATTATGGCAAAACCTCCCAATGGTTGTTGCACCAAGGTATCGGCCCCTAGTCCCCGGCGGCCCCGCTATTCCTGGTTACGGTAGCGGCCATGGTAACGGCGGGGCAGGGGGTGCTAAGAATCCCCGGCAGAGATCCGGCTACCACAAGCGACGACGGCTGGCCCTGGCAACATATAACACGCGCACACTGCGGACTGACGAGAAGATCGTTGAACTGGAGGAAGTATTAAGCAAGTTGCATTGGGATATTATAGGATTATCTGAAGTACGAAGAAAGGGAGATAATTTTCAAATCCGGTAACTTGTTTTATTTCCGGGAAGGCGACCATCTGTCCCAAGGTGGGGTCGGGTTTATCGTCCACAAGTCCCTCGTGAACAACGTGGTCAAGATCAAGAGTGTGTCTACAAGGGTAGCGTACCTTATACTCAGAATTACCAAACGGTACTCGTTGAAGGTCATACAGGTTTATGCTCCGACTTCAACACACTCCGATGATGTGGTGGAGTGTATGTATGAGGATATCAGCCGAGCCATGCGTACCTCCAAAACTCACTACACCGTTGTCATGGGAGATTTTAACGCTAAACTAGGCAAACGAAGCGGTGATGAGGGGGCAATTTGGAGTAGGACGTCGGAATCACCGGGGCCATCTGCTTGCCGGCTTCATGGAGAAGGAGGGACTCTATATGATGAACTAATTTTTCAAGAAACGTGAGCACAGAAAATGGACTTGGATGAGTCCTGATGGTGTATCCAAAAATGAGATTGACTTCATCATGTCGACAAGGAAGCAGATATTCAATGATGTCTCTGTGATCAACGCCGTCAAAACTGGAAGTGATCACCGGATGGTAAGAGGCACATTGAATCTTAATAAGCTCGAGAGGTCCCGACTGATGAAGTCAACGCTCCGTCCTGCACCCATCAACATCCAAAACCCCGATAGCTTTCAGTTGGAACTCCACAATCGCTTTGAATGCCTGGAAAACTGCGTTGACGTGGATGAACTCAATGACAGATTCGTGGAAACTGTCCATACGATCGGATTTAAGTATTTCAAGACCCGTCGTACAAACAGAACCAAAAAGCTCTCGGACCTTACTCTCAAGCTGATGGCGGACAGACGCGATATGATTCTGCAGTCTTCGGACGATACGTCCAAATACCGGCAGCTAAATAGTCTGCCTATTTCTCAAAGACTATGACTCGTGACCTACGCCAATTTAATACAAACCGTATCAAAGAGGCTATAGAGCGGAACAAGGGCTCTAAGGTGTTCGCAAGAGATCTGTCTATCGGGCAAAGCCAGCTGACGAAACTGAAGACCGACGATGGCAGGGTTGTATTGTCCAGGCCTGAGCTTTTGAGAGAGGTTGAGAAGTTCTACGGACAGTTATACACGTCGACACGAAAATCTGTCACAAATCTGGAGAAAGACCCCAGAGCTAGATTAACCCGACACGATACCGAAAATATCCCGGACGTCAGTCTGTGCGAGATTAGTATGGCTCTCAAACAGCTTAAAAATAACAAGGCGACGGGTGATGATGGAATTACGGCTGAGCTGCTGAAGGCAGGTGGAAAGCCGGTTTTAAAAGCCCTTCAGAAACTTTTTAATTCCGTCATACTCGAGGGCAAAACGCCAAAAGCGTGGAGCAGAAGTGTGGTGGTGCTTTTCTTCAAAAAGGGCGATAACACCCTACTGAAGAATTACAGACCCATCTCACTTCTGAGCCACGTTTATAAGTTGTTTTCGAGAGTCATTACGAATCGTCTCGAACGCAGATTTGACGACTTCCAGCCTCCCGAACAAGCCGGTTTCCGTAAAGGCATCAGCACCATAGACCACATACATACGCTGCGGCAGGTTATACAGAAGACCGAAGAGTATAACATGCCATTATGCTTAGCGTTTGTGGACTATGAGAAAGCTTTCGATTCGATCGAGACTTGGGCTGTGCTACAGTCTCTCCAGAGGTGCCAAATTGACTATCAGTACATCGAAGTGCTGAAATGCTTGTATGAAAACGCCACTATGTCAGTCCGACTACATGACCAGAACTCGAAACCTATTCAACTGCAGCGAGGAGTGAGACAGGGAGATGTTACTTCTCCGAAACTGTTCACCGCTGCTTTGGAAGATGTTTTCAAGCTTCTGGACTGGAAAGGATTTGGCATCAACATTAACGGCGAGTACATTAGTCACCTTCGGTTTGCTGACGATATAGTAGTCATGGCTGAAACCATGGAAGACCTAACCACAATGCTCGATGACCTGGGTAAAGCCTCCGAACGAGTGGGTCTTAAAATGAACATGGATAAGACGAAGATTATGTCGAACATCCATGTTGTGCCCACTCCCATAAAAATCGGTGAATTTACACTCGAAGTTGTCGATGACTACATATACCTGGGACAAACGATCCAATTAGGCAAGTCCAACTTCGATAAAGAGGTCAACCGTCGAATCCAACTCGACTGGGCAGCGTTCGGGAAGCTACGAAAAATCTTCTCGTCCCATATACCGCAGTGTCTCAAGACAAAAGTCTTTGACCAGTGTGTGTTGCCAGTGATGACTTACGGCTCTGAAACGTGGTCCTTCAGAATGGGCCTCATAAGAAGGCTCAAGGTCACCCAAAGGGCAATGGAGAGGGCTATGCTCGGAGTTTCTCTGCGAGATCGAATCAGAAATGAGGAGATCCGCAGAAGAACTAAGGTCACCGACATAGCCCGAAGAATTGCCACACTTAAGTGGCAGTGGGCGGGGCACATTGCTCGAAGAACCGATGGCCGATGGGGCCGACGAGTTCTCGAATGGCGACCATGGACCGGAAGACGCAGCGTGGGTAGGCCCCCCACAAGGTGGTCCGACGACCTGGTGAAGGTCGCGGGAAGCCGCTGGTTGCGGGCTGCACAAGACCGGTCGTTGTGGCGATCTTTGGGGGAGGCCTATGTCCAGCAGTGGACGTCCTTCGGCTGACATGATGATGATGATGATATCGACAGGGCGACATTCGTGTGAATTTATCTTCATGCTGATCAAGCATTTACTTGCAATGTTCTCACACCTTGAGCCAACATAACTCCTCCCTCATTAAGTTCCAAACCATCGGAAGAGTTTAGATTCTGACGGTTTCGAGCAATAGACAATCGGGCCCTACTGCGGAAGCCGCAGAGGGTCATAGCGGTGAGAAGCATCAGAGGGTACCGTACGGTGTCGTGGGCTGCGGCGACGCTTCTAGCGGGCGATCCGCCCTGGGAGCTCCAGGCGGAGGTGCTCGCGGAAGTGTACCGGTTCCGGGTCGAGGCGAGGAACCGTGGCGACCGTCCAGGGTCGGCGGAGATCGGGCGGATCAGAGCTCTAGCCCAGCGAGCCCTGATCGCCCGATGGCAGGAGGATCTGGGGACACCCACGGCGGGCCTGACGACAGTGGAGGCGATCCGCCCCCACTTGAGTCGCTGGGTCGAAAGGAAGAAGGGCACACTCACCTTCAGGATGATGCAGGTACTTACCGGGCACGGATGCTACGGTAAGTACCTGCACAGGATAGCGCAGCGGGAGGTGTCACCCTCCTGCAAAGAGTGTGGTGCGCCAGTCGATACGGCGCACCACACCCTGAGTGAGTGTGCTGCGTGGGGGCCCCAGAGGCACACCCTTGCGGCGACTATGAGCGGAGAACTCTCGCTGCCGAGCATCGTCAACGTAATGCTCGGTAGCGAGACGTGCTGGTCGGAGATGCGCTCCTTCTGCGAAAACGTGATGTCTCAGAAGGAAGCCGCGGAGCGGGAGCGGGAAGAGGATGCTGCTGCAGACCCGCTTCGCCGAAGACGACCGGGGAGGAGGAAGAAGCGCTACGCGCACCTTCTCCCCCCGCCTCAATAGGCGTCGCAGGGGGGTCTCAGTACCCCGAGAACCCCCTCTAGGTGTTGGAGGCCCGCATAGATGGGCCGACCGTCAGGGCGTCACGGTAGCATGCGCAAACGATCCCGTGGCGCCCGCCGAAAGACGGAGAGGGTACCGCTGGTTTTTTAGTGGGTAAACCCGGCGTACCTGGGCGCAATCGGCGTCAGGGCTCCGGGGAGTCCCACACACCCCTCCACTTTACATCACGTGGGGGAAGCGCGTAATGCGTTTTTCCAGCGAGAAAAAAAAAAAAAGGGCTTTGGCTCAATACTAAAAAGTGAGATAAAAAATGTAGTCAATACATGCTCACCCGGAGCAACCTAGCAGTACCAAATAAATAAGATAAGTTCTATGCATCTGGATTCCAATAATATAGTTGTACTAATGCATGGAGACAGTTTGTCTCTGAACAAAAATAATCTAATTAAGGATATAAAATTATTATGTGAAATTCAAAATCAAAAGAAATGCAAATTTATAATTTGTACATTTCCATATTCACATACCTTGACAGATGCACAGAATTTACATATTTATGACTTAAATGTATGTTTATACAATTGGACCCGACATTGTAGCAATGATTTTATGTTATTTGACATTAATAAATTCATATATAGATTTAAGTTGACAGAGGGTACTATGTACCTACTAATAAAATCGAGAAGACAAATTGGTAACCTAATTGCTTACAATATTAATAATTATTTTATGCCTAATGTTACCAAGGATCATATGCATAATAAAAATAACAATTTAATTTATATTAACACTGATAAAAGTAATTTAAATTGAATTTTAAGACAAAAGTGGTAGTCTCTGGCTCAAGTTTTATTAATACTAATATTAATTTACCTAATAGTAATTTAACCTTGGATAAATTCCTAAATTTTAAAATTAGAAATAATCAAAACAATAACAATAGTAAACTTGTAAACCTGGTGAACCAAAACATTCAAGGAATGACAGGGAAAGATTTAGAAATTGAGTTATTCATAAACAGTAATGCCATTGATATTTTATGTATAACAGAACATTGGCTTGTAAATTATCAGTTTATGTTTAACTTCAGTGGTCACCAGATGGCTAGTATGTTCAGTAGAAAAGAAGCTATATGTGGTGGCTCATTAATACTTATTAACAAAAATCTAATTTTTAAAGAACGTAAGGATGTTGTGAGCCTTTATATTTATTTATTTATTTATTAAGGCAAACACAACAGGTTACAATCACATAGAGAATATTTCTTAAACATTAATAGTATCGAACAGATTATAACCCTAAGGGTGCATGCACAACATGACGGGATTGCCAATTATTACAGTTAACAAATTCCAATACAGGGGATAACTATGTAATTAGGTGCATAATTAAGTAGATGTGTTTTCTTTTGCTCGCTGCAAATATTTAATAAATAAATAATTAACACCTGGTAAAATGTGCTAAACATTCATCATACCTATCAGCTGTGATTCCTTTATCTAATCCAAGTATAAAAACACATATTAAACAAAAGACAACTAAAGCTCAATTAACTCCCACAATCACTATTGTCTTTACCGAAGATCAGATTAATAATGGACTCTATTAAACACTCGATTGCACAACTAACAGAACATTTCAACTCTAAAATGGCTGAATTCCAGCAAAATTTGAATTCTAATATGCCAGTCGCCAGTCCAACTTCCAACATAGTCTCCCAGTTTAATGCTTTCCGGAGTTTTGTCTTAACTGCTCTGGAAGGACTTCAGCTGCAAGTCGAGCTCCTTTCGAAAAAGAGTGACCAAATTGAAATGAGAAGTAGACGGAAAATGCTCCTGGTGCATGGGGTTCCGGAAGCCAACAAAGAAAAGTCTTCGTGGCTGCCAGACAGCGTCTTGGTATCAACAAATGTTGGACTAGAGATGGCAACATAGTTATTATTGGTCCAGATGGTAAGCGTCACCAAATTACGTCTATGGCGGAGCTGAATACGTATTCCACTGCTACGGTGCCTCAACAAGTTTCAGCTAGGACTGCAACCTCATCCAACATCAATACCCAAGAGAACAAGAATTCGCAGGGAGTCCGGCCGAAAAGGAACTTAAAGAAGTAACTATTTCTTATATTTTTCTATTTATTATAACCGGTGTTTCATTAAAAACTGTGTCTTGTTTGTTGTCTCTCATACGGGTCCTTCAGGTAATCAATGTTTTACAGTACATTAATAACTATTTGTGTTTTTTTTTTTTTCTCTTTGTAGGTAGTTATTTATAACTCTTTATTTAGGTACACTGTTATTCACTTGTAATGTTATAGTTTACCTACTATTTGCTAATATTATTTAAATAATATGTAAACGTCAAATGCAGTGTGTGTACAAGACACTGTCAATGTGAGTGATAGCTGTCAATTAAATTTTTTTTTTTTTTTTTTTCTGGCTTTTATTTGTGCCAAAAAGACACAGATTATTTCGCCAATGTCACGTGCGATGGAGAAGACACGGTAGAGATTGATTGGTGCGGTCGAGATTGCAGGATCAATTTAATTTTGAAGTAGACGGTAATAGTAGTAGACGGAATTAAAAAAACCCACAACCTAAAACAACACAATAATAATAATTAGATAAAAAAAATAACTGCTATTTAAACACAGAAAAACAATCACAAAACTATTTATAGCTTAATCTTATTACGTTCAATATATTTACATAGAAATTTACAAAATGGACTAAACACAAACATTAATAAACATTCGACATTAATAGGGCGAGGAACTTTTGGAGGGAGAACGTCATATGCGGGATAGAGGAGTTTGGGGCAAGAGAACAGTATATGGGGTAGGGAACCTTCGTCTAGGCCACACTCACACAAAGAGTGATCTCTAACTCTAATTTTACATAGATGTATGGGAGTACATGCATGTCCAAGGCGTAGTCGGCAGATAGTTGTGGTGATCCAACGATTGGCTTGCCTGTGAAGTGAAAACCAAGGTCGCCTTGGGATGTCTGGTTGTAGAGATGCGTAAAATCTACCTTTAGATTTTGATGAAACTTTCCAAACAGAGTTCCAGGATTTATCCAGATGAGTTTTCGCTAAAGCACACAAATCCTGAGTTGAATTTTTAAAATGATCTAGAGAGCCAGTTGTTATAGCAGCTCTAGCGAACGAGTCTGCGGCTTCGTTACCGCTTATACCAGAATGGCTTGGTATCCAGACAAGCGATATTTCTAGCCCTTTTTGGTGACACGAGAACAAAGCCTCCCTGATCTTAAGGATGATAAAAAATTTCCGCCTACTACGAAATGGATTTTCCCTAATTGCCAACAGACAGCTCAAAGAGTCTGTCAGGATAACAGTCTGTCTTAGGCTGTAGGATTGGGCAAATAGGATGGCTTCCAGAATGGCAATCGCTTCACCGGAAAAAATTGATGTTTCAGGAGGGGATTTGAATTGAAGGATAATTTTGAATTTGGGAATCCAACAGGCTGAACCGACACAGTTATCGGGGGATATTTTAGAGGCATCAGTAAATATAAGGAGATGGTTTGACCATTTTTGATGAAAGATTCTTTGAAATTTACAGTTTGTTTCAGGAGCCCCTTTAGTAAGACCAAGATCTGTGATAATTGGAGGATTATATACAAGAGCTCTAAATGGAGTGGAAAAAAGAGGATTTGAATGGAACCTCAATATAGGATGCGGAAGTTTGGTAAATTTTAAAAAACTATCTAATAACAAGGATGGACTTTTAGGACGAGCACAGAGTTGGGACAGTTTGCTTAAACGGGACCAAAGAGGATGAGAGGATAGCTGTAATGATTTTACCACGAAGCGGTCGCATAAAAATTGTCTTCTTAGTTGTAGAGGAGGATCAACACATTCAACTTGCAGGGCGTTAGTGGGTGAAGTCTTCATGGCTCCTATAATTATTCTAAGGCATTTGTGTTGGATTCTATTAAGTTTATCAGAAACGGTTTTATTAAGTGGATCTAAGACAAATAGTCCATAGTCTAAATGACTACGGACTATTGCATTGTACAGTAGTTTAAGAGAATATGGGTGAGCTCCCCACCAGACACCTGAGACAGCTCTAAGGACGTTAATGCCCTTTTCACATTTTTTGATAATATGTTCAGAGTGACAAATTCCGTTCAGTTTGTTATCAAGTATTATGCCTAGAAACTTAGCCTTATTGACAAAGTTGATACGCTGATCCCCACAGAACAGGTCAAAGACGGGAATAAGCCTTTTTCGTGTAAAAGCAACTGCCTGAGTCTTATCTACTGATAGAGATAAGCTGTGATCAGAGAGCCATAGGTCAAGATAATGCAAAGCAGAGTTTAAACGCAATGTTAAGTTTTGGACGGAAGAAGATCTATGATATAATACAATGTCATCAGCATATTGAAGGATGTTACAAAAGTTATTAACAGACAATTCGAGATCGTGGGTATAAATGCTGTAAAGCAGAGGGCTTAGGACTGAGCCTTGCGGGAGACCTTTCCAGACGAATCGGGGGGGAAGAAAAAAATTTTGGTGTTTAACAGAAATTGATCTGCAAAATAGCAGGTTACATATGAAATGTGTAATCCTCGGAGGAACGCTCAGCTGGTGCAGTTTTTGCCTGAGTACCGGAAGAAGAACATTATCATATGCAGAAGAAATATCTAGAAAAACACCCACAAGGTACTCTCCGTTAGAAAAGGCTATTCGAATGTCTGTCGTGAGAATGCTGAGACTATCGAGAGTGCTCAGACCCTTTCGAAAGCCAAATTGAGAGGGTGAGAGAATATTCCTGCTTTCCATTATCCATTCCAAACGGTTTTTTAAGAGGTGTTCAGTTACTTTTACTAATGTATAATGTTGTCTTAGATTTTTGCGATTATTACACATTGAAATAAAACTAGTTTTTTAACGGATTTAATCGCGTATATTAATTATTTTATTTTAACATCCCGACGTTTCGAGCACTTTGCAGTGTTCGTGGTCACGGGCAGACTAACCTTAGTCTGATAGTGATGAGTCTTTAAGTCCCTTTAGAGCTGTATGGAGCTCTGAGAGAGTAAACGGACCATCCATATCATCCGATACAAGTGTTGGAGTCAGTGTAATAAAGCTATCCTGGCATGGGACAAAGGGAGGTGCCAGCTTGGCAGCAAAATCATTAAGCCATATGGAGGGATTATTGGCATTTGGATTTTCTGAGTTGAGGGAACGGCGAAATTTCTTAAGATTTGTCCAAACTGTTTGAGGAGGAGATCGAGGACTGAGGGATTCACAGAAGTTGGTCCACCCTAGCTTTTTCTTTTTTTTGAACAGTCTTTTAATTTTGGCATCAATACGCTGATATTTGATGAAATTTTGTGGAGTCATAGAGACTGTATATGACTCTTCGGCTTCAGATCTCCGTTGGACCATGACATTACATTCTTCATCCCACCAAGGAGGAGAAAGCAAAGTCTTTTTATTTATATTTTTTAGAGGAAAATGGGCATCAGCAGAGGATTTGATAGCATTAAGGAAAAGTTCGTAGTAAGCAATAATATTTTCATCATTCACAAAACCAGGGAGGGAGTCTAACATGGCATCAACAGAGTTAGAGTATGCTGACCAGTTAACATTTTTTAGTCTGTATTTTAGAGGAGGGGATGATTTGAAGGATGTGAGGGATCTGTTCTTAAGTGAAAGAAGGATAGGAAAATGGTCGCTTCCAAATGTTGATGGGAGGGTATTCCAAGATATTTGTGAGGATAGGGAGGGAGTTGATAGGGATAAGTCGACGGCAGAATAAGGATTCTGATTTGGATAAACTGTACGAGTCGGCGAGCCATCGTTGAGAATGCATAAATTTACATCATCAACGATGTCCACCAACAAGGGAGCAAATCCGTCACAGTGATAGGAACCCCATAATGTATGATGGGCATTAAAGTCCCCCATAACAAGAATAGGGCTTGGAAGGGAAGAGAAGATGGAGTGTAATTCAGGAGCAAGAGAAGAATTAGGATGGGGAATGTAAAGGGATAAAAAGGATATATTAAAGGCTTTTATAGCCACGGCATTGATATGCTGGCTAAAAGGAGGTAAGGGAATTTGGGAGAAGGGAATAGAGTGCCTAATCAGGATGGCACTACCTGCATACCCATCACTTCTGTCATCCCTCAAACAGGAAAAACCCGGAATCCGAAATCGAGAACCGGGAATTAACCATGTCTCAGAGAGGGCAATAATGACGGGTTTATATGAATTAATAAGGGAGAGGAGGTCAGGTTTCTTAGGACGAATGCTTTTACAATTCCATTGAAGGAATCTGATTGGGGCCATTTTTAAGGATGTTGAAGAGTTGATGTAAATCATTGGCAACGTTGGACGGTAAAGGGATTTCATTACATGTGCTTAGAATGTTAAGGAGGATTTTGGTGAGTAATTCTAATAAGTTAGAATTGTTATTAGGAGGGGAGGGATTATCAGCATTTAGAGCACAACCATTTGGAGAGGAGGAAGGGCAATTGCCAACTATGGCTTGGTGGGCTTGTTTATCATACCCCTTCCCTTGAGGAACTCTAGGGGCAGGAGAACGGAAGATGGTCTGTCTATATGATCTATTAGGAGGTGGGGAGGATTTAGATGGACTAGGGCTTGATGGAATATATACAGGAGAGGAAAACATCTCTTTTGCTACCTCAGCGTAGGACCTGCGAACATTAGGGAAGCGAGAAGCTGCCTCCATGTAAGAGATATTGTCCTGAGACATAACAATTTTTATTGATTGCTGTCGCGAATACTCTGGACAATCCTTGTCTGTAGCAAAGTGTTTACCAGAACAGTGAAGGCATGTAGCATTATCTTTAGTAACCTCACACAACTCACCTGTATGAGATTGGGAACATTTAAAACATCTGGGAGTAGATCTACACTGAGTCTTAATGTGGCCATAACGACAACAGTTTAAACAAATTATAGTAGGGAGATTATATGTTTCAACGGGAAGAGAGGTATGGAATGAATATATTTTATTGGGAAGGATTTGGCCCTTAAACGTTATTACCACTGACTGAGTTGGAATCCAGTTCACAACTCCTTCGTTGATGGTTTTACGATTTAAACGCCTCATTTTTAATATTTCACCACAACCATGAGGAAGCTCGATAGACTCTATAAGATCCTCCATAGACCAGTCAACCGGAACACCTTTCACGAGACCCATTCTAGTTACATTGTAAGTTGGTAACGTTGCTTTGTACTTACATAGTTCCAGTATCGGGTTTTTTAAAAAATCATTTGCAGATTATGCTGAGGAAAATTGGACTTCTATTTTGTTGCGACCTACGTTTTTAACTCCATCATTAATAATACAACCAATTTTGTGCTTATGTAAAAACTGACCGAATTTGATGGCTCGGATTGAGTTACCTGCAGAAGGATCAGAAACTTCCCGGGAGACATGGACAATGAAAGGACCCTTATCGTCATCAGCGTAACTTTTAGGGCCGTCAGTAAAAGCGGGATTAATATAAACAGTCTGAATGGAAGGAGTTGCGGTAGTGGGATGAACGACTGTTTTTTTTGAGGAGGAATCGGGAGTGGCGGTGGATTTATCCCCGGAACGTTTGCGAGAGGAAGATTTATTTAGGTCAATAGCTTTTTCCAAACCCCCGGGATCGGGAGGTTCAGGAGGAGGATCAACATCCATTATCTAACTATTTTAACTTACCAACTAATATACTATAACTATAAAAGTAAATAAACACTTACCGTAACCGAATATGGTTAGTAAAACCCAGAAACCATATAAATTAACTATTTGCACTAAAAAATTATGGAAAGAATAACAGAAAATGATTATAATAACACAGATATCTCACTAACACGTGTGTCAACCAAAGCTAACGCAAGCGAAAAAAAACGCGAAAACTCGATCTGTCCCTTTTACTAATCAAACAAAATGCATCCGTCAAAACTGTCTCAACCTCTGTCAACCAGATGGCGCCTCGACTCCGCTCGAGGCAAATGCTTCGCTCTGATTGGTCGTTACAAGAAATACAATATTCATAACTTTTATAAAATGAATATGGTTTATTACTTCTTAAAACAATGTAACAAATCAAATATAATTAACTCAAGAATTTTAAAACATATTAAAATGTAAACAAATAATATTGTGTGTTATACATGCAAACATCAATCAACCCGACTCATATCTTCCTCCGACACGGCCATCCTGACGTATTACACGTCCTCGTGTATCCTCTTGAAGGCCGCGTGTAATCGGTATCTGCAGAAAAGAAAGAGATATTTCTGTATAGTTCGGCCACTCCTGACTCCTGGCAGATCGTGTTTATTATGTTTGACACAACAATTTCATTTGAGATATTTCCATTAAATATTTGCCTTTAATAATAAATCTTTCTTTATCGAATCTTACTCCTATTAGATTCCACGTTACATTCTTTATTAAGTCACTAGTGTCGAAATAGCCACCTCGCCATTACACACTTTGGATTATTAGTAAAATCTAAATGGCTACCTTGCCTCTTATTCTATTAATTTCAAATTTCAAAGGCCACCTCGCCTCTTATTCTATTAATTTCACGTTTCAATGGCCACCTCGCCCTTCTACGGCCACCTCGCCATTCTGCGGCCACCTCGCCATTCTACGGCCACCTCGCCATTCTGCGGCCACCTCGCCATTCTGGGGCCTCCTCGCCTCTCAGAAAGCTTAACTAAACTGCCGCACTTATAAAGTATCTTATAACGAGGCTTTATTCGCCACACATACACACACCCACACACCCCAATATAAAATCATTTTAGAAAAACTAAATATAGCACAAAAATCTTACTTTAGTTCTCGAGGCTTTCAGAGAATTGCAATCACTTACGACATTGAAAATCCTTCCATACAAATAATGGCGGAAATGCTTATTTGAGTTAACTACTGCTAGTGTCTCTAACTCGTAAGAGTGGTACCGAGACTCCGCTCGCGTAGTGCGTTTACTGTTGTATTGTACCAGATATAATTTTGTACTAGTTCTTTGAAAGATAATACCGCCGTAACTTTCGCTACTAGCATCCGTATGTAACTCTATGGGTAATTCTGGATCAAAAAGCATGAAAACCGGAAATGAGGTCAATACCCATATTATATCTTGCCTAATCGTTTCGTATTCTGGGGTCCAAATTATTTTAGAATTATTGTTAGCTAATAGACTGTAGAGTGGTGCTATCTTAACAGAAAAGTTACTCACAAACTGCCTAAAGTAGGATGCTAAACCCAAAAATTGTCTGAGCTGAGTGATGGTCTGTGGTGGTAAGGAACTAATCAATGCGGCTATTTTGCGAGTGTTAGGTCTGATTTTACCCTGCTATTTCATAATCCAAAAAGTGAAGCTTTCTTTTAGAATAATACATTTTTTTTATATTAAATGAAAATCCAGCATTACTAAGAGTTTTTAGTAGTACGTGTAAACGTTCCAACCGTTGCTCTACATTAATCGCGGGTATAGCTAGATCGTCCATGTTGACGATTGCGTAAGAATGTGCCAAATCACCTAGGGCCGTATTAATAGCTCGCTGATATACAGATAGAGCATTTCGTAGACCAAACGGCATGACAGTAAACTCATAACGAGCGTCCTGGGTTATAAATTCAGTTTTACACATTCTTATACATTTTAAGAACTTGATAAAATCTACTAGCCATATCAAGGCATGTATAAAATCGTGCACTGGACAATCTTTGAACTTGATCACCGATTAGAGGTCGGGAACTGAATTAAGAGTTTAGTTCTCTATAATCGCATTTCATCTCAGCTGTCGCGCTTCTTTACTAAGAGAATTCTGCTAGAAAAGGCCAATTTGCTTGGTCTAATAACTCCGGCAGTTAACAGCCCACTAAACTTATTACGTACTATCACTCGTTCTTCTGGGCTCAAGGCCGTATCTACGATGGCTACTAACTTAATTTCTAATTCACCTGTCTTTACTCTACTACTAGGCGTGCCTTCAACAAATGAGTTTTTAAAAGACTATAGTACATCTATTAACTGTGGTTTAAGGTCGTCATGAATAACAGTATCAACGTCGTTAAAGTTAGCGACCGCGGGACCTACGTTGCAAATATTAACTAGAGATGGTTTCACGGCTATAGTTAATTTATCACTAGTTATCTGTACTGACAACCATAAGGCCAACAAAGCACGTCCAATCAAAATATCATTGTTCAAATAATCGTCGGTGTAGTGTATAAAGAATATTATAATTATAGCATTCAAAGAATTATAAGTTGTTTATGATTTAGTTTGTTTACCAAAGTGTGCAAAGGATCACACTTATTTACAAGTTACCCGCACAGGTGTTCATTATTATCAGTGGGGATAACAGTATAAATCTCAATGAAGTGTCGTAAGCGGGATCAGTATCATTTCTGTTTCAGAGAGAGTAACACTAAAGTATCGTTGATAAATTAAGTACCTAAAGGTGTTCAAGTGAGTATGTGATTTCGATGTAAGTGATGTGAATATATGTGATTATGGATATGTGTATAGAAGTATTAAATATAAAGTTTAATACTTATTGTGTTATTATTCTACAAATGGCGACGAGGATTAAAAAAAAAATTGGGAGGATGGAAATGTGACGGTCCAAGTGATGGACACACAGTATTAAGATCCATAAAATGGATAAACAAGTACTAAGTTCCACGTAATGGACAAATAGTACACTAGTCCATATAATGGACATAGCAATATGGTCCATGTGATGGACAAAGCACTAAAAAATATATAATAAATAATGTGACGGTCCATACAATGGACACACAATTGTGTAATAGATAAATTTTGAATAATCTTGCAGTATTCAGATGTTTTCAAAGCTATAATAATTATTTTCGTTTATTTTTCAGGATGTCTAATTTAACTCCATTAGAAAATTTCGATTGCGACGGTGATCCAGGCAATATTGGTTTGCGATGGGAAAAATGGAAACGTGGATTAAATATCTTTCTCGAAGCTGCAAATATCGAGACAGCAGCAAAAAAGAGGGCAACACTTTTACACTTGGGAGGTCTCAGTCTTCAAGAAATTTACTATAACATTCCTGGGGCACATGTTGAATGGAATGACGAAGGTACAAATGACGTTTACCAAATAGCACTGCAAAAGCTTAATGAATATTTTGTACCGAAGCAAAAGTAAGATCTACGAGAGACACATATTTAGACTAATGAAACAGGAAGCAGATGAAAAATTTGAGAAATTTTTAGTAAGATTAAGGAAACAGGCAGATAAATGTAATTTTGCTAGTAAAGAGGAAAGCATTATTGATCAAGTTACGGAAAAATGTTCTTCTTCAGAATTAAGAAAGAAAATACTTAAGGGAGGAGATAGTATCACACTGGATGATATAATACTCGAAGCAAATATATTAGAGAGTGTTAGCAGACAGATGGAAGAGTTCAAAAGTAATGGATCGTCAACTAGTATAAACAAAATCGAGGTACGGAAAAACAGGGAAGTAAAAAGATGTGGAAGTTATAATCATTACAGCCATGACGTTACATGCCCTGCAAAGAAAATTAAATGTCATAAATGTGGCATTACCGGACATTTCCAAAAATATTGCTTGACTAAGTATCCACAAAAAAGAAGAATCACCGACCAAGGAAATAATGTAATATCAAGGAAACGAAAATTCAATAAAGATGACCAGTCAACAGACACAACGAATTTTGTAAAAGAAAAAATCGATTATATATTTCATATTGATGAAGATTGTATGGTTAAATGCAATATTGGGGGAGTAAATACAAGCATATTGATAGATTCAGGAAGTAAGTGTAATCTCTTAACAGAAGGAACTTGGCAGCGCTTAAAGAATAACAAAGTAGAAATATTTGATCAAGTGAAATCACCCAATAAGACATTTCTACCTTATGGAAGCAATAGACCTTTAAATGTGATTGGCTCATTCAAGAGTGTCATTAAAATTGGTAAATACAAGGAGACTGCTACATTTTATGTGATTGAAAATGGAACAAAAGATTTACTAGGAAAAGATACTGCAATTTCACTCGGAGTTTTACGCGTAGGTATAGAGACAAACTCTATTCAAAACTTTCCAAAGTTTAAGGATGTATTAATCGATATACCAATAGATGATACAGTTAAACCTGTTTGTCAGCCCTATCGAAGAATACCAATCCCGTTAGAAGACAAAGTAAACATGAAAATAAAGGAGCTTGCTGAAGCCGATATAATAGAGGAAGTTCGAGAACCATCAAAATGGGTATCTCCTATTGTTCCTGTATTAAAAGAAAATGGCGAAGTACGAATATGTGTTGATATGCGGAGAGCAAATGAAGCTATAATAAGGGAAAAACACCCTTTACCCACGATGGATCAATTGCTTCCACATTTCAAAAAAGCTACAATTTTTTCCAGACTCGACATCAAGGACGCATTTCATCAAATAGAAATTAATCCAAATTCCAGATATATTACTACTTTTAAAACAAGCAAAGGTGTGTATAGATATAAAAGATTAATGTTTGGAATTTCCTGTGCACCTGAAATATTTCAAAAAGTTTTGGAAAGGATTCTCTTGGGATGTGGAGGAACAATAAACTTTATTGATGACATGGTGATTTTTGGAAGAGATCTCGATGAACATGACCGAAGACTGAACCATACCCTACAAGTTTTGCGAAATAATAATGTTCTGCTAAATACAAAAAAAATGTGTATATAGGATTTCGAAAATAAACTTTCTTGGACACGAATTATCATCATCAGGAATTAAGCCACTCGATAAATATGTGAAAGCTATACATAGTTTCAGAACTCCACAAACGATTGAGGAATTGCAGAGTTTTCTTGGACTAGTTAACTTTGTAGGAAAATGGATTCCCAATTTAGCAACTTTAACCGAACCACTACGGAGACTACTTAAAATAAAAGATAAAAGAAGAGGAAAATCTATTTCTTTAGAAAAAGAATGGCAAGAAGACCAACACAAAGCATTTAAAGCTCTTAAGCAGTCGTTATGCAAAATAAAATGCTTGGGGTATTACGATCCAAACGACAGAACACAGGTAATTGCAGACGCTAGTCCTGTTGGATTAGGAGCTGTATTAATCCAGATCAATACAGAAGGACCACGGGTTGTCGCTTATGGAAACAAAAGTCTTACCGAATGTGAAAAAAGATACTGTCAAACTGAAAAAGAAGCTCTAGCACTAGTATGGGCTATAGAGCATTTCAATATTTATCTTTATGGCAAAAAATTTGAATTAATTAGTGACCACAAGCCTTTGGAAATTTTTTTCGGAAAAACTTCAAAACCCTGCGCAAGGATAGAAAGATGGGTGTTACGACTTCAGTCATACGATTACAAGATAATTTACAAACCAAGAAAGACTAATATAGCGGATCCTTTATCAAGACTTTGCAGTAATCAACAACCTGAAGGCTTTGATAGTCCTATATGTATAAACCAAATTGTAGAGTACTCAAGACTAACAGCAGTTTCTGGAAAAGAGATTGAAGAACAGTCTGCACGTGATGCAGAAATACAAAAAGTGAAAAAAGGATTATCAGATAATAATTGGGACACATCGGTAAATAACTATAGAATTTTTCAAAATGAATTGTGTTTTCAGGATCATATTTTATTAAGAGGGACTAAAATTGTTATACCTAAAGAATTGCGACGAAGAGTTTTAGAAGCTGCTCATGAAGGCCATCCGGGTATAGTTGCCATGAAAAATCGATTAAGAACAAAAGTTTGGTGGCCTAAAATTGATAAAGATGCAGAAGAAAGAGTTAAACATTGCAAGAGTTGTACATTAGTGTCGGCACCAAATCCACCGAATCCTATGAAACGTCGGGAACTCCCTATGGAACCTTGGGTCGACGTAGCCGTGGATCTCTTAGGACCTTTGCCCTCTGCCGACTATATATTTGTATGCGTTGATTATTACAGTCGTTACAAAGAAATAAAAATTACAAGACATGACCGCAGATAATGGTCGTCAGTTTTCAAGCAATGAAATAAAACATTATTTAAATGAATGTGGAATAACATTATTAAATACTATACCATACTGGCCACAGCAAAACGGAGAAGTGGAACGACAAAATAGAAGTATTCTCAAACGATTAAAGATAAGTCAAATAAAAAAGAAAGATTGGAAAGAAGACTTATTATATTATTTAATGATGTATAATAGCACACCCCACTCAGTCACGGGGAAAACACCGTCAGAAATGTTTTATAAACGGCAATTTAGGGATAAAGTACCTCACCTCAGCAGTATAGAAAATAAATACATTGATGAAGAAACAAGAGATAAGGATAAGATCCATAAGGAATTAGGAAAAGAATATGCTGATAGGAAAAGAAAAGCAACTGAGCATAGTATTGAAGAAGGAGATAAGGTTTTCGTTCGGAATTTTCATAAAGAAAATAAACTAACACCAAATTTTGCAAATACAACACACACTGTAACAAAAGTTTCCTCTCACTCAGGTGATGTAGAAGTCCGTAACGATGAAACAGGCCAAGAATCACGAAGGAATGTGGTACATTTGAAAAAAATTGGGGGAAAATGGAAAGTAGTAGAAAACGAAGAAGATCACGGTGATAATAATAGTTGTCAGTAGGAAAAAGTAAAAATGACATAAAATGAACTTAATTAATTTTGCATGGTTATAATATGATATAATAAAAATAGTAATAAAAAAAAATAAATAAATAAACAAGGGAAAGATGTAGTGTATAAAGAATATTATAATTATAGCATTCAAAGAATTATAAGTTGTTTATGATTTAGTTTGTTTACCAAAGTGTGCAAAGGATCACACTTATTTACAAGTTACCCGCACAGGTGTTCATTATTATCAGTGGGGATAACAGTATAAATCTCAATGAAGTGTCGTAAGCGGGATCAGTATCATTTCTGTTTCAGAGAGAGTAACACTAAAGTATCGTTGATAAATTAAGTACCTAAAGGTGTTCAAGTGAGTATGTGATTTCGATGTAAGTGATGTGAATATATGTGATTATGGATATGTGTATAGAAGTATTAAATATAAAGTTTAATACTTATTGTGTTATTAGTCTACAGTCGGGTAATGTGAAATAAAATTTGATTGAAATTTGATTGTCATGACGTACAAGACCGTTAAAACTGACCCTGGCTAATATTTGAGAATCACAAATACAATAGATTTTCCTACGCCAGTCAAAGTAACAATTGTGCTCTGCAATATACCAACAAGCTTACGAGAGACGCTCTCTTTAATTAAAGAATAATCAGCATTGGAATCGAAACAAAATAAAAACTGCTCACCTAATTGCGTAATTATCCCGATGACAGGTTTCATACCACAACGTCCACCCGCTTCACAACGCTGGGTGCGGTGGCGTGCTGTGTGCTGGTGGCACCACTCTTGTAGCAATTCACAGTGGCACGCGTAGCAACAGCTGTGTTGCGGTTTACCAGAAAGCATCCTACATAACGTTGCTCCACATGTTTCTAACACATCGGACCGAGAAAGAAAAAAATGTTTAAATTAAAAGAAACAATCTGAGAAAACCACATTGCAGCTGAGCCTCTTATGGCCTTACTAAGTATAAGAATTATTTTACTTCCCTGTATACCACGATCTGATAAACAGATGTCTGCCGTTGCCAGCCAGGCCTGTGCGTCAGTGTCTGCGTCTTCTGGTTGAAATTTAGGCAGCGTAATGCTTCTATCCTCGATATTCGGTGGGTTAGTTAGCGCCTCCACGAGTAGCTTAATACTGGTTTGTTGTGCTTCAAATAAAGCGCGCCATCCGTCGTGTGCCGCTGTATATTCACTCACGTTTTGTGCCTGGACTGATCCCACTTCTGATGTCGGAGAACATCATTCTTGTTGACATCGTTGTCAATGGTTACGGGCTTAGTGGGCGTCATTAGGGTAAAGAACAAGCACAAAACACAACTATCACGTAATTACAGTATTTTAATTAATATAAAGTCAACAAATTAACACTTTAACGAGTAACAACACTGAGCAGCGGGTTCAGGGCACCGATCTGACCTTTTATAGTCTTCTACACTTTTCAAGATCCAACTCGATCTGTCCCTTTTACTAATCAAACAAAATGCATCCGTCAAAACTGTCTCAACCTCTGTCAACCAGATGGCGCCTCGACCCCGCTCGAGGCAAATGCTTCGCTCTGATTGGTCGTTACAAGAAATACAATATTCATAACTTTTATAAAATGAATATGGTTTATAACTTCTTAAAACAATGTAACAAATCAAATATAATTAACTCAAGATTTTAAAACATATTAAAATGTAAACAAATAATATTGTGTGTTATACATGCAAACATCAATCAACCCGACTCATATCTTCCTCCGACATATATATATATATATATATATATATACATATATATACTACTTGTACTTTAAAAAATTTTTTTTTCTCATTCCTTATTTTTATTTTATTTATTTTTTCAAATATTTTTTGTACCAACAGTAAGTTGCTACCTTCCGCAGAGAAAGAAAAAGAAATGGATGTCACTGAAAACCAGTTTTGGAGCGAAAACTCCTATCATAACTGAGGGACATTCCTTTTCGGGGACATTGCACCATTATATAACCACCAGATGGATAAGCATTTTATTTTCATTACCTAATGTTTTTTTTTTTTTTTTTCATGTTTTATTATAGTTTTTTATTATCTTTCTTTTCATCATTTTAGGTATATTGTTTTTTTTTAATGATTGTATGTTGTTTTTTTTTCTCTTTTAAGATTTGTTAAGATTACTTTATTTATTTTTTTCTTATGCTTTTTTGTCTATTTCTTTAATTTGTATACGTGTACATGTTTTTATTCTATTCTATCCAATCACACTTTTGAAGGACCTAGAGGCAGAGTTATATTCCTTTCTGAATGCGCTGGTAATTCCATCACGAGACGCCGATGCGTTAGCCCAGTCATGGTAACGTTCCCATTTTCGGCGTGTAGCCGTTTTGCAGAAACGACCAAACCAGGGCTGGGACTTGCCACCGATGGGGACCGCAGAATACGGAATGAGCAACAACGCTCGGATCATCCGGCGAGAAACAAACCTACTCCCATGGGTAGGATGCAAAGAAGGACCGCATCCCATCCCAATCTGTTGACTTGTAGTGCCACAAGCGGCGGCAGCCCACGAAACGAGGTTGTGAGTACCGCGCAACCGGCACTGTACTCCAGACGAGATAGTGGTCCGACGAGGGGGATCGACGATAATCTGGTACCCATCCGGATGGGAAGTCAGCAGAAGGTCCGACAGGGAAGGTATATGATCCTCCACGTCTGGTATTCGCGTTGTCAAGAACAGATCTACCCACATGATCGGTAGTGCGTGATCCAAGCCATTTGGCATGGAGGGTATTAAAATCGCGAAGAATTACGATCTCTGCGGATGGGATCTGCTGCAGCACGGAATCTGTAGCACTTTGGACGTGCTCAACCAGTCGGTTGGTTTCGGCATTAACGCTATGGGACTTGTAAATGCACGCGTAGATTCGCAGATGGTCGTCACGGTCTACACGCAGCCAGATAATCGATAGGTCCTACCCTTCAAGGCTGCCGAGGCGTCGAGAGCAGATGTCACCTCTGACGTAAACGCACACTCCAGCTCGTGGTACAAAGTAATGTTCCAATTTGTACCCGGGGTAAGAAAGAAAAGTCGTATTGGTAGGAGAGTATGTAGTGATATGTACAATTAAGAAGGAGTGTTGAGCGAGTAAAAGTTGAAGAGAAAGAGTTTATAGATAGAAAAGACAGTTTATTGCAAGTCACAAGCACACACACACTAAAAATCAGAAGAAGAAGAATAAGTTTAGAAGCGGCACAGAATTACACAGAGACAGTTACAAATTATAAATTATAAAAATAGGACGCGGCGGATACAATTTACTTAGAATTTCGAATTGAGTTAATAGCGTGTAAGCGTACAGCTGACTGCCCGATCGGCCGGTGCATCGTCCATCGGCGCGGCGCAAGCGCCGCCCCTTTGTGACGTAGCCGTTCGAGACAATGGGACCGGGCAGCGGCCGATCTATTTATTAACTACTAATAAATATGTTTGCGTGACCGCTTTACATACAAATAAATATGTGTATTATTTTACAATATATTTTTTATATTTATTTATTTTTACAAATTATCTATTTTTTTAATAATAACATATTTTTTGTAATTTTTATATTTTTTATATTTATGAAAATACATAATTATGCTACAAGTATATCTGAGTCTCGGTAAGAAAGAGCAAGGCCGGCTCCGCCGTCTCAAGGTGAAAGTGAATGGCGTTCAAGTTGGACTTGAGTCCCCCTTATGTTGCAGAAGTCCACAGTGAGGGTGGTAGGGGTTGCCTTATGATGCCTGCTCCATTTGCCCCGAACAGTGGTGAGCGCAAAATTGACCCCCTCCAGAATTCGGATGGCAGCCTGGGCATCCCTGCTCAGGTGGTGTACGTCCTGAGCATGGATGCCCAGAGAGGAATTCTCCACCGCAGTCGCTGATGGTACTCTCCTGGGGTAAAAAAAAACAAATTCTGCACAACCAATATGTTTTGGGGGTAGGGGGATCGGACCTCCGAGACTCTCACGGATGAAACGCGGTAGCTTGGCTACCACTTTACGCCGATTTTAAGTGAGAGAGTGGTACTTCCCCGGGCGTGCCGGCCCATTCGGCGGCAACCCGATGGTATGCATTGTGGCAATGGCACCTGTAATAATTGATGGATTAAAGACTAGAGCTCTAAATGGAGTGGAAAAAAGAGGATTTGAGTGGAACCTTAAGGATGTGGGAGTTTCGTAAATTTTAAAAAACTGTTTAATAATAAGGATGGACTTTTAGAGCGAACGCAGAGTTGGGACAATTCGCTTAAACGGGACCGGAGAGGTTGAGAGGATAACTGTAAAGATTTTACCACAAAACTATCGCATAAAAATTGTCTCCTCAGTTGAAGCGGAGTATCAACACATTCAACTTGCAGAGCATTAGTGGGAGTAGTTTTCATAGCTCTAATAATTATTCTGAAGCATTTGTATTGAATTTTTTTAAGTTTTTAGATACGGCTTTATTTAGTGGTTCTAAGACAAACAGTCCATAGTCTAAATGACTACGAACTATTGCACTGTACAGTGTACAGACTCCTGAGACTGCTCTAAGGCCTTTTCACATTTTGTGATAATATGCTCAGAGTGACAAATTCCGTTCAGTTTGTTATCGAGTATTATGCCTAGAAATTTCGGCTTGTTGACAAAACAAGTCCCCACAAAACAAAAAGACAGGAATTAATCTTTTTCGAGTGAAAACAACTGCCTGAGTCTTATCTATTGATAAAGATAAGCCACATAGAGCCACAGGTCAAGATAATGCAAGGCAAAATTTAATCGCAAAGTTAAATTTTGAACAGACGAAGATTTAAAATATAAAACAATGTCATCAGCATATTGAAGAATGTTACAAAAGTTATTATCAGACAATTCGAGATCATGGGTATAAATGATGTAAAGCAGAAGGCTGAGGACTGAACCCTGCGGGAGACCTCTCCAGACAGATCTGGGGGGGAGAATACAATTTTGATATTTAACGGCAATTTATCTGCAAAATAGCGGATTACATATGAAATGAGTAATCCTCGGAGGAATACTCAGCTGTTGCAGCTTCTGCCTGAGTACCGGAAGAAGAACATTATCATATGCCGAAGAAATATCTAGAAAAACACCCACAAGGTACTCTCCGTTAGAGAAGGTTATTCAAATGTCTGTCGTGAGAATGCTGAGACTATCAAGAGTGCTCAACCCCCTTCGAAAGCCGAATTGAGAGGGCGAAAGAATATTCCTGCTTTCTATTATCCATTCGAAACGGTTTTTTAGGAGATGTTCAGTGACTTTCACTAATGTAGATGATAAAGCAATGGGTCTATAAGAATTTGAATCTAAAGGGCTTTTTCCTGGTTTGAGTATGGGGATAATAATTTGGGACTTCCAAGATTCCAGAACGATTCCTGCTGAGAAAAAAGCGTTAATTATATTCAGATAGACGCATTTAGCTTTATAACTGAGGTTTATAATAAAAGAGTAGGGCACGCCATCTTCGCCTGGCGAGTAGTCCTTAAGTCCGTTCAGTTAGCTGTGTGAGAGTAAACGTAATCCATATCATCTGGGACAGATGTTGGAGTAAATGTTATAAAACTGTCCTGGTATGGTACAAAGGGGGGTGCAAGTTTGGTAGTAAAAACATTAAGCCATACGATCCATGGGAACCTTCAAAAAAAGAGCAACGCATCTGCAACCCTCCTGGAGTTGCAGATGTCTATGGGCGGTGGTAATCACTTTCCATAAGGTAAGCCTCCTGCTCGTTTGCCCCGTATAACATAAAAAAAAACAACCACTAAACCAAGGAAAAATAGAATATTTAAAATACGATAAAATTATTATCAAAGAAGAAAATAATGGAAATGCAAATAGAAATCAAAAACGATCTCTATCCATATCACCAACTGAAAACAACCAAACAAAGACCAAGACAAACAAACAATTTCATAAAAAGAGTAAGAGAGATATTAATATCTTTTTATGTCTAAAAGAGATGCACTGTCGCCTCAAGAAAAACAACAGATTACCTTAAAAAATAATTAAATCCCGAAAAAAGACCACCAGTTGGAGACACCCAATCAATGACAACCAGCTCGAACCCCTCTTCAAACATCTCCAGTACAGCTGGTCTCTGCGGATATTTGCAACCAAAACCCTCCAGAGAGATCACTCAACATAATAACGTATAAGGTGAGGAGTCTTTCTTCTCACGCACGATTAATTGAACTTATAGATTCGATAAAAAATATAACGTTCGATGTATTAGGTTTGTCAGAGTTGAGAAGAGTTGGGAACTCTATTAGTGAGTATGAGGACTTTATACTTCAGTTCATTGAAGAAACCGCAGGACTCTATAAAGTTGGATTTATTATAAAAAAAAACACCTTAATAATATATAGATACAATAGTAAGTTTATCGGAAAGGGTTGCCTTACTAACATTGAATATCAACAATTTCAAACTTGCTATTATCCAAGTCTATGCCCCGACAGAGAGCGCAGACGAACACAAAATAGAAGAATTTTACAAAACATTAGATAAAGCCTTAGCACTGGCCGGCAATAGGAAAATTTTTGTAATGGGAGATTTTAACGCCAAAATCGGCTTTCCCAAGCCCGAAGAATATTTAATAATGAGAAAATATGGCTATGGAACCAGATATACTGCTGGAGAAAGAATGGTAGAATTTGCGTTTAATAAATTGTCAATTATAAATACTTTCTTTGATAAGAAAACCAAAAATAGATGGACATGGAGATCTCTCGACAGCAAAACAAAAATGAACTGGATAATTTTCTGACAAACTTTCCTCAAGTGTACATAATATAGAGCTTCTAAATGTAGAATATCCGTCCGACCATAGACCTGTAAGAATAAAAGTTAATATCAAGTCACCAAAAAAAAGTAGAATAAATTATAACAACAAACATAAAAACCTGCTCAAAACTGACGAACAGATGAATAAATACTTTGAATCTCTATATTTCAATATTGAAAATCTACTAGATGAAAAAAATAGCTATACAGTACAGGCATATTATGACAAAATAATAAAAATTATTGAAACCAGCTTATCAAGTGCCCAAAATTTGACCACAAAAACCAAAAACCATTCAATAATTACAGACCATACAAGACAGTTAATAAGTCGCAGACATGAGTTACAAAATACGAAACCTAAATCTCGGTGTATGAAAAACGGATTAAAAGCACTTTATAAATTAGTCAGCAAAAACATACAGCGAGACTATACTACCTATTGGTCACGTACAATAGAGAGACATCTTAACACATACTGGATAGAAGGACTACAAAAGCAAAATAAGATACACAACAGCAGAGAAAAAATTCTAAACATCGCTACGTCCTATTATATAAAATTATATAGCTGCGCCGCTCAACCGCTAGCACCACATGAAAAAACTCCACAAGTTGAACTTGTACGCCCCAACAGTGGTCTGAGTCCTATATTATTCTTTTATATAAGAAAGGCGACCCAAAAGACATTTCAAATTACAGACCCATAAGTCTGCTACCTGCTCTATACAAGCTATTTTCTTCAATCATAGAAAGAAGGATCGACCGAGTACTCGACAGAAAACAACCGATAGAACAAGCTGGTTTTAGGAAAGGCTACATAACCACAGATCATATTCACACACTAGAACAAGTTAGAGAAAAATATCAAAGACCACTCTACATTGCCTTCATTGATTACCAGAAAGCATTCGATACGATATCACACTCGGCGATTTGGCAAACTCTTCTTGCTCAAAATGTAAACCGAACGTATATAAATATAATTAGATATATTTACGAAAAGAGCCAACGTAAAGTTCAGCTGGAAGATAGGCGACCACCAATAAAAACAGAAAGAGGGGTTAGGCAGGGTGACCCCCTCTGTCACCTAGAAATCCTCAAATTTAAAGGGAGGCTGCAAAGTCAAAGTCAAAAATCTTTATTCAATATAGAAGTGTTTACTCTTGCTTATTGATAGTCAAAATCTACCACCGGTTCGGAATTTAGCACCTCGGACCTGAGAAGAACCGGCGAAAGAAACTCAGCGGGATATATATATTTTTTTTTTACCATTTTGCATGTTTTTTTTTTTTATATGACAGAGGTGGCAAACGAGCAGGAGGCTCACCTGATGGAAAGTGACTACCACCGCCCATGGACATCTGCAACACCGATCGAAGGCCTTCGCTTTGTCCAGACTGGCTGCTAATGCCGCCCCCTTGCTCTCAACTGCTTCCGCCCATCTATGAGTAAGGTAAACTAGAAGACCACCGGCTGAGCGACCCCGATGGAAACCGTACTGGCGGTCACTAATCAGCTGGTACTCCTCTAGGTACCGCAGGAGCTGGCAGTTTATAATGGACTCCATTATCTTGGAGAACAAGGAGGTGATGGCTATAGGCCTATAATTGGACGGGTCTGAGCGGTTGCCCTTTTTAGGGATCGGATGCACCAAAGCAGTCTTCCAGGAGTTCGGGACGACGCCGAATGCATAGGATTGCCGGAAAAGACGCGTTAAGACCGGCGCCAACTCGGGAGCACAAGTCCGTAGCACGATTGGAGGAATGCCATCGGGTCCACTCGACTTATGAATATCCAAGGAAAGAAGTGCTTTACGAACTGCACTTGGCCGGAATTTAACCTCCGGCATCGTGGTATCATACCGCGAGATTGTTGGTGGTGACTTTCCTCGGTCATCCAGAGTCGAGTTCGCCGCGAAGAGAGAGCCTAAAAGATCAGCCTTCTCCTTCGCTGTATGGGCCAATGACTCACCGTCCTTGTGCAGAGATGGTAAGGAAGGCTGACAGAAATTCCCTAAGACAGCCTTGGCGAGAGACCAGAACGCACGTGTTCCTGAAGGGAGGCGCACCAGTCTCTGGCCAATTCTGCCAATGTACTCCGTCTTCGCCTTAGCGATCACGTTTTTGAAGTACCTAGAAGCAGAGTTATATTCCTTTCTGAATGCGCTGGTATTTACATCACGAGACGCTGATGCATTAGCCCAGTCTTGGTAGCGTTCCCATTTTCGGCGCGATGCCGTTTTGCAGAAACGACCAAACCAGGGCTGGGACTTGCCACCGATGGGGACCGCAGAATACGGAATGAATAGTTCCATACCCTGAAGTACCACATCGGCGACAGAGGCAGCAACAACGCTCGGATCATCCGGCGAGAAACAAACCTGCCCCCATGGGTAGGATGCAAAGAAGGACCGCATCCCATCCCAATCTGCTGACCTGTAGTGCCACACTCGGCGGCAGCCCACGAAACGAGGTCGTGAGTACCGCGCAACCGGCACTGTACTTCGGACGAGACAGTGGTCCGATGAGCCCAGAGGGGGATCGCCGTTAACCTGGTAGCCATCCGGATGGGAAGTCAGTAGAAGGTCGAACAGGGAAGGTGTATGATCTTTCACATCTGGTATTCGCGTTGGCGAGGGGACTAATTGTGTCAAATCATATGCTAAAGCGAAGTCGAGAACAGATCTACCCGCATGATCGGTAGTGCGCGTTCCAAGCCATTCGGCATGGTGGGCATTAAAATCGCCAAGAATTACGATCTCTGCGGATGGGATCTGCTGCAGCACGGAATCTGTAGCCATTTGGACGTGCTCAACCAGTCGGTCGGTTTCGGCATTACCGCTATGGGACCTATAAAGGCACGCGTAGATTCGCGGATGGTCGTCGCAGTCTACACGCAGACAGATAATCGATAGGTCCTGCCCTTCAAGGCTGCCGAGGCGTCGAGAGCAGATATCATCTCTGACGTAAACGCACACCCCAGCTCGTGGTACAAAGGAATTTTCCAATTTGTACCCGGGGTAAGAGAGAAAAGTCGTATCAGCAGGAGAGGATATCTGGGTCTCGGTAAGAAAGAGCAAGGCCGGCTTCGCCATCTCAAAGTGAAAGTGAACGGCGTTCAAGTTGGAGTTGAGTCCCTTTATGTTGCAGAAGTCCACGGTGAGGGTGGTAGGGGTTGCCTTTTGATGCCTGCTCCGCTTGCCCCGAACAGTGGCGAGCGCAAAATTGCCCCCCCCAGAATTCGGAGGGCAGCCTGGGCATCCCTGCTCAGGTTGTGTACGTCCAGAGAGGGATTCTCCACCGCAGTCGCTGATGGAACCCTCCTGGGGTAATAAAACCAAATTCTGCACAACCATTATGTTTTGGGGGGGAGGGGGATCGGGCCTCCAGGACTCTCACATACTGAACGAAACGCAGTAGCATAGCTACCACTTCACGCCGATTTTAAGTGAGAGAGTGGTACTTCCCCGGGCGTGCCGGCCCATTCGGCTGCAACCCGAAAGTATGCAGTGTGGCACTACCACTAGAAATGTACAATGATAATTATATTATAGTTATTTGAAACAGCCTGGAGGCGATCATTTCATTCCCAAGGTGTGCAGTCAACTAAAAAGTCATTAGTGTTGTAATATCCTTTAGCACACAAACGCGAATTTTATATTAAACGAATTTTATTTATTTATTTAATATTTGGGAAACAAACAGATATAAAATATAATCTAATTACATAATACAATTTAAATATCACATTATCCAGCGAAGTTTCCACCGATTGATAAAACATAAAATGCACTCAAATATTTTAACACAATAAGAGAAAAAATATTGGACAATATTAAAAATATATAATTAAGTTAATTTAAGATTGTTACAAATATTATCTTTAAATTGAATCAAAGATAAATGAAATATATCAATGTTCCCAAAATGCTTATTATATTCGCGACAAGCTCTGATTAGAAAACAGTTAGCATTATGTGATAAATGACAAGTGGGAGTATAAAAACATAACGGTTGACGAGCGTTGGATCGTGGGCAGTTCAGAGACAACTTGCTAAGTAGAAAAGGGGAGTCAACAATATTATTAATAATTTTATATAAGAAAACTTGGTCTCTCATAGATCGGAGTTTTGAAAGAGCTAATAAAGGTTCATGGGTAGAATCGCTAGATTTAATAGACAAATATTTTAAAAAAATGTTTTGGATCTTCTCAATTTCATTTATATGAATATTGTACTGAGGATTCTATACCGTAGATGCATACTCGAGTATAGAACGGACGTACGCGTTATAAAGCAGGTTAATAGTAGAAGTATTTTTAAATTCAGATCCTGTTCTCATGATGAATCCTAGCATGCGATAGGCTTTTGTTGAAATACTTTTAATATGAGAACCAAAAGAGAGCTTGCTATCCAGTGTCACGCCTAAGTCTCTCACCTCGTTCTTCCTTGATATGTCGTTATTATTGACAGTATATTTATAAAGCAAAGTTTTACGCTTACGAGAAAAAGAAATTATAGCACATTTGTTTATGTTAAGATGAAGAGAATTTAATTTGCAGTATGTCTCTAACCTGTTTATGTCAGATTGTAGAGCATGACAATCATCAAAAGATTTAATAGATTTGAAAATTTTTGTGTCATCAGCATATAAAAGAAAATCTGAAGACACAAAAACATTATTTATGTCATTTATAAATATATTGAAAAGTAAAGGACCGAGGTGAGAGCTCTGAGGAACACCCGAACTTATCGGTATAAAAGATGACAAATAACCTTTAATAGAGACAGCCTGAGTACGGTTGCGAAGATATGAATCCAACCATCTGAGCAGGTCGTCGAGTATACCGAAACTTTCAAGTTTGTAAATAAGTATATTGTGGGGATCACCCACACATTTATATATATACACACACGCACAGACACCACATATATTATAATAATATTCACATTAATTTATGTATACATTATTATTACAGGTACTCACATTAATATATTTTATTAAACTGTATTTAGATTATACATAGTTATTAATACACTATACAAATACACACACAATAACACGAACACAAAATATTTATATATATGACGGCGCATTCGTAATCCCGGAAGCCAAGTTGATTATTTTGTAATAAATTGAGGGTAGTTTTAGCGCCTTAGCAAAGCGAATGTTACTGACAGCTCGGTTAGAGGACATCTCGCTTGACGGAACTCGGGTGACTGGCGGCATTGTGCTCGGGTCGGTGAAAGAGTCCGGTCATATTCGGCGCATGCGCCACGTTGTCCGCGGAACGTCTAGTGATTTCAGTTAATATCAGGTTTGAACTGTATAATTGAACTTGGATATCAGTGCTTAGTTAATTGTAGTGAGTTAATTAAATTGTGAAGTGTGTTAAATCAACTATTTGAATTATAACGTCGATTATTACATTAAGTGTTAATTATTTTCTCCTCGCCCGTTAATCCACGCCACTATGGAGCAAAGAAATAATTCTGATATGGGCCAAGTTCCTATATCAGAAGTGGGATACGAAGGGCATTCAAATGAGGAGAATAGTGATCGTCCGTCATCGTCAAACTTTCTGCAAACAATGGAAGCCTTGTTGACGAAAATAATGTCAGCCTCTCAACCTACTTCGATTACACAGTTGATCCAGTTCGATCCTGATAGTACAGATGCGGATATAGAAGGTTGGTGCAAAGTAACTGAAATTATCGTGAACAGTAAAAAGTTACAAGGGCCCGAATTGTTATTAGTTTTGACACATGCATTAAAGGGCAGAGCAGCAACGTGCTTAACTAAATTAGATGTAACGCAGTTACAATGGCCCCAAATAAAAGAAATGTTGCTGGCTAAGTTTGCAAGGCAAATGTTACCCCAAGATTATTTTGATAATGTCATAAGATTTCAAATCGGTAACAAAGAAAGTGCATGCGAAGCCGCCATGCGTCTATGGGGCTTAATTGAGCGGATTCCTCGAGTAGAAATGGCTGAAGATATGAAAGTAGGTCTTGTTACTTCGGTGCTGTGTCAAAAAGACAACTGTTTACGTCGCGAGTTGAACTCCCATGTTATATCGACACGATCTCAACTTCTTCGAATTTTAAATGGAGTGTCTCTGAAAAGGCGATCAGAAAGCGTTGAAAGCCATGACGTTGAAGCAAAAAGACCACGCTACTCCGAGTACAAGTTCACGGGTGCCTGTCATCATTGCGGTATATTGGGCCACAGGGCGGTAGATTGCCGCAGAAGAAAACAAGAAATTACTGTTACGCCGAAGCCAAACGACAAACTACGAGTACCGACGAATGAGAGGAACCAGTCTGTCAAATGTTACGTCTGCGGTCAGCCGGGACATTTGGCCTCATCGTGTACCAACCGACAAAATCCCGGCGGTTCAAGCTCAATGGTTAAGGAGGTGTACCTCTGCGACCAGAGACCGATTCAAGGCGAGTTGACGACATCATCTGGTGAGGCTGTTTCTTTTCTTTTTGACAGTGGGTCTGCCTGCTCGCTTGTATCTGAAAATTTTTCGGATAAGTTTCCGGGTACAGTACATAACGAAGTAGTTTCTTTGAAAGGCATCGGTTCATCGGTAATTTATTGCAACAAACAAATTTTGAGTCAAGTTAGAATTCAAAATGTTTCAGTATCTCTTTTGTTTCATATTATCCCTGACAATATTGTCTCCGAACCTGTAATTATTGGGCGGGACCTTATAGAGAAGGGGGTAAAAGTAGAGATTAACAGTGACTGCATTATTTTCTCAAAGCCTGAAACGTCTCAAGCGGATTTGTGTCCAACCTTAGACAATTTTGACTTTTCTTCTATCGACACTGATTTAGAAGGCGATGATAAAAAAGCGCTTATCGATATTTTAAAGACGTATAGCTCTTTTTTTATTGACGGCATCCCTAAACGTAGAGTAAAAACAGGTTCTTTGCGCATTGATCCTGTAGACCCTAATAAAATAGTACAGAGAAGACCCTATAGATTATCCCCGGTCGAAAAAGACATTGTCCGCGAAAAGGTAAATGCTCTCCTTGAAGCAGGCGTTATCAGAGAGAGCAATTCCCCTTTTTCAAGTCCCATTCTGCTTGTTAAAAAGAAGGACAACACTGACAGAATGTGCGTAGACTATAGAGAGATAAATGCGAATACCAAACCGGAACATTACCCGTTACCAATAATTGATGAACAAATTGACAGATTGAATGGTGCCTACACTTTTTCTTCATTAGATATGGCATCAGGTTACCACCAAATTCCAATAGACCCCGAAGGTGATAGTATTGCACGCACGGCTTTTGTCACTCCCGAGGGTCAATATGAATATTTGACCATGCCCTTTGGCTTGAGAAACGCCGCTTCGGTGTATCAACGTTGTATAAATAAAGCTCTTGGTTCCCTCAAAGATGAAGTAGCGCTTGCGTACATGGATGATGTTCTGTGTTTTGCCCAAAACATTCCTGATGGCTTAAAACGTCTTGATTTAACACTGAAAGCCCTATCAGAAGCTGACTTCTCTTTTAATATACGCAAATGTAAATTTATGAAAAAGGAAATTGACTACTTAGGCTATGTTATAAGATCTGGTAAAATTACTCCTAATCCTAGGAAAGTGCAAGCACTTGCTAATGCACCAGCGCCCAAAACTGCTTCCCAAGTACGCCAATTCTTAGGGTTAGCCTCCTATTTTAGAAAGTTTATACCCAACTACACCCGCTTAGTCGGACCGTTGTACCCGCTCACTAAGTTAAAGGGTCCAATTAAATGGTCAGACGTCCACAATAGCATTCACAAACGAATAGTTAAAATCCTCACCACAGAACCCGTTCTAACTATATTTGATCGCGAACTTCCTATAGAATTGCACACGGATGCCAGCGCTGATGGTTACGGTGCCATTTTAATTCAAAGAAAGAACAACTTTCCTCATGTCATTTCATATTTCAGTCGCCGGACGACTGACACGGAATCGAGGTATCATTCCTATGAACTCGAGACCCTGGCAGTCGTTCGAGCGGTGGAATATTTCAGGCATTATCTGTATGGCCAACATTTTACTGTTTTCACGGACTGCAATTCTTTAAAAGCCTCTAAGTCAAAAACAGACTTAACCCCAAGAGTACATAGATGGTGGGCTTTCCTACAAGCATATGACTTCGACATTGTCCATAAGCAAGGCAGCAGCATGGAACATGCTGACTACCTTTCTCGCAATCCCCTTCCGAACCCTGAGCAGGGTACTTCCAAAAGTGAGATCAGCACGACTCAAGTGTCTAGTAAGCCTGTAAAGTTTGTAGAGTTACACCAAGGGTGGCTAGCGGTAGAACAAAAACGTGATGCATATATCCAAGATCTAGTTGCCAAGCACTTAAATCATGAATTTCCCGATTCAATCAGTCATACTTACGATGTCAGAAACGAAGTCCTATACCGCAAAATTGAACGGAACAAAATTAGTCGTTGGTTACCTATTATACCTCAGTCGCTTGTTTGGACATTAATCAACCATATCCATACTGAAATCAAACACCTGGGTGTTGATAAGACGCTTGATAAGTTGTACGAGCAGTACTGGTTTCCCCAAATGGCTAAGCAAGTACGTCTTTTCGTTGATTCTTGCATCGTATGCAAAGCGTCAAAAGGTCCTTTTGGGGCTCAACAAATTCGTCTCCACCCGATACCTAAAGTACCCTGTCCCTGGCATACTATTCACATAGATGTAACTGGGAAATTAAGTGGCAAGAGTGACAGAAAAGAATACGCTTCAGTGATAATTGATTCTTTCACCAAGTATGTCCTTCTGGAGCATACTCCATCTCTCGATGCCAGTTGTGCTATTAAAGCATTAAGAAAAGCCGTCTCCCTTTTTGGCGCTCCCAAGCGAATTGTATCAGATCAGGGAAGGTGCTACGTAAGCTCTGACTTTAAAGAATTCTGTAAAACACATGGCATAGAACTTCACCTTATCGCGACAGGGGCTAGTAGGGCCAACGGTCAGGTAGAAAGAGTCATGCGGACTTTAAAATGTCTGCTTACTATTATAGAAAACGACCCACATAAAACTTGGCGTGATGAACTCCCTGAGGTACAATTAGCGCTTAATACCACTCGCTGTAGGGTTACGGGATATACTCCCACTGAATTAATGTTTGGCATACGTGCTCAATCTTTAGGGATATCGTCAATAACTCAAAATCCTGACGAACCAAGATTAGACCTAGACACTATCCGCAATGAAGCCTCCGTTAATATCGAAAAGGCAGAGCAAAAAGAAGTAATTAGATTTAACAAGGGCAAAGCTCAAGTAAAACCTTTCTCTCAAGGAGACTACGTTTTTGTTAAATGTAGCGAACGTAACCAGACTAAACTGCAAAGAAAGTTTAAAGGACCTTTCATTATAACTAAAATTCTGGATAACGATAGGTACGAACTGAAACATATTGATGGTTCAAATCGCGTTTTAAAATACCCCCACGAAAATTTGCGTGCTGTACCCAGAGGCTTCCAAGGGTTAGTCGATATATCCACTGTACTAAGTAATAATGAGGCCGAGACGGCGGAGCATGGTCGGGAAGATAGAAACGAAGTATCATCAGATGATGAAAGTGACACCCTTTCGGTTTCGAGCGCCCGCACCATGACTGCTAGCTCAGCAACTCTGACGGCCTCAGATATTGATGAAGCATAAATGGCTAATGTGAGTTTGAATATATTTGCATTGTCCTTAATTTGATGAGTGTGTGTGTGTGTGTGTACCCGCAGAAGCACACACACAGTGTGCTTCTGCGGGTTACTATATGCTATCGATGAAAATGACTGGCTTAGCAGCCGATGTTTCTAGTGTAGCTGAGAGCAAAGCATGAAGGGGCTGGCTCGAAGGAGTCCACGTCCGGTCGATGCTTTGATAACTAGTGAAGGGACTAGCTCATAGGAGTCTAGGTCCCGGACCATTGTTGAATTGCTTGCGTATAACTAGTGTAGATGAAGGGGCTAGCTCATAGGAGTCTATGTCCGGACCATCGTTCACTCACATGTGGATAACTAGCGAAGGTGAAGGGGCTAGCTCATTGGAGTCTATGTCCGGACCATCGTTCACTCATACGTGTGTCAATCTGATTATAAATTTGTCAAAAAAGAGAGATATTAAAGGCAGTGACAATATTGACTCAGCGCAGTTGATTTTAGTCAGAGATGGACGAGCTTTACTCTGAGCTTCTTAATTCAATTCAGATGAACGCCCATAGGACGCACAGAGACGTGCGTTCGTCAGTATGGTCGTGACGGCGCATTCGTAATCCCGGAAGCCAAGTTGATTATTTTGTAATAAAGCGAATGTTACTGACAGCTCGGTTAGAGGACATCTCGCTTGACGGAACTCGGGTGACTGGCGGCATTGTGCTCGGGTCGGTGAAAGAGTCCGGTCATATTCGGCGCATGCGCCACGTTGTCCGCGGAACGTCTAGTGATTTCAGTTAATATCAAGTTTGAACTGTATAATTGAACTTGGATATCAGTGCTTAGTTAATTGTAGTGAGTTAATTAAATTGTGAAGTGTGTTAAATCAACTATTTGAATTATAACGTCGATTATTACATTAAGTGTTAATTATTTTCTCCTCGCCCGTTAATCCACGCCACTATGGAGCAAAGAAATAATTCTGATATGGGCCAAGTTCCTATATATATTTAATATTATTTATAAACGCGCTGTTGTTCTCCCGCGCGCCGGCCGGGGCGTTCATATCAGCGCCGTCTGAAGCGCCGGCATGTTTAACGGTCACCGAATACCGTTAGTCGCCGCTCGTACGATGCGCAGGCGCCGCCCATAAGGTGGAGCTACCGCGTACGGCGTATCGCCAGTCGGATACACGTCTTGACGCCATTCGCATATCGCTCGCGCTCGCGCCGCTTAAAAACTCTGCTTTTACGTTGCCTTTGTCCTGTGCCTATACGTACTATCTGCTTTGTGTTATTTTTGTTTATTGCGTGTTACTCTTTGTGCTTGTACTTTCTATTTCCACTATATTCCTCCTTCTGACATTCTCTCTGTGCCGTGCTTTGTTTTATGAACTTTTCTTCGTGTATTATACGTTTTGTGTATACCCACGTGAGTTATCATTTGCCTACCTCACACCACCAGCCGCCGGAGATTGTAAGGTAATCACTTAAACCACTATTACCTACACTGGTGACCCCATTTTGAATACCGATTGGAATACAAGATGGCTACTGGGTGTGGCACTAAGGACGATCAGACGGGCGTAGAAAACGCCGCGTCTGAAATTTGCAAAGTGGGCGTGCCAGTTCCACCATTTTGGGCGGACGAACCTGACATCTGGTTCGCACAACTGGAAGGCCAGTTCATGATCGCAGGCATCACCAACGATGCAACAAAATTCTTTTACGTCGTCTCACAATTAGACCGGCAATACGCACGCGAAGTCAAGGATATTATTACCAATCCTCCTGCTCGGGATAAATACGAGAAGCTCAAGTCAGAGCTAATCCGAAGATTGAGTGCTTCAAATGAGAAGAAGGTGCAGCAACTCCAGCACGAGGAACTGGGTGACCGCAGACCGTCACAATTTCTTCGGCATCTCCAGGGCCTAGCAGGTCAAGAAGTGACGGACGAGTTCCTGCGCACCATCTGGACGAGCCGACTTACTGCTAACATCCAATCGATACTAGCAGCTCAACCTCATGCGAGTCTGGACACCCTAGCCGACCTCGCGGACAGAATTCACGACATTGTGCCGACGCCCACTCAACATGTCGCAGCGACGAGCAGCACTAATCCAGGATCCAGCATCGAGTCTCTGGCTCGAGAAGTCGCCGAGCTACGTAGGCAATTACAAAGCCTCACTACCAGAGACCGCCGACCCAGGTCTCTCAGCAGGACGAGGAGCCGTCCACGCTCGCGGTCGAACTCCAGCTACCGTAAGTTCCCGCTTTGCTGGTACCACTCTAAGTTCGGCAGCGAAGCCAAGAAGTGTGTCCGTCCCTGCGACTTCAAGGCAGCGGAAAACTCTCTGGGCGGTCGGTAATCGCGACAACCGACAGCCCCATCACCTCTGATCGCCTGTTCGTCACGGACAAATGGACGAAGACGCAGTTCCTGGTCGACACCGGTAGCGACTTGTGCGTCTTCCCCCTCTCCTTGCTACGGGAACGTCGTGAACCAACGACGTACAAGCTCACGGCAGCCAACGGGTCTACCATCAATACGTACGGGTACAAACACCTCACGCTGGACCTCGGACTTCGGCGTGACTACCCGTGGCGTTTCGTGGTGGCGAATGTGACAAAGTCCATTATAGGGGTAGACTTTCTATCTTTTTATAAATTAGTTGTAGATTGTAGGAACCAGAAACTTATAGATAACACTACTGCTTTATCTACTAGCGCTTGTGTGGCTTTAAATTGTATAGATGTGCTCTCTATAAAGGTGTCGACTGGCGATACACGGTATCATCAATTACTCTCAGGCGAGTTCGCTGATATCACGCGACCAGCCGGCATACATAACTCTGTCCCACACAACACACTACACCACATCCGCACCACACCAGGTCCTCCAGTTTCCTGCAACCCTAGGCGCCTTGCTCCCGACAAGCTTATGATAGCGAAACGAGAGTTCGAGGCAATGCTCGCGAATGGGACAGCACGACCCTCGGAGAGTCCCTGGTCGACTCCACTGCACCTGGCGCCGAAAAAGGACAACGGCTGGCGCCCATGCGGAGATTATAGGAGGCTCAACGCTCGTACAATCCCAGACCGGTATCCGATTAGACATCTTCACGATTTTGCACATCAAATTTCTGGTAGCAAGGTCTTTACCACTTTAGACCTCGTGAAGGCGTATAATCAGATACCGGTAAATCCTGAAGATATTCCCAAGACGGCAATAACCACACCATTTGGCATGTTCGAGTTCCCGTTCATGACTTTCGGGCTTCGGAATGCTGGACAAACGTTCCAGCGATTCGTAGACGAGCTGACTCGTGGTCTGGATTTCGTGTATGCGTACTTGGATGACTTTCTCATCTTCTCCGAGAACGAAACCATACACGAGGACCACTTGCGTCAGATTTTCACCAAACTCAGGGAGTACGGCATGGTGATCAACGTATCCAAGTGCGTATTCGGGGCTCCCGAGGTAACCTACTCCCGAGGTTACTCTATTTCGGAGAGCGGTACCAAACCCTTGGATACGAAGGTCCAAGCCATCCGCGACTTTCCCCCGCCCAAAGATGTTAGGCAGCTGAGGAGATTTTTGGGCATGGCCAACTTTTACAGGAGGTTTCTACCTCATGCCGCCCAAATCCAAGCGCCTCTTAACGCCATCTTAGCGGGGTCAGTAAAGGGGTCCACACCTATCTGCTTCACAGACGACGCTCTGAAGGCTTTCCTTGCCACCAAGGAAAGCTTAGCCAAGGCAGCCTTGCTTGCTCATCCAGATCTGGATGCCAAGCTTGCGTTGGTCACAGATGCATCAGACGTAGCGATAGGTGCCGTGCTACAACAACTGCACGGGGACAATTGGCAACCATTAGCCTACTTCTCCCGAAAGCTGAGCCCGCCCCAAGCCAAGTACTCGCCTTATGATCGCGAATTACTTGCGATCTATGAGGCGATAAAGTACTTTCGGCACATGCTAGAGGCGAGACATTTCACTGTCTATACTGATCACAGGCCGATCAGTTTTGCTTTCCACGAACGGAAACAAAATTGCTCGCCTCGTCAGTATAGGCATCTGGATTATATCGCCCAGTTCACCACCGACATAAGGCATATCTCTGGCAAAGACAACATAGTTGCCGACGCCTTATCTCGGATTGAGGAACTGGAGTCTCCGATTAGTCTCGCCGATCTAGCTAGGGCACAACTTTCGGACCCTGAGCTTGATGAGTACCTCACGGGACAGACGTCCCTCCGTCTCGAAAAGCTTAGACTACCTGGGAGCCGCGTTTCACTGTACTGTGACACCAGTACATCGACTCCCAGGCCGTTTGTCACCAAGAATTTCCGTAAGCCCGTGTTCGACTGTCTGCACTCCCTCAGTCACCCTGGTGCCAAGGCATCTACCAGGTTGGTGACTGAGTGATTCGTATGGCCGGGAATTCGGAAGGACTGCAAAATCTGGTCCCAGGCTTGCCTGTCATGACAGCGTTCGAAGGTGAGTAGACACGTGTCCGCACCTATGGGCACGTTCCCTTTACCTCGCGCACGCTTCAAGCATGTGCACGTTGACCTGATTGGACCACTACCCATTTCCGCTGGTTTCAGGTATTGCCTAACCGCCGTCGCTAGATTCACTCGATGGCCGGAGGTAATACCTATTGCCGATACCGGCAGAAACCGTCGGCAAGGCCCTCTTGTCCGGTTGGATATCCCGCTTTGGTTGCCCGATGGATATTGTCACAGATCGTGGGCGACAATTTGAGTCGTCACTGTTTCAATATCTATCGAAGGCCATAGGATTCCAACATAAACGGACAACAGCCTACCACCCAGCATGCAATAGGTTAGTGGAGCGCTTTCACCGTCAGCTGAAAGCCGCCATCACGTGCCATGCTGACCATAACTGGTCCGAGGTATTGCCGCTCGTCATGTTGGGGATACGAAGCGCGTACAGAGAAGACCTACAGTCTTCAGCCGCTGAACTTCTTTACGGCGAGCCTTTAGCCCTTCCCGGTGAATTTTTCCATCCTAGCGTCCCCGGTACCACCGACATCTCGGAATTTACCGCGCGGATACGCTTGTTCGCCGAGAAGGTTAAGCCTGTACCCACTTCGCGCCATAACAGGAACAACATCTTTGTCTTCAAGGATCTAGCCACGGTTGAACATGTCTTCCTTCGCGAAGACGCATCAAGGGCCACCTTTCAACCCGTCTACACTGGGCCACACAAAGTGCTGGAACGAGGAGACAAAGTTTTTTAAAATTATGGTGAAGGGTAAATCAGTCAATGTATCGGTAGACCGACTTAAACCGGCCTACACGTTGACAGATACCACCAATTTACCTTCACACCCCACCATAATTCGAGACGACCCGGTCTCGACCACTCCACCAGCGTTGATTGCTGACCCCGGAGCATCTGCCGCGAAGACCACTCGCTCGGGTAGACGAGTCCGTTTCCCGGATTACTTTCGCCCTTAGCCAGGGCTCTAGGGGGGGAGTCCTGTGGGGATCACCCACACATTTATATATATACACACACGCACAGACACCACATATATTATAATAATATTCACATTAATTTATGTATACATTATTATTACAGGTACTCATGTTAATATATTTTATTAAACTGTATTTATATTATACATAGTTATTAATACACTATACAAATACACACACAATAACACGAACACAAAATATTTATATATATTTAATATTATTTATAAACGCGCTGTTGTTCTCCCGCGCGCCGGCCGGGGCGTTCATATCAGCGCCGTCTGAAGCGCCGGTATGTTTAACGGTCACCGAATACCGTTAGTCGCCGCTCGTACGATGCGCAGGCGCCGCCCATAAGGTGGAGCTACCGCGTACGGCGTATCGCCAGTCGGATACACGTCTTGACGCCATTCGCATGTCGCTCGCGCTCGCGCCGCTTAAAAACTCTGCTTTTACGTTGCCTTTGTCCTGTGCCTATACGTACTATCTGCTTTGTGTTATTTTTGTTTATTGCGTGTTACTCTTTGTGCTTGTACTTTCTATTTCCACTATATTCCTCCTTCTGACATTCTCTCTGTGCCGTGCTTTGTTTTATGAACTTTTCTTCGTGTATTATACGTTTTGTGTATACCCACGTGAGTTATCATTTGCCTACCTCACACCACCAGCCGCCGGAGATTGTAAGGTAATCACTAAAACCACTATTACCTACAATATTATGAGACACTTTATCAAAGGCTAATCGGTATACACGACATCCACCTGATGTCCTTGATCCATGGAATTAGAAACCTGATGCAAAAATTCACATAAGTTTGTTTCCGTCGACCTTTTATTGATGAAACCATGTTGCTCATTTATTAAGTGAGGACGTATAGTAGGGAATATTGTGTCGTAAATTATTTTTTCAAACAACTTCGCAATGCAGCAAAGTTTGGATATGGGCCTATAATTTTTTATATCATGTTTGCTACCGGATTTTAAAATTGGTACAATGTAAGATTTTTTCCATAAAGTTGGTAAACATCCGGTGTGGAGAGACATGTTAAATAATAAAAATATTGGTAACGCTAATGCATTGCGAAATTGTTTAAGAAAACAGGGAGGTAAAGCATCGGGGCCGGTACCTTTGCGTGTATCGAGGTTTCTAAGATAATTCTTGACAATTGGAATTGAGAGTTCAATAGAGTGTAGATCCACGTAAGATCGACTCTTCGGTGGCAATGAAACTGAACCTCGTTCCGGTTCAAACACAGATTGAAAATAACTATTAAACATGTTGCTAATCTCCTCGCCATCAGATGACGCTGTGTCCCCAAGAGCCATAATGTTTGGTAAATCGTTAGGACCTTCCGTTTTTGATTTTAAGAAAGACCAGAAATATTTGCTGTTACGCTTAATTTCGCATTCTGCGCGATCAATGTAAGCATTATAACAGTCGATTTCAACTATTCTCTGTCTATCCCTCAGAAGCAAAAATATGTCATAATCCTTAAGTCTAGAGTAAGTTTTCCATTTTCTATGATATTTTAATTTTTCATTAATTATTTTTATTAAAGGTTTAGTATACCAAACAGGATATTTATGTGAGACATTGACTATTCTGGATGGTATATGTTGATCGATAATACTATAAACGATATTATAAAAAGTAGCCGTAGCAGATTCAATATCAAGATTTGAAAAACGAAATTCCCAATCAATTTCATTAAAAGACTTGTTAATTGCCTCATCGTTGGCTTTATGAAAAAGACGGATTGAATGGGGAGAGTGACGCAATTATTCGGCATGTACTTGCAATGAAGATATTTCTAGAGCCGGGTGGTATTTGTCTTCATCGAGTAGGGAAAACGGACATTTAGAGACATTACAGTTTCGATTACAAAAAACTAAATCTAATAAATGATCAGTACAGTTCCAAATAACATTATACTGCTTTAGATTGGAAAAAGACAGAAAATTGTGTAATATAGTTACTAATGAGTCTCCGAGAGAGTCGGACAACTCCATATAATCTTCGACCTGTATCCATTGCCCATTGCTTACATTAAAATCGCCCAGGATTAAATAAATATCGTTAAGTTTATCAAAAAGTAATTTAGAGATTAAATCAAAAAAGTAATTTTCGGACTCTACTTGTTGCGGGCAGTGAGGAAAGTAACAACAGTAAATGTTTAGCAAGCGTGATTGTTTAAGACGAATAGTGACAACTATGGCTTCAGCTGCAAATTGATCAGAAATTACCCTTTCAAAACTGTGTACTTCAAACTCACGACGTAATGCAACTAGCACTCCGCCGCCCATTTTATCACCACGACCCTCATAGTTGCGGTCGCATCGATATACAATATAACGATAGTCAAAAAGTTCAGAACTAAGCACCGAATCCAATAGCCAGGTTTCACTTAAACAGATAATGTCAAAATCGTTAAGAAGCAAACTTTTATAGAATAAGTTAGTTCTGGTGCGCAACCCACGAACATTTTGATAATAAATTTTTAAATTATTATGATCCAACACGGTGACCGAGGATTATAAGCATAATTAATATTCACAAATTTAAAAATAATAAAAATGTTCATACATTTGTCAAGCAAATAAAGTTAGGTAATCATTAGTTTGTTATAAAGTCGCAGTAATAAAGCATTTAAGGAAATTGTATTTAAATAAAATAAATTAATTAAGATTGAACATAGAAAAAAGAAACACCTATTTATGTATGCAATAAGTAAAACAAAAAATGACAATTGAAACACAATAACGCCTATGAACGGGCTAGTTAACACACGTTCACTTAATTCGTCAGATGTCAGGTAGATCGGAGAGCAATCGGGGTTGTCGTCAAGCAAAGAAAACAATGTTTGTCAAGCCAACCGATACTACGGAGCGTCTTTATTACACTAAAAGTACATATCAAAATGTAATAACATAATGATCGTAACTGAGTCATACGAATTGTGTGACGTCAAGTGTCAAAGAACTTACAGGCACGTGTACAGCGCTAGCTTGTACATATTTCCAACTACAAAAAGAGAAATAATAAGTAAACAAAAATAAGCAATTATCTAAAATTAAAGATACACGTTAGTTATTTAAGTCCCCAGTGCTCGCATTAAGATTAAAGTAGATTTTCCTCGGGATGGTGGGTGATGTCGCAGTGTCGACACTCGTTGTAGAGCCTGGTGTCACTGTACTTGCGGCTGTCATTCTCGGGATCGGCGAAGAAGACGGCGGGGGCGACGACACTATCTCGTCTAATGTAATGTCATTGTTTGTAGCGGCAGGGTTTGGGTTGACCTCACTAGGTTTCCATTCACATCTTGGGCTCAGATTAAAATATGCGAGTGTAAGCAGCAACGTCGTCATCAAGAATAAAATTGTATAAATTACAATATAATGTGTAGAGCCATGGGTTTCAAATTTCTTCAAGTCTGACCGCTTCAAATCGTCTATGTTTTTCTTTATTGATGTAAACAATTCTTCATGGTTCTCAGCGGTGAAAACTCGTTCAGCGTAAATATAACTCACATCAATGTACCAGCATTGATGTGAGTCGTAGGTTGAATGTACATCTGATTGACATAGTCATGTTGAGCGTGAATTGTAAAGGATTCACCTCTAATACTACAACCAGGGTCAAGGTCGATTACTCCATTATCACGTAAATGTTTCATTGTTACATTATTCGGACATATGATTCGTATGGCGCATTCGGTGCAGCAAGAAAATATCCATGTGTCACGAGCGTGTAATTTAATCCATCTGTCGGTGCATACTTTCGCTTCTGACCGACAGTATGGTTTGTTTTCATTGCTAATCTGTAGTTTCATATTACAGAGCGATTGTTCAACTTGCATTGTGTATACAGGATGGTTCAATGGACATAACATTTGTTTATGTGTCTGTCGTATGCACATATTTGTATCCTTTTCTGTCATGGGTATTATTGTGTCCTTTCTCACGTTGACAGCGAGATATTTTGTTTCCGTGGAAGTATAGATGACTTTGTCTCCTCTTCGTTGAGGGATATCGATGACGTCATTCAATTCAAATTGGTCTCTATTTAGCAGGGAAATCTTGATTTCCATTATCAGGAATCTCCTAGTCACTTTAGCTCGTACTTGTAAGAGACCGTAGAGATCTCGAAAATTGTCAGTTGGAACAACAACATCATCCTGTAGATGGCCGGATATAACATTTAATTGTTGCGTAAGTTCTGCCGGAGTTAATAAGTGTATGTTCAGGCGGCCGTTATAAATATCGGTCACGATGTCAAGCAGAGTGTCCTGCGTACGCCGAAGGTTGGAGATAATCACATCAACAGATATTAAAGATGACAGTAGATGGAATGCCTGTAGAGTGCTTTGTCGTTCTTTTTCGACTTGGTGCATCTCAGTAGATATTACTCGCAGATTTTTGTAGATATGCTCAAATTGAGTGTTCATAATTTGTTCGTTTCTTTTCAGGATATTATTCTCCGCTTCGATCAATGATGTTTGGTTTTTAAATAGCTTAAGTAAATGATCTTCTCGCTCTTTTACGGTTTCAATATCCTTCTCGTATCTTCGAATAAATGTGTCATCCAAGACCCCAAACAGGGTGTTAGCTAGGTAACCGACCCCGTTGATTAAGCCTCTCTTGTTTCGTTGCAGGATGTGATGTTGGTTCGTCAGCAATTCGTTATAGTGTCGAAGTTCATAGAGCTCGTGAGCGAATTGCATCACAACAGGTGCGCATGAGTGATCGTTGTTGCAGGTTTTGTTTACCGAGTAGATATATTTTTCAACGGCGGTAATACTATGCCAATATGTTGTCATGTTGTAGTAGGCAATAAGTTTCCATTTGTCCTGTATGATTCGTACGTCAGAGATTTTGTCAAAGAACAATGTGTTATTGTTCAAGCTTTTGATGTAGACATTTGCTTCAATCGTAGATGTTAAAAGCATCAGCAGGAAAAGTATCATGTTCATCAGTGTAGTTGGCAGACCTCGATTTTTTCGCAATGTACGTGGTGTCGAGGTGTCATTTTTCTTGGGTTCGTCATTTTCCAAAGTGATTTTTGAGAAATCATGTTCATTCTTTACCGGAAGTGGAACCAACTTGATTATGGGTCGTTTTATTTCTACACTCTTCGTACGTAGCGTCACGACTCTGATGTGCCCATCCGTTCCTGGATGAACGTCAATCACTCGACCCATAGCCCATTTCGTCGGTGGCAGGTTCTCTTCTTTGATGAGAACAATTTTTTTTTTTTTTTATAAATAAATATTAGACAACATCACATACATTACTCTGATCCCAATGTAAGTAGCTAAAGCACTTGTATTATGGAAATCAGAAGTAACGACGGTACCACAAACACCCAGACCCAAGACAACATAGAAAACTAATGAACTTTTTCTACATCGACTCGGCCGGGAATCGAACCCGGTGTACACACTACTCGACCACGGAGGTCGTCGCAATGTCATTAACCTTCATATTTTCTTGAGGATGTTTCCATTTCGACCGAATTTGTAGGTGTTGTAAATAGTCGGACGTCCATTTTCGCCAAAAGTCACGATGCATTTTCTCAGTGAGCTGCCATCTCGTCTTGATACAACGTTCGTCAAAGTCAGTCAGCGGCGGGGATAAAAGTGGTCCTCCTACTAAGAAATGTCCTGGAGTTAAAAAGCTATCGTCTTCGTTCTCCGTCAGTGCACACAACGGCCGAGAGTTCAGACATGCTTCTATTTGATTGAGTAACGTTGTAAACTCCTCAAACGTCAGTTTTGCTCTTCAAAGTCAGTTTTCATCGGTAGTCGTACTTCATACCGACCGTCAGGCAAGCGCTTAGTTGTTTTGGTATAAAGATCTTCGCAAAATAATTACTGTTGCGTCATCGGTGTGGTTTCGGATGCGATTTCCTCCACTTCCCAGTAGTTGGCGATGTCTTCAACTCCATTTATAAGAACGTGGCAGTTAAAAGTAGTAACAGGCCCAGACAGAATCCACCCTAATCTCGTCTATTGGGCAATGGGCTGTGGTTTAGTTCCCTTGATCAAACCGCTCATTATGATTTCTGCATAAAGTTTTGCGTCAAGTAAAATGTCAATTTTGTTTAAAATATTGTAGTCAGGATCAGCGAGTTGAATGTGTTGCAAGTGTGGATATTTCTTGGCTGCAAAAGTAGCATGCGGCAAGCTGTTCACTAGTTTTGGCATTACTAGGGCGTCAGTGGTGAAATTGTAGTCATTATAGATCGACATGCAGTGTTCTTCCCTTGCTTCTTTTTGCTGAAATACCCACTCTTGTAACAGAGGCATTAAAATTTTGGCGAGGCAGGCCTAGGAGTTGCGCAGCATTTTCAGTTATAAGAGTTGTTTGCGACCCTTGGTCTAAAAGTGCTCGCAAAATCAGGTAGGTATCGTCAATAGCACGTACACGTAATTGTACGGTCGTTAATAGTATTTCGTCATCCTCGTTAGTCACATTGTTTGTCGCATGTTGCCGGCGCTGAGGTACAGAGTTCGATGCCGGTGCAGTTGACGCAATCGGTTCGTTACCCGAATCATGCAAAGAAGTATGATGACCTCCATTGCAAACTTTACATCGCTTTGTAGAATTACATATGTTTCGTTCGTGCACATACAGGCAGTTTTTGCAAAGTCGATGTTTCGCAATTAATTTCCACTTCGCATCTGTTGTCAAGGAGTCATATTTCCGACATTGGTAGAGCGCATGATTTGAATTGCATAAAATACATTGAGTATTATCAGACGTCACGTGTGCAGCTTTATAAAATTGTGCTCCAGTTCCGAAGTGAGAATTTTCTTTAGCCTTGAATGACGTTTACTGTTTATTGTTTCATTTGGCAATCCAACAGTGTTACAATATCTTTTAAAATTTAACAATATAATGCAAAAATTATGACCAAAAAAGGATTACACTATTATAACATGAATTCGAAAAGCAGTTACAATATGAAAATTTTATACTAGTTATTTATAGAAGTTAAACATTTGTGATAGGTATAGGTACTGTTCATAAACTGTATGTTTGTGAAATTGTGTGTGTGTGTATGTTTGTGAAATTGTGTGTGTGTGTGTATGTTTGTGAAATTGTGTGTGTGTGTGTGTGTGTGTGTGTGTGTGTGTGTGTGTGTGTGTGTGTGTGTGTGTGTGTGTGTGTGTGTCATTATTGAGTAAGCTAGCCTAACATTTGCTTTTTATTGCTTTTTTAAACGCTCCTTTAGGTAAATTAAATAAATCAATGTCAGCATAAAATTTATTGTATGTTTTAACCGAACGATTTAAAACTGAGTTTTGTGCATAGTTCGTATTAACTTTAGGGGTATCAAATACATCTGTATGTCTGTCCGTCGTTGTGGTGCTCGAAGAAATAAGTGATTTAAGACTTCACAGCAATCGATATGTCCGTTCCAAATGGCGTGCAAGAGCATAACATCGTATTGACGACGCCTGACTTCTAGATTTTCTATGTGGTAGAATTTGGATGCACGTAGATGATTTCGTCGATGACCAATTTTCTTTCTCTTTCTTATTCGTGGGTTCAAGCGCAATGAATTTCGCCTCTAAAAACGTCATGAATTCGTCAAATTCGGGGAGCTCGCGAGGCATCTTTCGCGATTAGTCACTACGCGTTTCAGGATCAAGTTTCTGGACTAACAGGTAGACCAACAGTGGATCCGGCTCGAAGGACCAAAATGAACGGGCTAGTTAACACACGTTCACTTAATTCGTCAGATGTCAGATGTCAGGTAGATCGGAGAACAATCGGGGTTGTCGTCAAGCAAAGAAAACAATATGTTTGTCAAGCCAACCGATACTACGGAGCGTCTTTATTACACTGAAAGTACATATAAAAATGTAATAACATAATGATCGTAACTGAGTCATACGAATTGTGTGACGTCAAGCACAAAGAACTTACAGGCACGTGTACAGCGCTAGCTTGTACACATATCTTTGTCTATTTTATATTACTATTTTATATTTTATGTTTCTTTGTATATTTTTGGCAAGAAGATGTAGTGCTTATAGATTGAAGCAAACTACTGGTTTGCTAATTCGACCAGATCTTGTAATCTTCGGGTCAATTGTTCCTGTGTTTACATTAGCCGTGTCCTTATATGGTGCGCTCTTGCATTCTTCGGTGTCAATTGTAAATGCGGGCTTTAATCGGTCAATACTAATACATTTCTCCGTGTCTGCTTTATCTATATCAAAATATTTGTCTGTCTGTTCGATCACTTTGTAAGGACCGGAGTATGGTGGAGATAAGGGTTTTGTGACCTTATCTTCACGTACAAACACATAAGTACAGTCTTTCAAATTAGCGTGAACAAACTTTTTCCCTTGCCTCGCGTTTCTCCTAGGAACAGAGGATAAATTCGCAATTCTCTCGCGTATTTTTTTAACAAAAATATCGTCATCTTGCCTTTGTGGTTGAAAGAAATCTCCGGGTAATCTGATCGCTTCTCCATAGACTAACTCTGCCGCGCTTATTTGCGTGTCATTGCGTAAGCATGTTCTTAGCCCTAGTAAAACTGATGGCAATTCTGAAACCCAATGAGTCCTATTTCCTCTACACATAAGCGCTGTTTTAAGACTACGATGCCACCGTTCTATCATCCCGTTTGATTGAGGGTGGTAGGCAGTGGTTCTAATTCTTGATATGCCCATTTTATTTGTTAAGCACCTAAATAAAGTAGACTCGAATTGACGACCTTGGTCCGTGGTTAATCTTAAAGGGCAACCAAATCGGGCTATCCAGCCGGTGCAAATTACATCTGCAATAGCTTCGGCGGTAATGTCCTTGACAGGGTATGCTTCTGGCCAGCCAGTATTTCTGTCCATCATAGTAACTATGTACCTATAACCATCGCAATAGCTTAATGGTCCGACTATGTCCATGTGTAAATGCTCGAATCTGTTACTATGCATAAATTTTCCATGTGCCGATATCGTATGCCGTTGGACTTTAGACTCTTGACATTTAAGGCATGCTCTTGCCCATGCGGTAACATCCTTATTCATTGACTTCCATATATATCTAGTCCGAATCATATTTCGTGTTGTTCGTATACTGGGATGACTAATTTCGTGTATGGCTTTGTAAGCTGAAACGCGAAATTCTTTCGGCAAATAAGGTCGTGCTATGTCTTTCGACACTTCGCAGTATATGGGATACTTGCAATTCGGCATTAATATTTGTTTAAACTTTAATGATTTCGATTGCAATAATTGTTTCAATTCGGTATCATTTTCTTGAGCTTCTGCTAAATTTTTATAATCACCTAATGACGGAGTATCTACAGACGAAATTCGAGATAAAGTATCCGCCACTACATTATGCGCCGCTGATATGTAGAATAGCTGAACAAAATTGCATAATGAAATCTAAATGCCTTATACGTCTGGGAGTGTCGTTTTCCAATAGAATTTTTCTCTAAAGCGTATACGAGCGGTTTATGATCGGTATACACTGTTAAAGATCTCCCTTCGATGAGATACCTAAAATGTTTTATAGCCAAGTATATAGATAGTAATTCGCGGTCAAATGTGCTGTATTTCTGCTCAGCGTCGCTTAGTTTAGTGGAAAAGAAACCTAATGTTCTTCAACTATCGCATTCTTTCTGCTGGAGAACTGCCCCGGCATATGTGTTGGAACAATCTGTCATCAGTGCAATAGGCGCGTCGGCCGATGGAAAAGACAAAGTCACTGCCTGTGACAAGCTTTGTTTACTTAGTTCAAAGGCTTTGATACTTTCTTGCGTCCATGGTATCAAGGTCTTGTCTTTTTTCTTAGCATTAACTAAAAAAACATTAAGCTTGGCATGAATTTCAGCTGCTTTAGGAAGATGTCTTCTGTAGAAGTTTATCATACCAAGAAACCGACGTAATTCGTCAACGGTTTTTAATCGGCATTCGTTAAATTCCTCTTTTACACGCTTATACATGTGTGGTGGCAGTGGTCTAGGTCGAGCGTAGACCGGGGGACCCGTCGTTTCAATGTGATGGACTACACAGTGCCGTGGCGTTTAAAACTCATAGGTTTTGTGATGTCCGGAAATTCTGCGAGTAAATCACTGTATTCACTAGAACTGTCTATTGTCCTAATTGAACACTGTCACTTGAGCTATCGAATGTAAATTTGTCACTGAGTCTATAAGTTTTTTTCGGTGTACGTTGACCAAAAGTTTATGGTGATTCAGGAAGTCTGCACCCAGGATCGGTTGTTTAACTTCAGCGAGAACGAAAGACCATCGATAAGGCCGTCGTAGTTTTAAGTCTTAGGTTAAAGTTTTTGTGCCATAAGTCCTTATTTCACTACCGTTGGCCGCGTACAGTTTATAATCACTACACTCAACATTAGAATATGTTTTTTTTTTTTGTTATGGATAGCACTGATATATTTGCTCCCGTATCTATTAAAAAACTAAGTCCACTATTATTATCTCTAACACATAGGCGGTTAACTGGAATGATGGCGCATGTCTCCGTCTACGAATGCGCCTGATCGAGTTTCCCGAACGTTGTTCATCCTTTTTCCACGCACACGGCTCGACACATTTCCTCGCTCTATTGCGAAATTTATAATGATAATAACAAAGTCGGTCTGGCCGGCGACCATTGAATTGTACTCCGTCCCCTTGAAATGGATCGTCTAGGATTATATTTTCTATTAAAGTTTCTCACGTAATTTCGATCCCTATCCATGTTTCGTAACTTCATACTTAATTGAGCTATTTCAGCCATAATTAACGATTGATCGTTGTTATTGTTATTAATCGATGAGGCGTGCACTCCGGTTACTTGTAAGGGTTCCAAAGTCTCCATGACCCTGTCTGCAATTGCCGCAAGGTTACCTAAATCCTTAACCTCGATAACAGCGAGCACAACACGAACTGATGATGGGAGGTGTCCCTGCCACACAATCCGTAGTGTGTCGTCAGGCATTTTGTCTCGAGCCAATTCTTTCATACGACGCAAAAGCTGTGAAGGCTTTTGGTCACCCAACTCCATTTCGTTTATGAGTTTTTGAAATTGCCTTAGCTCAGATTCCTCGTATGCGGCTAGCAAACGGTTTTTCAGGGCTCCATATTTATTTGTTTCTGGCGGTTTAAGGAGCATGTCGCTAACTTCCTGGACAACGCCTTTGCCAAGTTTCGTGACTACAAGGTTGAATTTGGCCTCGTCGCTTATTTTTTGTGAGCTAAGATTTGCTTCGTGGTTGGTCATTCTAAAACTCAGGAATCCTCGATGAAACAGTCACTGTTGCCAACTCTGCCTCAGGTTGCTCTTTTGGTTGAGTGGTCATTGTACTCAGTCTCGCGTAGTTGCGGTCACCAATTATTGCTGGGCTGATGTTGAGGAAAATGAAAGTCACTAACGATTTATTAACGAGACGGTACAGTTATTCGGACTGTGACGCACTGTTTTACATATGCAATGTTTCGACTTTTATACATGATATCAAAGAGTAACATGTGAGCTTTATCAATTGTTTACTTTAATACCTATGTGCATATACGGCACAATATTAAGAAAACTGCCGATCTGTGGGGGATCTTTGTTAAGGTAGTCAATTCAATAATTGATGTAATCGCACCCTACCTTGTAACTATATTTAATAAATGTGTCCTCAGTGGCGTGTTTCCTGACCTCATGAAACATAGTAGAGTATTACCAATATTTAAGTCAGGTAGTACATCAGACCCCAACAACTATAGGCCCATCTCTGTACTACCTTCGAAAAGTGCGGTCGTGTATTTTGTTGCGCGTGTTTATCAATTGCGTAAATAACAATTCTAAGAAGGACGGCTCGTAGCCACCGGCACGTGTAAGTTCGTCGCCGGCGGCCGACCGTATGATGCGTTATAATGGAAGGCGATAACTGCATTCAAGAAGAATGTAATATCTTGAACACCGTTGAACAAATGGAATCACAGAGAAATGATATGTATGTTGAGGAGGAACAAAATGAATATTACTTAGAAAATATGAACCGTCCGACCAAACGTCCCAGAGAGTCTAATTCTACTAATAATTGGACAACAGTTAACCAAAAAAGAAAAAAAATAATGAGAAGAAATACATGGAGTAGCATAGAAAATATTGAAGAGGATTGTATAGAAATTTGTATATATTCAAAAGAAATGATGCCCAAACAGTTTCAATTGGCCAAATTGCTTAAGAAAGAAAATATATTAAATATTTCTCGAATTAAATACATAAATCCATATAAAGTTTTAATCCAGTTTGAAGAAGAAGACAGCGCAAAAAAATTAATATCTTGTAATACTTTCATTGAAAAAGGCTGGAAAATGCAAAATAGATATGAAGTAGAAATATCGTATGGTGTTATTAAAAACGTAAAAGTAGAATTAACTGAAGACGAAATAAAGGAAAGTATTAATTCTGACAGAGAAGTATTATTTGTGAAACGTTTAATGCGAAGAAATGATGAAGCGGGCTGGTCAACGAGCGAAACTGTTCGCTTAGCATTTAAAGGTTCTTCTTTACCCCCATATATTTATGTATATGATGTGAAAGTTAAGATTGAACCATATATTTTTCCCGTTACCCAGTGTTCGAAATGTTGGCGGTATGGGCACAGTAGAAAAATATGCCCTAGTACAAAAGTTATTTGTCCCAAATGTGGATCTAATCACCCTAACTGCGAATCAATGGAACTAAAATGTGTGAACTGCTCAGGACCACATTTGTCTTTAAACAGGGAATGTCCAGTCTTTAAAAAGGAAAAGAAAATAAGGGAAATTATGTCTGATTTTAATTGTACTTATAAAAAGGCCCTAACCCTATATGTTCCACCCTCATTGCCTCCCAATGATGACATATACAAATCTGAAGATATACACGTAAATGAAATACCTATCTCATCTTCTCAAAAAACATATGCAGGTGTTGTTAAAACGTCGAAGCAGTCATCAGATGAAGGGTCAAGGAAACAGAAGCTGACAAAAAATAAAAGCAATAAAAGTAAGAAAAAAGAAATAAGAAATGAAAATTTTGATTGGGATAATGATTCTGAAACTGATTCTAATAAAGAAGACATGAGAGTAGATAATGAAGAAGAAGAAATAACAAGAAAAGGTGTATTTGGTGATTTACTTGAAAAATTAACTAATATTTTTTTCATGAAAAAACTTACAGCTAAACAAAAAATTGAAAAAATTCTAGTAAGTATAATAGAATGGTTCGTGAATATTGTGAAAGCTAAATTTGAGAATTTTTCGATTTTAAAACAATTATTTAACAATGGCTAATATAAATTTATTGAACAAGATTAACATTATGCAATGGAATGCACAAAGTATTAAAAGAAAATTACTTTTAGTCCAACAACTATTAGTGCAAGAAAAAATTCATATTGCGGCTATATGCGAAACGTGGTTTGAGCCAGAAACAAATCTGAGAATTAGTGGATATAATATCTATAGAAAAGACAGGGAAGATGGTTATGGAGGTGTCGCGGTTTTGGCTCATCATTCGGTAAAAGCTCAAATAATAAATTTAGATAATCAACCCAACACAGGTATAGAAATAATTCATGTGAGAATTTTGAATTGTTCGCATATTAATAATATAATTGCAGTATATTGCCCCCCCTCCATAAGAACAAGACAAAGTGACTGGGAACATTTATTTTCTATAGTCGATAAAAATACTATAATTTTAGGTGATTTTAATGGTCACCATACCAATTGGTCCAACAAAATTGATCAAAGAGGTACACAAATGTGTGATGCCATTTTAGAAAGCAACTTCGTGACATTGAATAATTCGTCACCGACAAGAATTAAGCTCGTTAATGGCACCCTACAGGAATCTTCTCCAGATATTTCAATAGTTTCTACAAATATATCTGTTAAGTTTACATGGACTGTTACTAAAGAGACACTAGGTAGTGACCATCTCATAATTAAAATGTCAACGTTGCATGAGGCCTCATTAAAACCTATTAGAAAAAGAAATTTTAAGAAAGCTAATTGGCCGAATTACACCAAACATCTTGACGATAAATTTACTAATTTCAGTCTACCAGAAGATCCACAAAAAGCATATGATTTATTTATATCTATTTTGAATGAAGCTGCAGATGAGCATATTCCTACTATCATAATTAATCAAAACCCTACATCAACCTTTACGCCAAAATCGTACTGGAATAGTAAGCTATCGAATCTTGTTGCAGAACGTCGGTTAGCTCTTGCTAACTTTAGAAAGAATCCTATACCGCGAAATCTTAGTTTATTACAAGATAAGATATCTGAGTTGCAACGACTTATGCGAAAGGCTGATTCCGCTTCTTGGAGAAATAATTGTTCATCTTTGGATCAAGCTACTTCTTCTGCAGAATTATGGTATCGTATGCGATGGATTAAGGGTTATAGAGGCCCAAGAACACATATCGACGATAATAATGTGAAAAGCGTTCTATTATCTTTGACTCCAGACTACGTTTTATCACCAAAACCAGTTTTTAGCATTAGCAATTTTGATTTAGAAGTACCCTTTTCAAGTCAAGAGATTTTAATGGCAATAAAATCGGCGGACACTGCTCCTGGTCATGATGGTATATCGTACTCTATGTTAAAGAATTTGCCGGCTAAGGGTATATCAGTTTTAATCCAATTATACAATATATTATATAACATATTAATAATACCTATTCAAAAACCAGGACGAGATGTGAGGTTTGCTTCATCTATTCGACCTATTTCGTTGATGTCCTGTCTTTGGAAAATATTTCATTCTGTCTTAAATAAGCGTCTGGAATGGTATTTTGAAAGGAACAATCTTTTTTCCGACAATACAGTAGGATTTCGTAAAGCAAAATCCTGTTACGATAATTTAAGCAGCTTAGTTTCTTTTATACAGTCGGGTTTCTCAAAAAATGAATCCACTCTTGCTGGTTTTATGGATATAAACAATGCATACAATAATGTAAACATAACGATTCTCTTAAACGTACTGCATGAATTTGGAGTTGGCTTAAAAATATGTAATTATCTTTGGAATTTTCTCAGTGAACGTCGGCTTAAAGTTTATATCGATAATTCTGAACATTGTAGATATACCTCTTTAGGATCAGCTCAAGGCGATCCTTTGTCGCCCTTATTGTTTAATATAGTAACTATCCATGTTTGTCGTCCAATTTATAGTGATTCTATTTTAATTTCTCAATTTGCTGACGATTTTGTCATTTATACGTCAAATAAAAATATTCGTAAGGCTCAAATAGACCTACAAGTAGCGATAGATAAATTTATTGTACAAATTAATATGATAGGGCTTGATGTTTCCCCTAACAAAAGTAAAATATGTTTGTTCTCTAAAGGAAGAAGAGCAAATGAAATAAGTTTAAAAGTAGATAATTACATTTTAGAATGTGTTGAAAATGTGAAATATTTAGGGCTGTGGTTGGATCGGTCATTACGTTGGAGCAAGCATATACATGAGATTGTCAATAAAGTTTTAAAAATTCTGAATGCTTTTAAAGTTTTGGCTGGACCAGATTGGGGTGTGCACCCAAAACACTTAAGACGCTTGTATACTTCGTTAATTCGTAGTAGAATTGATTATGCCAGTTTTCTATATGCCAATGCAGCCCAGAATAAACTAAAAAAACTAGATGTAGTGCAAAATCAAGCTATGCGAATTATAGGTGGGTTTATAAAGTCGACTCCTGTGCACGTCATGGAGAGTGAACTCTGTTTACAACCCTTATTTGTTCGTAGACGTTTTTTGGCTAGGAAGTTTTGGCTTAAATCTAAATCTATTAAAAATAATAAAGTTATTGATTTACTTAATAAAATGGTTAATTCGAATTCAAATCAAAATTATTGGTCTAATAAACGAAAACCTACACTAATTATCACCCATACAGAATTACAGTCCATTTCCATTCAATATACTTATCAATTAGAAATGTGGATTGATAATTGTGATTTGAGTCGCCGTGATCTTATTGTTGCTTTAAGACTCCGTTCCGACCACCTTCCAATAAACTGTTTTGCTTTCTTAATGAAGAAAGTGAATTCCCCAAATTGCACCGAATGCGGTGTAATCGAAGATATTTACCATATTCTATTGGAATGCGGCCGGAGCGAGTCCCTAAGACAGGATATTAATGTTGATTTGGGCATTACTTTAACTATTGCGCACTGTATAAGCTTTTTAGCATTTCCTACATCATATGAAGCAAAAAAATTGTATAAATTAGTTATTAATATTCTAAAATTAAGAAAATAAATTAATGTAAACTGCTTACAGTACAGAGCGATATAGTCAAATTGATGACTAAGCTCTATAATAAAAAAAAAAGATCTTTGAAAAGTTATTACTAAATCAAATGCTAGTACATTTTAACAATAACAAGTTGCTACACAAGAAACAATTTGGATTTACAAGGGATCGCTCGACAACTGACGCTGGTGTTGAGCTCGTTAAAAATATTTACAAGGCCTGGGAGGAGTCACAGGATGCCTCAGGGATATTTTGTGATTTATCTAAGGCCTTTGATTGTGTGCAACACGAAACTTTGGTCAGGAAGCTACGTCATTATGGAATTAGGGACACTGCACTCAGTCTTCTGATTTCGTATCTGAGCAATCGGATTCAGAGGGTTGATATAAATGGAAAGAGATCTCCCGGGTCTCCAGTTACTGTGGGGGTCCCTAAAGGATCAATTCTTGGACCATTTCTTTTCCTTGTTTATATAAATGACCTCCCACATCTCCTAGGTGATAAACTCGCGATAGTATTGTTTGCTGATGATACTTCTTTAATTTTTAAAATAAAAAGACGTCTTTCAATATATGACGATGTGAACAATACTCTCTCTGAAATAGTAAATTGGTTTAGTGTAATAATTTAATGTTAAATAGTAAAAAGACTAAATGTCGTATGGCATCCTACTCTGGGGTAATGCAGCTGACATTAATACTATTTTTGTACTGCAGAAGAAGAGGGCTATTCGTGCAATTTATAACCTGGGCCCAAAAGATTCGTTAAGAGGTAAATTTAAAGAAATTAAAATAATGACTGTCGCTTCTCAATTTGTTTTTAATAATGTTATGTATGTACGCAAAAACATAAATGATTTTCCCAGAAATTGTGACGTACATTCTATTAACACTAGAAAAAAAAATAAACTTGTTACTCCAAGTACCCGATTACACAGGTTTAGTACTTACTCTTTTTTGGGGCAATGTATACGTTTTTACAACAGGATCCCAGAAAACGTTCAAAATTATTCAATTATAAATACCCGCTACTGCACTCGTAAACATCAACTCCGTCAATTTAATTTGTTTATATTTATTTTTTCGTTTGTTTGCTATAATTGTTTATCCTAATTCAATTCGTGATAGTTCAAAGTTTATCAAGACACGTTATCTCGTCCTCTCTTTAAGTGGATCTCTCTTTTCGAGGAAAATTGAAAACTTTGTGCACTCAAAGAAAAAGTGTTAATGACAGTAATCTCCAATTAAATACTTAAGTGTCTGTGCGTATATCATCTTAAATTAGTACTTATTACAGTGAGGAGTTTGAACGTTTTTAAAGTGTAAAAAGTGAATCATAGTATTTCTGGTGAACATTCAATAATATAAACCCAAGTTGTCGGTGCTTGTAATATTACTGTATTCACTTTACCTGCTTTGCAATATTCTAAAACACTCCATACTCTACTGAGGGATATTTTTACTATACGTGATACATACGCGCTTGACTCTTCATTACACATGGGTGCCTTGAACAGTTGAGACGAGACGGGCACGAGATCGCTTCCCGAAAAAAAAGGGTTATTTTTCCTTTTTTTTTTATATTATAAAGAAGATTTTATTTCATATTACTTTTCTCTTTCGCCTATAAAGAAAGCATTAACTATGAATAAATTTGGGTGTTGTACATCTACTGAAGCAGATCAAACCAGCACACTGAACTGTAAGCTCTGTCGGATTTCTTTTCACTATCGCTGTATTTTTCCTCAAAAAGAGAACAAAAAATTGTCATCCGATCTTAAATCATCGTGGATTTGCCCCGATTGCTCACAAAAATGCCGCGTTCCGAACTATCGTAATAAACATAATACACCTGTTCGTGGCAATGCTCGCGACGTCAGCGATAGTAAAGAGGATTCGGCCGACGACAATATAACCCTACGTGTTCGGCCGAAACAAGACCAAATCAGGCAGTCTCTATCTCGGGATATACAGAATATTATTAAATCGGAATTTAGTGCAATGAAACTAGATTTGAGCAGCATCTCTAATGAAATTACCTCACTGAGACAAGAAATACAGGATATCAAAATAGCTATGGGTTTTATCAACGACGAATACAATAAAATTAATGATAAAATATTTCAAATGGAGACAAAGTTTAAGGCTTTTGATGCTTTAGTTACCAGCGTTGAACACTTAAAGTCTGTATCCGAAAAAATAGAAATGGATATAAATACAAAGGATCAGTGGGCGAGACGCTCTAACATCGAAATCTGTGGTATTCCAGAAAAGAAGGGCGAGAACCTTCTTTGCCTCACAGAGGAAATTGCTGTTAAGGCTGGTTTCGACTTGAAGCCCTCGGATATTGATTTTGTAAGACGTGTCGCATCTAATAGTCAAGTCAATAAACCCAAACCCATTGTTATCCGTTTGCAAGCGCGCTATAGAAAAGACGATTTTTTGGCTTGCCTGAAAAAGTTGAAGTTAATGTGTAGTGATCTGGGCTTTGCAAAAAATGACTCTCGTATTTATTTTAATGACCATTTAACTAAATTTAATAATATGCTCTTACAGCGTGCTAAAACTTTATCTAAAGAGCAAAAATATAAATATGTTTGGGTCAAAAATTGCTTAATTGTGGTTAGAAAAGGTGACACCAGCCCTGTTATTCATATTGCGAATGTCAATGATTTAAAAAAAATCAAATAGGCTGTACAAGCTAGCGCTGTACACGTGCCTGTAAGTTCTTTGACACTTGACGTCACACAATTCGTATGACTCAGTTACGATCATTATGTTATTACATTTTGATATGTACTTTTAGTGTAATAAAGACGCTCCGTAGTATCGGTTGGCTTGACAAACATATTGTTTTCTTTGCTTGACGACAACCCCGATTGCTCTCCGATCTACCTGACATCTGACATCTGACGAATTAAGTGAACGTGTGCTAACTAGCCCGTTCATTTTGGTCCTTCGAACCGGATATGAACCAGCGACTTATGGATCCTGACGGTCGGTATGAAGTGCGACTACCGATGAAAACTGACTTTGACGAACGTTGTATCAAGACGAGATGGCAGCTCACTGAGAAAATGCATCGTGACTTTTGGCGAAATTGGTCATCGACGAAATCATCTACGTCATTTATTTAAATACTTTATTGTACACCACAAATTAAACAGATTAGCCTTATAGTAAGTGTATATGAAGAAACGATGGTACAACCGGCGGTCTTATCGCTTTAAAGCGATTTCTTCCAGACAACCGAGGTGATATGGAGTAGTAGCCAACAGAGAGATGGTAGGTGGTGTAAAATAGACTACATACATAGATACAAATAATATAATACATACATAAACTACTACATTTATACATACATATATACATAAAGTCATACATAAATACATACAAATATACAGATATATACAAATAACAAATAGTATCTAGTCGCCATTCAGTGTGAGAGTGTGAGGTAATAATTAGTGACTTTAGTTTTAAATAATGTTAAAGAGGTTGCAGATTTGATATTAAGCGGGAGGGCATTCCACAATCGAGTAGCCTCAGCCGTAAAAGATTTTTTGAAAGAAATTGTTTTCTGCACAGGTGGATTTAAAAATAAATTTTCAGATGAACGTAAGTTCATGTTGTGCCCGTCAACAACATTGCGAGAATTCAAAAATTTAAATTTTTCTTTCAGATAAATAGGTGAGTGAGGATTGAATAACACACAGTACAGAAGACAAACAATATGTAGATTCCGGCGAAAACGAATAGGAAACCACTTGAGCTGAGTACGAAATTCAGAGACATGGTCATATTTGCGTAAGCCAAATATGAACCGAATAGCTAGATTTTGAAGATGCTCAAGTTTATTTAATTGGTCCTCATTTATATCTAGATAGCTTGCGTCTGCATAATCGAGAATAGATAGAAGTAGAGAATGTGCTAACATAGTCTTGGTGGAAATAGGAAGAAAAGAACGGAGACGTCGTAGAGAGCCCATCGCCGCAAACATTTTCTTGCTGACTACATTTAACTGATGTGACCATGAAAGTGTAGAATCTAGATGTATACCGAGATTTTTGACCGTGGAACTATATGTTATAGTACAATTATCTAATATAATCGTAGGAATGTTTCTCCAGTCAACTCTTGAAATCATAGCGGTACTGCCAATAATAATGGCCTGTGATTTTGATGGATTGATCTTTAAACCATAACACTTGCTCCAATCACTGATTGTAGCCAGGTCATCATTAATGGCAGTGATAGCGCTGGGCAAGTTATCCAAGGTTGACTGGGTATACAGCTGGAGATCATCTGCATACATGTGGTAGAGAGAAGAAATCTTTTGAGTAATAGAATTAATGAAAATTGTAAAGAGAATAGGAGACAACACGCCACCCTGAGGCACTCCAGCACGTACTTCACACCAAGACGAAAATGTTTCGTCTACCTGAACACGTTGCCTTCGGCCTCTTAGACAACTCTGAAACCAGCCAATCGCCGATGGAGATATGTTAAGAGAACGTAGCAAACTCAATAAGATGTCAAAGTTGACAGTACCGAAAGCATTGCTAAAATCTAACAATGTCAGCACTGTAAGTTGTTTATTCTCCATGCCCAATCTAATGTCGTCGGTAATTTTCACGAGCGCTGTGACCGTGCTATGACCGGAGCGGAAGCCAGATTGGAGTGGATTAAGAAGGCTATGCCTATTTAGGAATTCAAGGTTAAAGAAAATTCTCACTTCGGAACTGGTAATAGAGCACAATTTTATAAAGCTGCACACGTGACGTCTGACAATACTCAATGTATTTTATGCAATTCAAATCATGCGCTCTACCAATGTCGGAAATATGACTCCTTGACAACAGATGCGAAGTGGAAATTAATTGCGAAACATCGACTTTGCAAAAACTACCTGTATGTGCACGAACGAAACATATGTAATTCTACAAAGCGATGTAAAGTTTGCAATGGAGGTCATCATACTTCTTTGCATGATTCGGGTAACGAACCGATTGCGTCAACTGCACCGGCATCGAACTCTGTACCTCAGCGCCGGCAACATGCGACAAACAATGTGACTAACGAGGATGACGAAATACTATTAACGACCGTACAATTACGTGTACGTGCTATTGACGATACCTACCTGATTTTGCGAGCACTTTTAGACCAAGGGTCGCAAACAACTCTTATAACTGAAAATGCTGCGCAACTCCTAGGCCTGCCTCGCCAAAATTTTAATGCCTCTGTTACAAGAGTGGGTATTTCAGCAAAAAGAAGCAAGGGAAGAACACTGCATGTCGATCTATAATGACTACAATTTCACCACTGACGCCCTAGTAATGCCAAAACTAGTGAACAGCTTGCCGCATGCTACTTTTGCAGCCAAGAAATATCCACACTTGCAACACATTCAACTCGCTGATCCTGACTACAATATTTTAAACAAAATTGACATTTTACTTGACGCAAAACTTTATGCAGAAATCATAATGAGCGGTTTGATCAAGGGAACTAAACCACAGCCCATTGCCCAATAGACGAGATTAGGGTGGATTCTGTCTGGGCCTGTTACTACTTTTAACTGCCACGTTCTTATAAATGGAGTTGAAGACATCGCCAACTACTGGGAAGTGGAGGAAATCGCATCCGAAACCACACCGATGACGCAACAGTAATTATTTTGCGAAGATCTTTATACCAAAACAACTAAGCGCTTGCCTGACGGTCGGTATGAAGTACGACTACCGATGAAAACTGACTTTGAAGAGCAAAACTGACGTTTGAGGAGTTTACAACGTTACTCAATCAAATAGAAGCATGTCTGAACTCTCGGCCGTTGTGTGCACTGACGGAGAACGAAGACGATAGCTTTTTAACTCCAGGACATTTCTTAGTAGGAGGACCACTTTTATCCCCGCCGCTGACTGACTTTGACGAACGTTGTATCAAGACGAGATGGCAGCTCACTGAGAAAATGCATCGTGACTTTTGGCGAAAATGGACGTCCGACTATTTACAACACCTACAAATTCGGTCGAAATGGAAACATCCTCAAGAAAATATGAAGGTTAATGACATTGCGACGACCTCCGTGGTCGAGTAGTGTGTACACCGGGTTCGATTCCCGGCCGAGTCGATGTAGAAAAAGTTCATTAGTTTTCTATGTTGTCTTGGGTCTGGGTGTTTGTGGTACCGTCGTTACTTCTGATTTCCATAATACAAGTGCTTTAGCTACTTACATTGGGATCAGAGTAATGTATGTGATGTTGTCTAATATTTATTTATAAAAAAAAAAAAAAATTGTTCTCATCAAAGAAGAGAACCTGCCACCGACGAAATGGGCTATGGGTCGAGTGATTGACGTTCATCCAGGAACGGATGGGCACATCAGAGTCGTGACGCTACGTACGAAGAGTGTAGAAATAAAACGACCCATAATCAAGTTGGTTCCACTTCCGGTAAAGAATGAACATGATTTCTCAAAAATCACTTTGGAAAATGACGAACCCAAGAAAAATGACACCTCGACACCACGTACATTGCGAAAAAATCGAGGTCTGCCAACTACACTGATGAACATGATACTTTTCCTGCTGATGCTTTTAACATCTACGATTGAAGCAAATGTCTACATCAAAAGCTTGAACAATAACACATTGTTCTTTGACAAAATCTCTGACGTACGAATCATACAGGACAAATGGAAACTTATTGCCTACTACAACATGACAACATATTGGCATAGTATTACCGCCGTTGAAAAATATATCTACTCGGTAAACAAAACCTGCAACAACGATCACTCATGCGCACCTGTTGTGATGCAATTCGCTCACGAGCTCTATGAACTTCGACACTATAACGAATTGCTGACGAACCAACATCACATCCTGCAACGAAACAAGAGAGGCTTAATCAACGGGGTCGGTTACCTAGCTAACACCCTGTTTGGGGTCTTGGATGACACATTTATTCGAAGATACGAGAAGGATATTGAAACCGTAAAAGAGCGAGAAGATCATTTACTTAAGCTATTTAAAAACCAAACATCATTGATCGAAGCGGAGAATAATATCCTGAAAAGAAACGAACAAATTATGAACACTCAATTTGAGCATATCTACAAAAATCTGCGAGTAATATCTACTGAGATGCACCAAGTCGAAAAAGAACGACAAAGCACTCTACAGGCATTCCATCTACTGTCATCTTTAATATCTGTTGATGTGATTATCTCCAACCTTCGGCGTACGCAGGACACTCTGCTTGACATCGTGACCGATATTTATAACGGCCGCCTGAACATACACTTATTAACTCCGGCAGAACTTACGCAACAATTAAATGTTATATCCGGCCATCTACAGGATGATGTTGTTGTTCCAACTGACAATTTTCGAGATCTCTACGGTCTCTTACAAGTACGAGCTAAAGTGACTAGGAGATTCCTGATAATGGAAATCAAGATTTCCCTGCTAAATAGAGACCAATTTGAATTGAATGACGTCATCGATATCCCTCAACGAAGAGGAGACAAAGTCATCTATACTTCCACGGAAACAAAATATCTCGCTGTCAACGTGAGAAAGGACACAATAATACCCATGACAGAAAAGGATACAAATATGTGCATACGACAGACACATAAACAAATGTTATGTCCATTGAACCATCCTGTATACACAATGCAAGTTGAACAATCGCTCTGTAATATGAAACTACAGATTAGCAATGAAAACAAACCATACTGTCGGTCAGAAGCGAAAGTATGCACCGACAGATGGATTAAATTACACGCTCGTGACACATGGATATTTTCTTGCTGCACCGAATGCGCCATACGAATCATATGTCCGAATAATGTAACAATGAAACATTTACGTGATAATGGAGTAATCGACCTTGACCCTGGTTGTACTATTAGAGGTGAATCCTTTACAATTCACGCTCAACATGACTATGTCAATCAGATGTACATTCAACCTACGACTCACATCAATGCTGGTACATTGATGTGAGTTATATTTACGCTGAACGAGTTCATGAACATATCATTGCCTCATAATTTCACCGCTGAGAACCATGAAGAATTGTTTACATCAATAAAGAAAAACATAGACGATTTGAAGCGGTCAGACTTGAAGAAATTTGAAACCCATGGCTCTACACATTATATTGTAATTTATACAATTTTATTCTTGATGACGACGTTGCTGCTTACACTCGCATATTTTAATCTGAGCCCAAGATGTGAATGGAAACCTAGTGAGGTCAACCCAAACCCTGCCGCTACAAACAATGACATTACATTAGACGAGATAGTGTCGTCGCCCCCGCCGTCTTCTTCGCCGATCCCGAGAATGACAGCCGCAAGTACAGTGACACCAGGCTCTACAACGAGTGTCGACACTGCGACATCACCCACCATCCCGAGGAAAATCTACTTTAATCTTAATGCGAGCACTGGGGACTTAAATAACTAACGTGTATCTTTAATTTTAGATAATTGCTTATTTTTGTTTACTTATTATTTCTCTTTTTGTAGTTGGAAATATGTACAAGCTAGCGCTGTACACGTGCCTGTAAGTTCTTTGACACTTGACGTCACACAATTCGTATGACTCAGTTACGATCATTATGTTATTACATTTTGATATGTACTTTTAGTGTAATAAAGACGCTCCGTAGTATCGGTTGGCTTGACAAACATTGTTTTCTTTGCTTGACGACAACCCCGATTGCTCTCCGATCTACCTGACATCTGACGAATTAAGTGAACGTGTGTTAACTAGCCCGTTCATAGGCGTTATTGTGTTTCAATTGTCATTTTTTGTTTTACTTATTGCATACATAAATAGGTGTTTCTTTTTTCTATGTTCAATCTTAATTAATTTATTTTATTTAAATACAATTTCCTTAAATGCTTTATTACTGCGACTTTATAACAAACTAATGATTACCTAACTTTATTTGCTTGACAAATGTATGAACATTTTTATTATTTTTAAATTTGTGAATATTAATTATGCTTATAATCCTCGGTCACCGTGTTGGATCATAATAATTTAAAAATTTATTATCAAAATGTTCGTGGGTTGCGCACCAGAACTAACTTATTCTATAAAAGTTTGCTTCTTAACGATTTTGACATTATCTGTTTAAGTGAAACCTGGCTATTGGATTCGGTGCTTAGTTCTGAACTTTTTGACTATCGTTATATTGTATATCGATGCGACCGCAACTATGAGGGTCGTGGTGATAAAATGGGCGGCGGAGTGCTAGTTGCATTACGTCGTGAGTTTGAAGTACACAGTTTTGAAAGGGTAATTTCTGATCAATTTGCAGCTGAAGCCATAGTTGTCACTATTCGTCTTAAACAATCACGCTTGCTAAACATTTACTGTTGTTACTTTCCTCACTGCCCGCAACAAGTAGAGTCCGAAAATTACTTTTTTGATTTAATCTCTAAATTACTTTTTGATAAACTTAACGATATTTATTTAATCCTGGGCGATTTTAATGTAAGCAATGGGCAATGGATACAGGTCGAAGATTATATGGAGTTGTCCGACTCTCTCGGAGACTCATTAGTAACTATATTACACAATTTTCTGTCTTTTTCCAATCTAAAGCAGTATAATGTTATTTGGAACTGTACTGATCATTTATTAGATTTAGTTTTTTGTAATCGAAACTGTAATGTCTCTAAATGTCCGTTTTCCCTACTCGATGAAGACAAATACCACCCGGCTCTAGAAATATCTTCATTGCAAGTACATGCCGAATAATTGCGTCACTCTCCCCATTCAATCCGTCTTTTTCATAAAGCCAACGATGAGGCAATTAACAAGTCTTTTAATGAAATTGATTGGGAATTTCGTTTTTCAAATCTTGATATTGAATCTGCTACGGCTACTTTTTATAATATCGTTTATAGTATTATCGATCAACATATACCATCCAGAATAGTCAATGTCTCACATAAATATCCTGTTTGGTATACTAAACCTTTAATAAAAATAATTAATGAAAAATTAAAATATCATAGAAAATGGAAAACTTACTCTAGACTTAAGGATTATGACATATTTTTGCTTCTGAGGGATAGACAGAGAATAGTTGAAATCGACTGTTATAATGCTTACATTGATCGCGCAGAATGCGAAATTAAGCGTAACAGCAAATATTTCTGGTCTTTCTTAAAATCAAAAACGGAAGGTCCTAACGATTTACCAAACATTATGGCTCTTGGGGACACAGCGTCATCTGATGGCGAGGAGATTAGCAACATGTTTAATAGTTATTTTCAATCTGTGTTTGAACCGGAACGAGGTTCAGTTTCATTGCCACCGAAGAGTCGATCTTACGTGGATCTACACTCTATTGAACTCTCAATTCCAATTGTCAAGAATTATCTTAGAAACCTCGATACACGCAAAGGTACCGGCCCCGATGCTTTACCTCCCTGTTTTCTTAAACAATTTCGCAATGCATTAGCGTTACCAATATTTTTATTATTTAACATGTCTCTCCACACCGGATGTTTACCAACTTTATGGAAAAAATCTTACATTGTACCAATTTTAAAATCCGGTAGCAAACATGATATAAAAAATTATAGGCCCATATCCAAACTTTGCTGCATTGCGAAGTTGTTTGAAAAAATAATTTACGACACAATATTCCCTACTATACGTCCTCACTTAATAAATGAGCAACATGGTTTCATCAATAAAAGGTCGACGGAAACAAACTTATGTGAATTTTTGCATCAGGTTTCTAATTCCATGGATCAAGGACATCAGGTGGATGTCGTGTATACCGATTAGCCTTTGATAAAGTGTCTCATAATATTGTAGGTAATAGTGGTTTTAGTGATTACCTTACAATCTCCGGCGGCTGGTGGTGTGAGGTAGGCAAATGATAACTCACGTGGGTATACACAAAACGTATAATACACGAAGAAAAGTTCATAAAACAAAGCACGGCACAGAGAGAATGTCAGAAGGAGGAATATAGTGGAAATAGAAAGTACAAGCACAAAGAGTAACACGCAATAAACAAAAATAACACAAAGCAGATAGTACGTATAGGCACAGGACAAAGGCAACGTAAAAGCAGAGTTTTTAAGCGGCGCGAGCGCGAGCGACATGCGAATGGCGTCAAGACGTGTATCCGACTGGCGATACGCCGTACGCGGTAGCTCCACCTTATGGGCGGCGCCTGCGCATCGTACGAGCGGCGACTAACGGTATTCGGTGACCGTTAAACATACCGGCGCTTCAGACGGCGCTGATATGAACGCCCCGGCCGGCGCGCGGGAGAACAACAGCGCGTTTATAAATAATATTAAATATATATAAATATTTTGTGTTCGTGTTATTGTGTGTGTATTTGTATAGTGTATTAATAACTATGTATAATATAAATACAGTTTAATAAAATATATTAACATGAGTACCTGTAATAATAATGTATACATAAATTAATGTGAATATTATTATAATATATGTGGTGTCTGTGCGTGTGTGTATATATATAAATGTGTGGGTGATCCCCACAGGACTCCCCCCCTAGAGCCCTGGCTAAGGGCGAAAGTAATCCGGGAAACGGACTCGTCTACCCGAGCGAGTGGTCTTCGCGGCAGATGCTCCGGGGTCAGCAATCAACGCTGGTGGAGTGGTCGAGACCGGGTCGTCTCGAATTATGGTGGGGTGTGAAGGTAAATTGGTGGTATCTGTCAACGTGTAGGCCGGTTTAAGTCGGTCTACCGATACATTGACTGATTTACCCTTCACCATAATTTTAAAAAACTTTGTCTCCTCGTTCCAGCACTTTGTGTGGCCCAGTGTAGACGGGTTGAAAGGTGGCCCTTGATGCGTCTTCGCGAAGGAAGACATGTTCAACCGTGGCTAGATCCTTGAAGACAAAGATGTTGTTCCTGTTATGGCGCGAAGTGGGTACAGGCTTAACCTTCTCGGCGAACAAGCGTATCCGCGCGGTAAATTCCGAGATGTCGGTGGTACCGGGGACGCTAGGATGGAAAAATTCACCGGGAAGGGCTAAAGGCTCGCCGTAAAGAAGTTCAGCGGCTGAAGACTGTAGGTCTTCTCTGTACGCGCTTCGTATCCCCAACATGACGAGCGGCAATACCTCGGACCAGTTATGGTCAGCATGGCACGTGATGGCGGCTTTCAGCTGACGGTGAAAGCGCTCCACTAACCTATTGCATGCTGGGTGGTAGGCTGTTGTCCGTTTATGTTGGAATCCTATGGCCTTCGATAGATATTGAAACAGTGACGACTCAAATTGTCGCCCACGATCTGTGACAATATCCATCGGGCAACCAAAGCGGGATATCCAACCGGACAAGAGGGCCTTGCCGACGGTTTCTGCCGGTATCGGCAATAGGTATTACCTCCGGCCATCGAGTGAATCTAGCGACGGCGGTTAGGCAATACCTGAAACCAGCGGAAATGGGTAGTGGTCCAATCAGGTCAACGTGCACATGCTTGAAGCGTGCGCGAGGTAAAGGGAACGTGCCCATAGGTGCGGACACGTGTCTACTCACCTTCGAACGCTGTCATGACAGGCAAGCCTGGGACCAGATTTTGCAGTCCTTCCGAATTCCCGGCCATACGAATCACTCAGTCACCAACCTGGTAGATGCCTTGGCACCAGGGTGACTGAGGGAGTGCAGACAGTCGAACACGGGCTTACGGAAATTCTTGGTGACAAACGGCCTGGGAGTCGATGTACTGGTGTCACAGTACAGTGAAACGCGGCTCCCAGGTAGTCTAAGCTTTTCGAGACGGAGGGACGTCTGTCCCGTGAGGTACTCATCAAGCTCAGGGTCCGAAAGTTGTGCCCTAGCTAGATCGGCGAGACTAATCGGAGACTCCAGTTCCTCAATCCGAGATAAGGCGTCGGCAACTATGTTGTCTTTGCCAGAGATATGCCTTATGTCGGTGGTGAACTGGGCGATATAATCCAGATGCCTATACTGACGAGGCGAGCAATTTTGTTTCCGTTCGTGGAAAGCAAAACTGATCGGCCTGTGATCAGTATAGACAGTGAAATGTCTCGCCTCTAGCATGTGCCGAAAGTACTTTATCGCCTCATAGATCGCAAGTAATTCGCGATCATAAGGCGAGTACTTGGCTTGGGGCGGGCTCAGCTTTCGGGAGAAGTAGGCTAATGGTTGCCAATCGTCCCCGTGCAGTTGTTGTAGCACGGCACCTATCGCTACGTCTGATGCATCTGTGACCAACGCAAGCTTGGCATCCAGATCTGGATGAGCAAGCAAGGCTGCCTTGGCTAAGCTTTCCTTGGTGGCAAGGAAAGCCTTCAGAGCGTCGTCTGTGAAGCAGATAGGTGTGGACCCCTTTACTGACCCCGCTAAGATGGCGTTAAGAGGCGCTTGGATTTGGGCGGCATGAGGTAGAAACCTCCTGTAAAAGTTGGCCATGCCCAAAAATCTCCTCAGCTGCCTAACATCTTTGGGCGGGGGAAAGTCGCGGATGGCTTGGACCTTCGTATCCAAGGGTTTGGTACCGCTCTCCGAAATAGAGTAACCTCGGGAGTAGGTTACCTCGGGAGCCCCGAATACGCACTTGGATACGTTGATCACCATGCCGTACTCCCTGAGTTTGGTGAAAATCTGACGCAAGTGGTCCTCGTGTATGGTTTCGTTCTCGGAGAAGATGAGAAAGTCATCCAAGTACGCATACACGAAATCCAGACCACGAGTCAGCTCGTCTACGAATCGCTGGAACGTTTGTCCAGCATTCCGAAGCCCGAAAGTCATGAACGGGAACTCGAACATGCCAAATGGTGTGGTTATTGCCGTCTTGGGAATATCTTCAGGATTTACCGGTATCTGATTATACGCCTTCACGAGGTCTAAAGTGGTAAAGACCTTGCTACCAGAAATTTGATGTGCAAAATCGTGAAGATGTCTAATCGGATACCGGTCTGGGATTGTACGAGCGTTGAGCCTCCTATAATCTCCGCATGGGCGCCAGCCGTTGTCCTTTTTCGGCGCCAGGTGCAGTGGAGTCGACCAGGGACTCTCCGAGGGTCGTGCTGTCCCATTCGCGAGCATTGCCTCGAACTCTCGTTTCGCTATCATAAGCTTGTCGGGAGCAAGGCGCCTAGGGTTGCAGGAAACTGGAGGACCTGGTGTGGTGCGGATGTGGTGTAGTGTGTTGTGTGGGACAGAGTTATGTATGCCGGCTGGTCGCGTGATATCAGCGAACTCGCCTGAGAGTAATTGATGATACCGTGTATCGCCAGTCGACACCTTTATAGAGAGCACATCTATACAATTTAAAGCCACACAAGCGCTAGTAGATAAAGCAGTAGTGTTATCTATAAGTTTCTGGTTCCTACAATCTACAACTAATTTATAAAAAGATAGAAAGTCTACCCCTATAATGGACTTTGTCACATTCGCCACCACGAAACGCCACGGGTAGTCACGCCGAAGTCCGAGGTCCAGCGTGAGGTGTTTGTACCCGTACGTATTGATGGTAGACCCGTTGGCTGCCGTGAGCTTGTACGTCGTTGGTTCACGACGTTCCCGTAGCAAGGAGAGGGGGAAGACGCACAAGTCGCTACCGGTGTCGACCAGGAACTGCGTCTTCGTCCATTTGTCCGTGACGAACAGGCGATCAGAGGTGATGGGGCTGTCGGTTGTCGCGATTACCGACCGCCCAGAGAGTTTTCCGCTGCCTTGAAGTCGCAGGGACGGACACACTTCTTGGCTTCGCTGCCGAACTTAGAGTGGTACCAGCAAAGCGGGAACTTACGGTAGCTGGAGTTCGACCGCGAGCGTGGACGGCTCCTCGTCCTGCTGAGAGACCTGGGTCGGCGGTCTCTGGTAGTGAGGCTTTGTAATTGCCTACGTAGCTCGGCGACTTCTCGAGCCAGAGACTCGATGCTGGATCCTGGATTAGTGCTGCTCGTCGCTGCGACATGTTGAGTGGGCGTCGGCACAATGTCGTGAATTCTGTCCGCGAGGTCGGCTAGGGTGTCCAGACTCGCATGAGGTTGAGCTGCTAGTATCGATTGGATGTTAGCAGTAAGTCGGCTCGTCCAGATGGTGCGCAGGAACTCGTCCGTCACTTCTTGACCTGCTAGGCCCTGGAGATGCCGAAGAAATTGTGACGGTCTGCGGTCACCCAGTTCCTCGTGCATCAGGAGTTGCTGCACCTTCTTCTCATTTGAAGCACTCAATCTTCGGATTAGCTCTGACTTGAGCTTCTCGTATTTATCCCGAGCAGGAGGATTGGTAATAATATCCTTGACTTCGCGTGCGTATTGCCGGTCTAATTGTGAGACGACGTAAAAGAATTTTGTTGCATCGTTGGTGATGCCTGCGATCATGAACTGGCCTTCCAGTTGTGCGAACCAGATGTCAGGTTCGTCCGCCCAAAATGGTGGAACTGGCACGCCCACTTTGCAAATTTCAGACGCGGCGTTTTCTACGCCCGTCTGATCGTCCTTAGTGCCACACCCAGTAGCCATCTTGTATTCCAATCGGTATTCAAAATGGGGTCACCAGTGTAGGTAATAGTGGTTTAAGTGATTACCTTACAATCTCCGGCGGCTGGTGGTGTGAGGTAGGCAAATGATAACTCACGTGGGTATACACAAAACGTATAATACACGAAGAAAAGTTCATAAAACAAAGCACGGCACAGAGAGAATGTCAGAAGGAGGAATATAGTGGAAATAGAAAGTACAAGCACAAAGAGTAACACGCAATAAACAAAAATAACACAAAGCAGATAGTACGTATAGGCACAGGACAAAGGCAACGTAAAAGCAGAGTTTTTAAGCGGCGCGAGCGCGAGCGATATGCGAATGGCGTCAAGACGTGTATCCGACTGGCGATACGCCGTACGCGGTAGCTCCACCTTATGGGCGGCGCCTGCGCATCGTACGAGCGGCGACTAACGGTATTCGGTGACCGTTAAACATGCCGGCGCTTCAGACGGCGCTGATATGAACGCCCCGGCCGGCGCGCGGGAGAACAACAGCGCGTTTATAAATAATATTAAATATATATAGGAACTTGGCCCATATCAGAATTATTTCTTTGCTCCATAGTGGCGTGGATTAACGGGCGAGGAGAAAATAATTAACACTTAATGTAATAATCGACGTTATAATTCAAATAGTTGATTTAACACACTTCACAATTTAATTAACTCACTACAATTAACTAAGCACTGATATCCAAGTTCAATTATACAGTTCAAACTTGATATTAACTGAAATCACTAGACGTTCCGCGGACAACGTGGCGCATGCGCCGAATATGACCGGACTCTTTCACCGACCCGAGCACAATGCCGCCAGTCACCCGAGTTCCGTCAAGCGAGATGTCCTCTAACCGAGCTGTCAGTAACATTCGCTTTATTACAAAATAATCAACTTGGCTTCCGGGATTACGAATGCGCCGTCACGACCATACTGACGAACGCACGTCTCTGTGCGTCCTATGGGCGTTCATCTGAATTGAATTAAGAAGCTCAGAGTAAAGCTCGTCCATCTCTGACTAAAATCAACTGCGCTGAGTCAATATTGTCACTGCCTTTAATATCTCTCTTTTTTGACAAATTTATAATCAGATTGACACACGTATGAGTGAACGATGGTCCGGACATAGACTCCAATGAGCTAGCCCCTTCACCTTCGCTAGTTATCCACATGTGAGTGAACGATGGTCCGGACATAGACTCCTATGAGCTAGCCCCTTCATCTACACTAGTTATACGCAAGCAATTCAACAATGGTCCGGGACCTAGACTCCTATGAGCTAGTCCCTTCACTAGTTATCAAAGCATCGACCGGACGTGGACTCCTTCGAGCCAGCCCCTTCATGCTTTGCTCTCAGCTACACTAGAAACATCGGCTGCTAAGCCAGTCATTTTCATCGATAGCATATAGTAACCCGCAGAAGCACACTGTGTGTGTGCTTCTGCGGGTACACACACACACACACACTCATCAAATTAAGGACAATGCAAATATATTCAAACTCACATTAGCCATTTATGCTTCATCAATATCTGAGGCCGTCAGAGTTGCTGAGCTAGCAGTCATGGTGCGGGCGCTCGAAACCGAAAGGGTGTCACTTTCATCATCTGATGATACTTCGTTTCTATCTTCCCGACCATGCTCCGCCGTCTCGGCCTCATTATTACTTAGTACAGTGGATATATCGACTAACCCTTGGAAGCCTCTGGGTACAGCACGCAAATTTTCGTGGGGGTATTTTAAAACGCGATTTGAACCATCAATATGTTTCAGTTCGTACCTATCGTTATCCAGAATTTTAGTTATAATGAAAGGTCCTTTAAACTTTCTTTGCAGTTTAGTCTGGTTACGTTCGCTACATTTAACAAAAACGTAGTCTCCTTGAGAGAAAGGTTTTACTTGAGCTTTGCCCTTGTTAAATCTAATTACTTCTTTTTGCTCTGCCTTTTCGATATTAACGGAGGCTTCATTGCGGATAGTGTCTAGGTCTAATCTTGGTTCGTCAGGATTTTGAGTTATTGACGATATCCCTAAAGATTGAGCACGTATGCCAAACATTAATTCAGTGGGAGTATATCCCGTAACCCTACAGCGAGTGGTATTAAGCGCTAATTGTACCTCAGGGAGTTCATCACGCCAAGTTTTATGTGGGTCGTTTTCTATAATAGTAAGCAGACATTTTAAAGTCCGCATGACTCTTTCTACCTGACCGTTGGCCCTACTAGCCCCTGTCGCGATAAGGTGAAGTTCTATGCCATGTGTTTTACAGAATTCTTTAAAGTCAGAGCTTACGTAGCACCTTCCCTGATCTGATACAATTCGCTTGGGAGCGCCAAAAAGGGAGACGGCTTTTCTTAATGCTTTAATAGCACAACTGGCATCGAGAGATGGAGTATGCTCCAGAAGGACATACTTGGTGAAAGAATCAATTATCACTGAAGCGTATTCTTTTCTGTCACTCTTGCCACTTAATTTCCCAGTTACATCTATGTGAATAGTATGCCAGGGACAGGGTACTTTAGGTATCGGGTGGAGACGAATTTGTTGAGCCCCAAAAGGACCTTTTGACGCTTTGCATACGATGCAAGAATCAACGAAAAGACGTACTTGCTTAGCCATTTGGGGAAACCAGTACTGCTCGTACAACTTATCAAGCGTCTTATCAACACCCAGGTGTTTGATTTCAGTATGGATATGGTTGATTAATGTCCAAACAAGCGACTGAGGTATAATAGGTAACCAACGACTAATTTTGTTCCGTTCAATTTTGCGGTATAGGACTTCGTTTCTGACATCGTAAGTATGACTGATTGAATCGGGAAATTCATGATTTAAGTGCTTGGCAACTAGATCTTGGATATATGCATCACGTTTTTGTTCTACCGCTAACCACCCTTGGTGTAACTCTACAAACTTTACAGGCTTACTAGACACTTGAGTCGTGCTGATCTCACTTTTGGAAGTACCCTGCTCAGGGTTCGGAAGGGGATTGCGAGAAAGGTAGTCAGCATGTTCCATGCTGCTGCCTTGCTTATGGACAATGTCGAAGTCATATGCTTGTAGGAAAGCCCACCATCTATGTACTCTTGGGGTTAAGTCTGTTTTTGACTTAGAGGCTTTTAAAGAATTGCAGTCCGTGAAAACAGTAAAATGTTGGCCATACAGATAATGCCTGAAATATTCCACCGCTCGAACGACTGCCAGGGTCTCGAGTTCATAGGAATGATACCTCGATTCCGTGTCAGTCGTCCGGCGACTGAAATATGAAATGACATGAGGAAAGTTGTTCTTTCTTTGAATTAAAATGGCACCGTAACCATCAGCGCTGGCATCCGTGTGCAATTCTATAGGAAGTTCGCGATCAAATATAGTTAGAACGGGTTCTGTGGTGAGGATTTTAACTATTCGTTTGTGAATGCTATTGTGGACGTCTGACCATTTAATTGGACCCTTTAACTTAGTGAGCGGGTACAACGGTCCGACTAAGCGGGTGTAGTTGGGTATAAACTTTCTAAAATAGGAGGCTAACCCTAAGAATTGGCGTACTTGGGAAGCAGTTTTGGGCGCTGGTGCATTAGCAAGTGCTTGCACTTTCCTAGGATTAGGAGTAATTTTACCAGATCTTATAACATAGCCTAAGTAGTCAATTTCCTTTTTCATAAATTTACATTTGCGTATATTAAAAGAGAAGTCAGCTTCTGATAGGGCTTTCAGTGTTAAATCAAGACGTTTTAAGCCATCAGGAATGTTTTGGGCAAAACACAGAACATCATCCATGTACGCAAGCGCTACTTCATCTTTGAGGGAACCAAGAGCTTTATTTATACAACGTTGATACACCGAAGCGGCGTTTCTCAAGCCAAAGGGCATGGTCAAATATTCATATTGACCCTCGGGAGTGACAAAAGCCGTGCGTGCAATACTATCACCTTCGGGGTCTATTGGAATTTGGTGGTAACCTGATGCCATATCTAATGAAGAAAAAGTGTAGGCACCATTCAATCTGTCAATTTGTTCATCAATTATTGGTAACGGGTAATGTTCCGGTTTGGTATTCGCATTTATCTCTCTATAGTCTACGCACATTCTGTCAGTGTTGTCCTTCTTTTTAACAAGCAGAATGGGACTTGAAAAAGGGGAATTGCTCTCTCTGATAACGCCTGCTTCAAGGAGAGCATTTACCTTTTCGCGGACAATGTCTTTTTCGACCGGGGATAATCTATAGGGTCTTCTCTGTACTATTTTATTAGGGTCTACAGGATCAATGCGCAAAGAACCTGTTTTTACTCTACGTTTAGGGATGCCGTCAATAAAAAAAGAGCTATACGTCTTTAAAATATCGATAAGCGCTTTTTTATCATCGCCTTCTAAATCAGTGTCGATAGAAGAAAAGTCAAAATTGTCTAAGGTTGGACACAAATCCGCTTGAGACGTTTCAGGCTTTGAGAAAATAATGCAGTCACTGTTAATCTCTACTTTTACCCCCTTCTCTATAAGGTCCCGCCCAATAATTACAGGTTCGGAGACAATATTGTCAGGGATAATATGAAACAAAAGAGATACTGAAACATTTTGAATTCTAACTTGACTCAAAATTTGTTTGTTGCAATAAATTACCGATGAACCGATGCCTTTCAAAGAAACTACTTCGTTATGTACTGTACCCGGAAACTTATCCGAAAAATTTTCAGATACAAGCGAGCAGGCAGACCCACTGTCAAAAAGAAAAGAAACAGCCTCACCAGATGATGTCGTCAACTCGCCTTGAATCGGTCTCTGGTCGCAGAGGTACACCTCCTTAACCATTGAGCTTGAACCGCCGGGATTTTGTCGGTTGGTACACGATGAGGCCAAATGTCCCGGCTGACCGCAGACGTAACATTTGACAGACTGGTTCCTCTCATTCGTCGGTACTCGTAGTTTGTCGTTTGGCTTCGGCGTAACAGTAATTTCTTGTTTTCTTCTGCGGCAATCTACCGCCCTGTGGCCCAATATACCGCAATGATGACAGGCACCCGTGAACTTGTACTCGGAGTAGCGTGGTCTTTTTGCTTCAACGTCATGGCTTTCAACGCTTTCTGATCGCCTTTTCAGAGACACTCCATTTAAAATTCGAAGAAGTTGAGATCGTGTCGATATAACATGGGAGTTCAACTCGCGACGTAAACAGTTGTCTTTTTGACACAGCACCGAAGTAACAAGACCTACTTTCATATCTTCAGCCATTTCTACTCGAGGAATCCGCTCAATTAAGCCCCATAGACGCATGGCGGCTTCGCATGCACTTTCTTTGTTACCGATTTGAAATCTTATGACATTATCAAAATAATCTTGGGGTAACATTTGCCTTGCAAACTTAGCCAGCAACATTTCTTTTATTTGGGGCCATTGTAACTGCGTTACATCTAATTTAGTTAAGCACGTTGCTGCTCTGCCCTTTAATGCATGTGTCAAAACTAATAACAATTCGGGCCCTTGTAACTTTTTACTGTTCACGATAATTTCAGTTACTTTGCACCAACCTTCTATATCCGCATCTGTACTATCAGGATCGAACTGGATCAACTGTGTAATCGAAGTAGGTTGAGAGGCTGACATTATTTTCGTCAACAAGGCTTCCATTGTTTGCAGAAAGTTTGACGATGACGGACGATCACTATTCTCCTCATTTGAATGCCCTTCGTATCCCACTTCTGATATAGGAACTTGGCCCATATCAGAATTATTTCTTTGCTCCATAGTGGCGTGGATTAACGGGCGAGGAGAAAATAATTAACACTTAATGTAATAATCGACGTTATAATTCAAATAGTTGATTTAACACACTTCACAATTTAATTAACTCACTACAATTAACTAAGCACTGATATCCAAGTTCAATTATACAGTTCAAACCTGATATTAACTGAAATCACTAGACGTTCCGCGGACAACGTGGCGCATGCGCCGAATATGACCGGACTCTTTCACCGACCCGAGCACAATGCCGCCAGTCACCCGAGTTCCGTCAAGCGAGATGTCCTCTAACCGAGCTGTCAGTAACATTCGCTTTGCTAAGGCGCTAAAACTACCCTCAATTTATTACAAAATAATCAACTTGGCTTCCGGGATTACGAATGCGCCGTCATATATATAAATATTTTGTGTTCGTGTTATTGTGTGTGTATTTGTATAGTGTATTAATAACTATGTATAATCTAAATACAGTTTAATAAAATATATTAATGTGAGTACCTGTAATAATAATGTATACATAAATTAATGTGAATATTATTATAATATATGTGGTGTCTGTGCGTGTGTGTATATATATAAATGTGTGGGTGATCCCCACAATATACTTATTTACAAACTTGAAAGTTTCGGTATACTCGACGACCTGCTCAGATGGTTGGATTCATATCTTCGCAACCGTACTCAGGCTGTCTCTATTAAAGGTTATTTGTCATCTTTTATACCGATAAGTTCGGGTGTTCCTCAGAGCTCTCACCTCGGTCCTTTACTTTTCAATATATTTATAAATGACATAAATAATGTTTTTGTGTCTTCAGATTTTCTTTTATATGCTGATGACACAAAAATTTTCAAATCTATTAAATCTTTTGATGATTGTCATGCTCTACAATCTGACATAAACAGGTTAGAGACATACTGCAAATTAAATTCTCTTCATCTTAACATAAACAAATGTGCTATAATTTCTTTTTCTCGTAAGCGTAAAACTTTGCTTTATAAATATACTGTCAATAATAACGACATATCAAGGAAGAACGAGGTGAGAGACTTAGGCGTGACACTGGATAGCAAGCTCTCTTTTGGTTCTCATATTAAAAGTATTTCAACAAAAGCCTATCGCATGCTAGGATTCATCATGAGAACAGGATCTGAATTTAAAAATACTTCTACTATTAACCTGCTTTATAACGCGTACGTCCGTTCTATACTCGAGTATGCATCTACGGTATAGAATCCTCAGTACAATATTCATATAAATGAAATTGAGAAGATCCAAAACATTTTTTTAAAATATTTGTCTATTAAATCTAGCGATTCTACCCATGAACCTTTATTAGCTCTTTCAAAACTCCGATCTATGAGAGACCAAGTTTTCTTATATAAAATTATTAATAATATTGTTGACTCCCCTTTTCTACTTAGCAAGTTGTCTCTGAACTGCCCACGATCCAACGCTCGTCAACCGTTATGTTTTTATACTCCCACTTGTCATTTATCACATAATGCTAACTGTTTTCTAATCAGAGCTTGTCGCGAATATAATAAGCATTTTGGGAACATTGATATATTTCATTTATCTTTGATTCAATTTAAAGATAATATTTGTAACAATCTTAAATTAACTTAATTATATATTTTTAATATTGTCCAATATTTTTTCTCTTATTGTGTTAAAATATTTGAGTGCATTTTATGTTTTATCAATCGGTGGAAACTTCGCTGGATAATGTGATATTTAAATTGTATTATGTAATTAGATTATATTTTATATCTGTTTGTTTCCCAAATATTAAATAAATAAATAAAATTCGTTTAATATAAAATTCGCGTTTGTGTGCTAAAGGATATTACAACACTAATGACTTTTAGTTGACTGCACACCTTGGGAATGAAATGATCGCCTCCAGGCTGTTTCAAATAACTATAATATAATTATCATTGTACATTTCTAGTGGTAGTGCCACACTGCATACTTTCGGGTTGCAGCCGAATGGGCCGGCACGCCCGGGGAAGTACCACTCTCTCACTTAAAATCGGCGTGAAGTGGTAGCTATGCTACTGCGTTTCGTTCAGTATGTGAGAGTCCTGGAGGCCCGATCCCCCTCCCCCCCAAAACATAATGGTTGTGCAGAATTTGGTTTTATTACCCCAGGAGGGTTCCATCAGCGACTGCGGTGGAGAATCCCTCTCTGGACGTACACAACCTGAGCAGGGATGCCCAGGCTGCCCTCCGAATTCTGGGGGGGGCAATTTTGCGCTCGCCACTGTTCGGGCAAGCGGAGCAGGCATCAAAAGGCAACCCCTACCACCCTCACCGTGGACTTCTGCAACATAAAGGGACTCAACTCCAACTTGAACGCCGTTCACTTTCACTTTGAGATGGCGAAGCCGGCCTTGCTCTTTCTTACCGAGACCCAGATATCCTCTCCTGCTGATACGACTTTTCTCTCTTACCCCGGGTACAAATTGGAAAATTCCTTTGTACCACGAGCTGGGGTGTGCGTTTACGTCAGAGATGATATCTGCTCTCGACGCCTCGGCAGCCTTGAAGGGCAGGACCTATCGATTATCTGTCTGCGTGTAGACTGCGACGACCATCCGCGAATCTACGCGTGCCTTTATAGGTCCCATAGCGGTAATGCCGAAACCGACCGACTGGTTGAGCACGTCCAAATGGCTACAGATTCCGTGCTGCAGCAGATCCCATCCGCAGAGATCGTAATTCTTGGCGATTTTAATGCCCACCATGCCGAATGGCTTGGAACGCGCACTACCGATCATGCGGGTAGATCTGTTCTCGACTTCGCTTTAGCATATGATTTGACACAATTAGTCCCCTCGCCAACGCGAATACCAGATGTGAAAGATCATACACCTTCCCTGTTCGACCTTCTACTGACTTCCCATCCGGATGGCTACCAGGTTAACGGCGATCCCCCTCTGGGCTCATCGGACCACTGTCTCGTCCGAAGTACAGTGCCGGTTGCGCGGTACTCACGACCTCGTTTCGTGGGCTGCCGCCGAGTGTGGCACTACAGGTCAGCAGATTGGGATGGGATGCGGTCCTTCTTTGCATCCTACCCATGGGGGCAGGTTTGTTTCTCGCCGGATGATCCGAGCGTTGTTGCTGCCTCTGTCGCCGATGTGGTACTTCAGGGTATGGAACTATTCATTCCGTATTAAT